>NC_142490.1:44240399-44564251 GCF_965113065.1 Corylus avellana | reverse complement strand
GATCCTCTTTTTGGCCTCTTGATTCCTTAGCTTGGTCCTCTCTTAGTCTCCCAGACTGGATAAAAGGCATCATCTATCCTTTTTCCTCTTTTGGTATTCCTAAAGCTGATTCTCACTTGTTTCAAATTTATGCTTCGGTTTTATGTGATCTCCTCTGGTTTTCTAGAAATAAAGCAGTGCATGAAGGCATTATTCCAGATATCATTTCTTTGGCTAGCTCCATCAAAAGAACATCTCTGGATCATGCAGCAGCTTGGAAGTACTCCTCCCATATTACTGTAAAAGAATTCTGGTCTCCTCCCCCAGCCGGTTCACACAAGATCAATTTTGACACTGCTATAAGGGAAAAATTTTCAGTGCAGGCTGCTGTTTGCAGAGATTCAAAGGGTCACATTGTTAAGGCTATTTCCCAAATAAATCCTCCATGTGATCCCATCTATGGTGAAGCTCTTGCAGCTCAGCTTGCTGCCTCCTTAGCAGCCTCTTTGAAGCTCTCAAGTTTCTCTCTTGAAGGTGACTCATCGGTGATTATAGATGCTTTGCAAAACCCTTCCATCACTTTTGACTGGCATATACAATCAGTGATTGCCAACTCTTTGTTACTCCTTAAAGCCTCCCCTCTTTGGGAGGCAAAGAAAATTCACAGAAGTGCAAACTTCTGCGCCCACCATGTGGCTTATTGGGCCGCGGCAAGAGTGTTCTCGGGCTGCATTCCCACTTATTTTCCCCCCCCCTCCTTCAATCCCCTTATGTAGTGGAAAGGATCCACCCCCCTCTCTTTCTTTCTCCTGTTGTAAGGCCTTTGGCCCCTTGGTTTGTTAATGGATGTCTTGTTACAAAAAAAAAAAAAAAAAAAAAAAAAAAAAAAAAAAAAACAAAGGTGCTACGTGTGGCATAGAGTGAGGAGAGAGAAAAGAAAGAAAAGAAAAGGGAGAAAAGAAAAAGAAGGTTTCAGCCAAGTGAAAAAAAAAAGAAGAAAAAAGGGTGCTGCGTGTGGCGTGGAGTGAGGAGAGAGAAAAGAAAGAAAAGAAAAGGGAGAAAAGAGAAGGTTTCAGCCAAGTGAAAAAAAAAAAAAAAAAAAAGCGGTCCACATCACACGCGCCGGTCAGGTTTGGTGCGTCGATCTGATAACCACCCAAGTGGACTTATTTTCTTTTTATTTTTGGCCCAAGTCGGCCTCTTTTATTTTTGGCCCATGTCGGCCCTTTTTATTTTTGGCTCATTGTCAGCCTGGCCCGTTTTCGGCCATTTTTGGGCCCTTTTTGAAGTTTGGCTCATTGACAGCCCTGGCCCGTTGTCGGCCCCTTTTGGATTTTGGCCCGTAGTCGGCCCCTTTTATTTTTGGCTCATTGTCAGCCCTGACCCATTGTTGGCCCCTTTTAGATTTTGGCCCATTGTCGGCCCCTTTTGAAGTTTGGCTCGTTGTCAGCCCTAGCCCATTGTCGGCCCATTTTGAAGTTTGGCTCGTTGTCAACCCTAGCCCGTTGTCGGCCCTTTTTGGAGTTTGGCCTGTTGTCGACCCTTTTAAATCTGCATTCACCAGCCACTTGCCGCCGTTGCTGGTTGCCTGCCAGCCTCTATCTCCTTCGGCAGTCGTCATCTACAGCCCGTTCCCCGCCTCCAACCACCGCCGTCATCATTGTTTTGGATTTCAAACTCAAGGTTCCAGAATATTCTACCTTGAGTTTGAGGGAGGATGTCAGAATATATGGAAAATATATTATATTTTCCATATATTCCATAATTATGCTGATATTGAAATATTATATATTTATGGGTTTATTGTAATCATATAAGGGGATTGTAATCAAATCAATGAGATTTGATTACCAAACTTGTATTTAGACATTACCCTATAAATAGAGACCTTTGTATTGTAGACAAATCAAGTTAATGAGCACAATGTAGTCCTTATGGGTATTCTTAGTAGTAGACGTAGGTGTCTAACACCGAACCACCCGTAAAGTTTTTTGTGTTCATTTTCTATCTCCATTCATATTTCCGCTAAAATTTCAACACCATCAAAATTACAAACCAAAACATCTCTCCTCTTGTGATTACTCATTAATTCTCCATGGCACTGTCGACTAAAGCTTTCTTTGCTTCCTCCATTCCTCCAATTGCTCCAAAAAGAATACCACAAAATCCCAATTCAAACTCCTTCAGCCTCACCTCTTTGCCTAGTGCTCACAAAGATTGGAGCATTGCCCATCAAGATAACACTATTTTGTGGTCTACTCCCATAGAACGTCAACGTGATAGGGTAAGTAATTTTGTGCTTCTTAATTAATTGCGTACCTCGCTAAAACTTGAAGTACTCAATTCCAATTTCCAAACCTCACTCTCTTAATTGGTGATCTCATCTGCAGGACGGTTTTAGCCTCCAACATGAACAGAAAATGGAAGAATGCGGGCATGTACTAAGGAAAGTACGAAATGATGATCCATTTGAAAGTTTAAACATGATTAATGCTGTTCAACGCCTGGGAATTGATTACTACTTCCAGCAAGAGATTGAAGCAATTTTACATAGCCAATATCTAAAATACATCTCTCATGGTGACTGCGGCCATGAGCTTCATGATGTTGCTCTACGCTTCCGACTCTTGAGACAACAAGGCTACTATGTGCCTGCCGGTCGGTATTAATCAATAACCTTTCTTTACCTCTTAAACCTTATTCTATACTAGAATTGATTATATCTATATGTTAATTAACGCCTTAATTATATATGGTTTGGAACAGATATATTTAATAACTTTAAGGACAAAGAGGGAAAGTTTAACAAAGAACTGGCTGAAGACATTAACGGATTGATGGCTTTGTATGAAGCTTCACAGCTAGGTATAGAAGGTGAAGACATACTTGAAGAAGCTGGAAACTTTAGCGAGCGGCTCCTGAATGCACGGGTGAGCCAACTTGATGATAACCAAGTCAGAGTTGTTGGGAGTACTTTGAGGCATCCTTATCACAAAAGCTTGGCGAGGTTCATGGTTAAAAACTTTATTGGAAATTTCCAAGACAGAAATGGATGGTTAAATGATTTACAGCAACTAGCAAAAATGGATTTCAATATGGTCCAATCCATGCACCAAAAGGAAATTGTTCAAATTTCCAAGTAAGTTTAATTAATTATTAATGATCACTTGTTTTAATTACTTAACTATATTTCATTGCCAAGATAATTTATTCTCACCTCTAACGTCAATTTTTGTCGTCATATATAGATGGTGGACAGATGTTGGTTTGTCTAAGGAGCTAAAGTTTGCCAGAGACCAACCACTCAAATGGTACACTGTTTCCATGGCCTGTCTTACAGATCCAGATATGTCAGACGAAAGGGTTGAGCTCACAAAACCCATTTCTCTTATCTACATAATAGACGACATTTTCGATGTTTATGGATCGCTTGAGGAACTCACTCTCTTCACAGAAGCTGTCAACAAGTATATATATATATATCACTGTAGTTAATTTTCTCTTCTCTTCCCCTATCAACCATTACTAATTAATAAGCTGCACACAGATGGGATTTTGCTGCTCTTGAGCAACTCCCCGAGTACATGAAGATATGCTTCAAGGCTCTTTACGACGTCACCAACGAAATTAGCTACAAGATATATCGGAAGCATGGATGGAACCCCATAGACTCTCTAAGAAAAACGGTATATATAATATTTCTTGTTTATATATATATATTTCTTCCAAATTAATTACCAACATCAAATTAATCTAGCAACTTTGTTTTTTGCAGTGGGCGGTTTTGTTCAATGCCTTTCTAGTGGAGGTAAAATGGTTTGCTACAGGGCGGTCGCCGAAGTCGGAAGAGTATTTGACGAATGCAGTTGTTAGTTCAGGGGTTCATGTGGTTCTAGTTCATATTTTCTTCCTTTTGAGTCACCATTAAAATAAGGAAACTGTACAACTTGTTGATAACATTCCGGGGATTATATCTTCTCCGGGCACGATTCTTCGGCTTTGGGATGACTTGGGAAGTGCCATGGTAAGTATAGGAAACATAAAGTTCGATCACATCCTGTTGATTAACTAAACCCTCAAACGAAACAGTTTTGGATTATTCAAAGACCAATTCGGAAGTCAACCTAGTTAATGTAACGAGTTCTTGCACATGTTTCTCATTAAATAATTTAATTAATATTTTAACATGTGTAATTGAAGGATGAGAGTCAAGACGGCCATGACGGATCATACATAGATTACTACATGCAGGAAAACGAAGGCTGCTCTATCAAAGAGTCACGAGAGAAAGTTGTGGGTATGATTTCAGATGCGTGGAAGCAACTTAACAAAGAGTGCTTCTCTCCAAATCCATTTCCAGCAACATTCACTAACGCTTCTCTTAGTCTTGCAAGATTGGTTCCATTGTTGTATAGTTATGACAATAACCATTGCCTTCCAAGCCTCGAGGAGCACATGAAATCCATGCTTTATGAAAGTTTCACTATGTAATGAGCTAATATCATGTAAAATTACTCAATAAACTTTGTGTTCAGAAGAAGCCTATAGATATCTTCTCAATTGCAATCAACATTCTTAGTCATGAATTTAAGATAACTAAAATAAATAACAAGAATTCATAGGTACGTGAATCACGTGTTGTAATTTTAATTAATGATTCAAATTGTAAAGGTTTTGAAATTATTATACGTATTATACGTAGTTGAAATTTTAAGATCTAATTAATTGTAAATTAAAATCAAGCGTCAAGATTAATTATACAAAATTTAGGGATTAATGCAAAATTGGTCCCTATAGTTGGCCTAATTTACAAATCACTCTATGTGGTTTAAAAAATAATTTATAGGTCCCAAAGGTAGGCCAAAATAACATTTTACTCCCTGAACTTATTTTCCGTTAAATGACTTAACAAAAACTGTTACATTGCCACATCACACCCAATAAAAATAAGACACGTATTCTTTTTTATTTATGCTTTTAAAAAATGACAAATAAGCTTTTACACGTCATTTTGAGGCTCCAACTCACACTCCACGTCAAATTAAATAAACATAATCATCTATATCTTATGTGCGGTTGTCATCTTCATCTTCCCCTATGATTCTTGTCGTTGTCTTCATCTTTTCTAATGATTCTTGCCGTCGTATTCAACTTCGTCTTCATGCCATCGTCTTCATCTTCCCCACCAATTCGTGCCGCCGTTTTCTTCATCTTCCCCAAAAACAACGACATAGAGAGAGAGGAATAGATTGTTTCCGATGCCAGGAAACAATTTTTCAAGATGCTTCAATGCTCAAAAACAAATCATAATTTTCATAGAAAGACTGCCCAAAATTGCACTAATCCAAAAACACAGATGCCCAAAAGTCTCAGAGTAACTCACAGATTGAAGATCACACCCATTAGAAGATGAAGACAACGGTAAGAATCATTGGGAAAGATGAAGACGACGGTGGCACAGGGGATATAGAGGGATTATGTTTATTTAATTTGACGTGGAGTGTGTGTTGGAGCCTCAAAATGACGTAAAAAAGCTAATTTGTCATTTTTTAAAAGTATAAATAAAAAGAACACGTATCTTATTTTTATTGGGTGTAATGTTGCAATGTAATGATTTCCATTAAGTCATTTAACGAAAAATGAGTTTAGAGAGTAAAATATTATTTTGGCCTACCCTAAGAATTTATAAATTATTTTTTAAATCACATAAAGTGATTTACAAACGGAAAATGTTAAAGGCACAACACTAACCCAACTTAGGACCAACTTTTCTCCTACGTGTCATTTAACAACAAAAGAAATTGAGAGAGAGGATTTTGGGATTCCGAAAATTTGGGAAAGAAGACAATTTGTTTGGTTTAAAATTCAAATTTTTGTACACGTAGGAGAGAAGTTGGCCATGAGTTGAATTTGTGTTGTGTCCGTATCAAACCTCTAAATAAATTAGGTCAATCACAAAGATCAATTTTACATTTATCCCCAAAATCTATTCCTAAGCTAATTATAACGTATACATGTTTGACGAGGTAGCGTTTGTCATCAACGTGTTCCTCAGACGTACGTGGGACAGGGGCCAGGGCCTAATTGACGACCTCTTGCCTGACTGAAGCCGACTTTCACGTGATCGATCGGGACCATCCATACGTGTAACCGTGTTTTACGTTGCACCGATTATGCATGCGTTGAAAGTTTCCTCCACTAATATTTATTGTGGAGTTCGTTACTGTAGACAAAGCTAAAGATTCCCATTGGTACCTACATGAAAGTACGAACAAACCTTAACCACATCTTCCTTAACTATCATACCTGCCCCCACCAGATTCATTTGGATTTTTTTTTTTTTTTTTTTTTTTTTTTTTTTTTTTTTTTTTTAACTTCGTTGAAAATCTTTGAATTTTTAGCTGATTTGATAAATTTTCTTAAACTTTAAAATCTTTCAATTTAGTCTCTTAACTTTTTAATTGCTTTCAATTTGGACCCCTCCATCCGATTTTAAACGATACATGACGTTTATACTCCTGATTTTTGTATAAAATTTCAACTTGCAAAACGTTTTTTTATTTTTTATTTTTTTTAAAAAATCAAGAATATTTTGGTCTTTTTTTTTTTGTATTTTTAACGGCTAAAATTGACGGAGGAGTCCAAATTGAGAGCAATTGAAAATTTAAGGGACTAAATTGAGAAATTTTGAAGTTTAGAGGGATATTTCAAAACGGGTAAAAGTTTATGGATCTTTAGTGAAGTTTCCCATTTAATTTTTTTTTACCAATTTTAGAAATCATTTTTTTTTTACCAGTTTTAAAAAGTTAAAGCATGAAATGAAAGAGGAGCCATTATATGGCAATGCTTGCACATATTTATGAATTTTGATAGATTTACCTTTTGTGATATATATATCATCATCATCAGAAATGCTACACATCTCAATTTTTTTTTTTTTTAAAGTTGGTTCTCAAATGATATGTCACCATCTCATGAGTTGATGACACACTTTTTAAAATAATAAATCTCATGAGATGGTGACATATCATTTATGAACTAATTTTTTGAAAAAAAATTTGAGATGTGTAACACTCCTCCATGATCATTCTATTTTGAATTGTTAGGAAGATTGGTGAGCCATAATATTGTATATTGAGACTCTACACAACTTAGAGCTTAATCCTATGAGTTTGGACTTAATAATATTATATTAACCACTCACACTTTTTACATATTTTTAATATGGGACTCTATCCTTTACACTACACATATAATACCTAACAATATTTAATGATAGATCTGAATAGAAATAGAAATATATATATATACACACGAGGACTCAACAAACACTCTATTATAGAAGAGAGAGAAACTAAAAGACAGCTATCTTTACACTAGTTGATTAAAGGACTAGCCTACAAGACTAAGGCTAGCTTGTAGCATTTTAACTTTTTTAGTTTTTTAACTATAAGGGCTAGGTTTTCGATCTTTGTTTAGCTGGTAGTATGCTTCCATCATGCTTTCTTGTAGGCTTTATCTATATAATTATTGCTAGCCGACAAATCTTTTGTTTGCTTTTTGACAATAGAATGCAAGCCGCCAAATTTTCTTTTATTTTTCTCAAACTTGCTTTTCACATTGGTTTACCAAGTCTTTTTTTGCATGATCTTCATCCTTTCATCATGTGATAAGGTTATTGTACTCTTCTTCCTCTAGTAAAAGTGAAGAGATAGGGCTTTCTTGTTATCATATTTTCAAGCAATTTTTCAGTTTGCTCGATGTAATATGAAATTCGGGTGCAATTAAGTGAGACTTCAATAACATATAATCTTTTATCATTAGTTATCATGAATCTATTGATGGGAGTGTCTAACTTCCTTTGCTTTGCCAAAGAGAAAAAGCTTTAAGCCCAATAATTCACTTCTTCAACATAAGCAAAGTTTAGAGAATTAATCATTCTTTCTTCAACAAATTTTTCTTCATCTTTGGCTTTTAAGTACCATATCTGATTAGGCTAGAAAAAAATTTTCTTTTATTCTCCAACCAAGTGAACTTCCCATTTAGAAGGTAAAGTATTTTTCCCATTTTAGATTCCTCGCTAAATAAGAAAGTAATGTTCTTATCATAGAAGGAAACTGTCACCATTGATATGCTGTCAATGCTTAGAAAATTACTTGATTAGCAATTTTCCATTCAATATCTTCAATAAAGCACTCTTCATTATTGATGAGAGTTGTCAACTTGGGAATTCCTTCGTGAAGATTAATGTTTGAATGGCTGCGAATTAAGATCGGTTAATCTCAACTCCGTTAATATTTGAAGGGATTAAGTAGACTTTACCCATAATTTAATTTAGGAAAATTTTGTTTTTCATCCCATCTTAGCTGTTTGAGAAGATTGATGGAATGATAAATTTCTCCACTTTTGCTGTTTGGCAGCTATTTTTTCTGCCAAACAACTCGTATGTTGTTTGAACTTCCCTTTTTGGTTTAAAATTTGGGATTTCCAAACAACACATATCTTGGAGGATTCTAGAATTGTCCAAATCTTTAATATCTGAATAGTCTTGTTTAGACGGTTCAAGAGCTGAATAACCATGGTTAGGTTTTCCTTGGGAGGATTTCGTCAATTCCATAGAGTTAAAGAAAACTTGTTTAGCTTCCTCCCACGTATTATATGCCTTGTAACAATCATCTTTTAAAACCACTAATTTGAGAATTGCATTGTCTTTATGATGTAAAGATTCCTAGTTAAAAACCTTCTATTAGGAGAATTCATGGAAATCTGCATAAAGATTAATATCTCTTAGCTGCTTGTTTAGCAGTTCTTCTCAATGATTTTTGCTCTTCTATAATATTTCTTTTATTGGTAAAAAAAAAATTAACTGCTTTACTATCTGTTATGATAATAAAGTTTTCAGAGGCTACGTACATAAATATGAAAACTTTTTATTGTTATTTTAATAGCTAAAAGTTGTTTTTCAAATATGATGTAATTAAGTTCTTTTGATTTAATTTTCAAAAATTATAACCACAAATTAATTTGTCATTTTGAAGCTTTTTAGGAATATACTCTTAAATGATTTTCTCAAAAAAGAGTTCCTACCCAAAAGACTCCCCCTTCTTTGGACGGAGAAGGGAGTTGGACTTCCAATTAAAACTTTTGACGAATTCAATTAGAGCTGTCTATAAATATTCTCACAAAGCATGATAACAGAAACACACTTTCGTATGAAAGTTCTCAATAACTATCAAACACAATAAATCAGAAGCAGAGCATAATTTGGGTCCACTATACTTACAAACTCCTGACTCCAAGTCTCATTTTCCAACGGTTCAAACAACTACATAAATGCTGAAACCTCTAAATTCTAACAAGGCTCTGAGAATTCACTACGAAGACCAGCTGAGCATCTCAACTCGAGTGACCATCTACTAATTCTGACAAAAAACAAAAAGCCAAGAATGAGCTAATGTAACAATGTGAGCCGAACAAATCTCCACAAAAGAATATTTTTTACAAAGAATTTATTCAAGGTCACATGACGGGGTGGTAATCACGGTTATGCCGCTAAGACATCAATTATGCTACGAAGATACATCAATTATGCCACAAAGACATCAAATATATGTCACAAAGATGTCAAATATACCATGAAGGCATCAATTATGCCAGGATGACATCAACTATCATAGGATTCCTCCAGGTAGTAATTTTGGTGTGGTGCATTTGATACCAAATTTAAGTAGTAGTGTGTTATATAATAAGCTTCTTGTGTTATTATTTGTTTTGCCTTATGTCAATACCACTATGACGACCTAGTAGTGGGGTAGATGAATTGGTCGACTTCTTGGACCTCCTTTCTTCTGTGTAGGCTTATTGAATCTCGGTCAGATGTTGCAATGAATCCATTCCTGCAGCCTTATAAATTTCTTTTATTTGCCACATTATGAAAACTCATATCGCTATCAAGAAGAAAACGGATGTGCTAACGTGCAACAGCTTTCTAAGGGAGAAATACTACTTGGTGAAATAGGTCTTTTTAGAATCAATTTCAAACCATCTGCTAGAGGTTGTAACAATCCGAACAATCCCATTACATCAGGACCTTTTCTTTTCCTCAATCACACAGTTGCTGTAGGACATTACTTACTATTCATCGATCCCAACTATCTTGACAAGATTCGGTATCATTTTTCTCTCTCTTTTTGGTTTCAAAATGCTGCACGTCTGGACAGTTTGACTGATTATTCTGGCTCCAAAACCCTTGAGAGGTCGTATCTTTTTGAAGTCAATGGGAATGTTTTGCAAAGGCTGCAGCACCTGCTACTGAGGCTTGCTGTTGGTATCCACAAAGATAAGACTGACTCTGTTCTTAAGATATACCATTTGATGTTTTACCGTTGGTTCATTCATGCCACCCCTATCCTTTTTAGTGCACGAACTCCACAGCCCAAGTACTATTGCGTAGTTTCAGTTTTCCTCAACCATTCGAAATTCGAATTGTGATGCTCATCTTTGCTGACTACATACTCGTGTCGTATCCTATCTTACTTTCAGGGTTTTTTTTTCTGCCTCTCTCTCCTAATATGTTCAGATTTAACTACATTTAAGATAGAGCATTCAGCTTCACTTGATAAACCTTTGTAGCAGAAAAGATAGTGCTTTGATCTCTACACAATAGAAACATGGAAAGAAAATTCTTTCTTCTAATTACATCTCATAAACACTAATACCCACAATCTAAAACTAATTCCCCTCTTAAGCAAACCCAATGAAAACAAGAACACCCACAAACCAAAAACCAAAAACACAAAATCCACATAAAAATCCAATCGTTTTTTTGGATGAATGAGTAAGTTTCATTACCAAAACATAACAGCACTATACACATAAAAATCCAATCTTTAAAGCAAAAGAAAAGAATACCGGAAAACAAGTCATGTTCAACACAACAAATCTATGCTCACAAAGAACATTACAGAAAATAGGGGAATTTGAAGCTTTTACCTTGAATTACGTTGGGTATGACTAGATTTGTGGGAGAAAAGTTTGATGGGAATGTCGCCAGAGGAAAGTAACTTGTTGCGTGATAGCTGCTGTTTATAACTTGAGTGAGAGCCTAAACGTAGGAAAAAGAGTAAAAGGAGTGAGCTTCAGTTAAAAGGCAGGGGATAGCTTACATAATGTCATTTGAGACACTAAGACTCTATAATTTTATATGAAGAAACTTTATGTCTCGGGTTGTGGCCATGAAGACTTATGACATCTTGATCATAAAAATAGACATAACATTATCACACGGTCACAACCAAAAAGGCTACGATAATACTATCACATGGTAAGCACTAAATTGAAGCCGATATTAATATCTTGTAATCCCACCTCAGCAATGTCATTGCCATCGGCTAAGATAAGACATTTGCAAAATTTCATAAGAAATAAATAGAAGAGTGAAAATGCAAGAGCAAAAGAGCAACTTAATTACTTGTCCAGAGGTAATTTTAGCCTGTACTGGAAATGCTTTCTCGAATTTCCCAGTTCTACAAGCTCCTTAGCTTCCTCAATCTTTGCCTTCTTGACCAACACATCCACTGCACGCTGTATTACCGCTGTGTCAATAATAAACTGGTGATTGATAACCTCCACACATAGCTCAATTGCCATATCGAAATCACCCTCTTCGCACAGACGTGGAATAAGGGCCGCATAAGTGACCCAATCAGGACTACATCCATTTTTTCTTAGCTCCCTATACCACCATTTCGCTTCCTCCAACTTTCCATCATTACAAAACCCTTTAATCAAAGCATTATAACTCATCACATCTGGGTTAATTGCTTTGCTCTGCATTTCATCAATCAAGTTAACTGCTTCTGATATTCTGCTGTCATGAACCATACCGCGCAACCTTGAATTATAACTTCTAATATCAGGAATAACATTCTTGCTCTCCATCATACACCATATCTTCTCTCCCTCCGAAAACCGACCATTGTTATAAAACCCATTGAGAAGCGTATTAAATGTTACCGAATCAGGCTCCAACCCATTCTTCTCCAACTCATCAAGCATCAAAAGCCCAGTATCCAACGAACCCATCTCACAAAATGCATTGATAACAGTATTATAAGAGACCAAATCAACTTCTATCGACACCCTTTGCGGTAGTCCCCGGAAAAGCTCCTCAACTTTATCGAATTTCTTGGAGTTCACACAAGCGGCCAAAAGGGCGTTGAAGGACTTCGATGTACGCGGACAATTCAGCTCAGGCATTTCTTCGAACACCTTGTGAGCATGGTCAAACATGCCCGCTTTACCAAACAAGGCGATAAGACGGATTGCAAATCCCTCGGAGGAGATGTCCGGGTATTTCTTCTGGGCTTCGAGGATTTCTTCTATCATAGAGAATTACTTGGCAGAAGCAAGGCGGCGAACCGTGGACTCGTAGATGCCGTGCGAGGCGCGGAAGCGGTGGGACGCGGAGGATTTCTTGAACTTCTCGACCACTTTTTCGAGTCTGCCTTCTTTGGAGCGAGCGCTTCGGGCCGAGGCTTTGACGGTGTTGGTTTGGGTTGTTGCACGGACAGAAGTACTGTTGAAGATGCCATGGAGACGACGGTGGAGAGAAGACATGGTTGTAGAGAAGGGTTTTACGACTAGGGTTTTAACATTCCAAACTTGAATGGAACGGTTGGCTTTAAGACAGGAAATGGAATACATTTGGGGATGGGGTAGGTTGAGTCCCCTATTGGGCGAGGTCATGCACATTATTGTTGCCACTTCTATTTCGATGGTGCTTGCAACCTGGCTTGTTTGGGAAAGCTACCCAACTCAATTTATTTTTTTTTATGTTTGGTAAAACACCTACTTTTTCCAACTCAACCCAACTAAAAAATATCATTAATAAAAATTTTAAAATTTATATATTTTTAGAGTTGGTAACCGAACTACCTTTGGAGTATAGGGGTGGCCGATGGACAAATTTTCAACCCAATTTGAAAAAAAATTTTGTCCGATGGCCGATCCACCCCCAAGCAATTTTCGCAAGTGGTTGAGCCACACCCAAATAGTTGTGGCTAATCCACCCCAAATATATATATATATTGTAATTATTTTCATTTTAGCTTATATTTTTTATAATTTTATTTTATATTATTCTTCGATAATATAAGAATACAAAAATCACACATCCAAACAGTATCCAAATACATTCGATAATAAATTTTCTTTATCTTTCTTTTTATCATTTAAATATTATTTATTTACATGTTCTTAATTATTTATTGTTTTAATTATTATTTATTCTCTTCCAAACCACTCTCAAATCTCAATCCCAGCTCTTCCTTTGTACTGGTCAGATCCATGGAGGAATCCATATCCCAAATACTTGTAGAGCTCGAAGAGATCTGCCACTCCGCTGTACCGGCCGGCATGGAGTATTTGCTGCATTTGACCTTTTGTGTTTTTATTTTTTATTTTTTATTTATTTTTTATTATTATTAAAAAGGGCAAGCGGGAAAGATTAACTATGATTATTCTACTTAAACTCAACCATCGTAACACTTATCGATTAGGAGCTGCAAAAGAGAGGCTTAGATTATAACACTCTAGTCTCATATTGAAAAGATGAAAAGTAGCCCACATAAAGTATGTGGTTTATAAAGATAATTATGAGTATTAAGTCACACATTACCTAATTACTAGATGGAATTGGACTTTCTAAAAAATTTTAAGAAAGCTTCAAATTAACTAATCATTTTAGACTGATAACGTAGATGTAATTAGCGCTTTCTCTTGTGTCGTTACATAGATGATGTGAATCATAAGCACTCTCTTAACTCCGTGTCCTTAGCTTAGCCATATTAGAGCATCAATGCGTACTAAGGTGACTTACATTAATTTTCGTTATGAGATCCCATACCATAATGTGCACCTGACCACTTAGAGGGTTTGTTTCGGCAATTGAGCCGCCATCCCCTTTTTTTTCTTTTTGTCTTTTTTTTTTTTTTTTTTTTTTTTTTCAATATATATAGGAAAGGAAAGGTTCTCTAGGCTGCTCATGCTTAAGTATTCGGATGAAAACACTCTTTCTAATTAAAGAGTTTTGTATCAATGTCGAAGAGGATAAAAAATTGGATGTAGAATTCATCCCATCTCCAAGTAAGTCTGGTAAATTCTATGCATTTATTTCGTAATAGAATTGAGTCTATTGAGATTGTCTCCATACCAAAAAAAATATTTAAGAAAAGAGGCTTTAAAGTATTCATTGCTAGTGCTCTAAATTCTAGGACGAAAACACTCTTTTTTTTAAAGAGTTTTGTATTAGCGTCGAAGAGGATAAAAAAATTGGAAGTAGAATTCATCTCATATCCAAGTATTCTGGGAAATTCTATGCATTTATTTATTAATTGAATCGAGATTCTCTCGATGCCTAACCATCTCTAGCTTCTATGGGCTAGAAGGTGCAGACAGGGGCGGTGTCACATAGTCAAAAACCCACATTGTTGGTGTTGTGCAAAAAATACACGATCACAATTACGGTTAAATAAGGCGAGAACAATCACACATAAGATAACACCAAAATTTAAGTGGTTCCCTCAATGTGAGGTACATTCACTGGCGGAAGCGATCATGAAGAAATTCACTATGAAAGATGAAGTACAAAAATATAGTGTAAAGAGAAAATCACTCAGACCTAAAACCCCAATACACTCAAATCTCACTATCACACAATAAAGATTATTTCCTAAAGAGAATACAAAAGACAGGAATACAAACTGTTCTTCTTTTGCTGAGATATGATGGTTATTGGTCTCTATTTCTTTTTCTCTCTCGCAGTAGCACCCTTTCTTTTTCTCTCTTATTTTGACTCCTCCAAAATCAAGAAGAAAACAGTCACGCTCTTTGTCTTCTCTCCTTTATTTTCTCTCATCTCTAACTCATGAAACCAAGAAGAAAATACAAGAGGTGCGGTGCACTAATCTGCTGCCCTTCAAACAGCAGCCCACAAATTCACTTGTGCGGCTCTATTGGTGTTTTTTGCACACCCTATTCACGTACAAAACTTTGGCTTTATACATGGGAAAAGTCGGTGCACTCCAATTCTCCTAATACAAGTCATTCTTGGATTCCATATAAGACAAAAACTATAAAGCCTTTTACAAGAAAGACTTGTACACCACGTGAGCCCCACACACCCTAACTAAGAGCATTCCCAGCAGACTCCCTATAAGAGAGTATGTTTCCTAAGTTTTAGGGAATATGTTCAAAAAATCACAAAAAATTTTTACAGCAGACCCCCTAAATGAACCCTAAACATTAGGATTGCTACAATGGAACCCAATATTTTGGGTTCCACAATTGCAATCCTTATGATTATTAAAATATAAAAAAATGATTCTCTCTCTTCTCTCGTCCACAATTCTCTCTCATCTTTCATCGCTCCTCTCATCTATATATACATATAATTAAAAAAACAAAAACAAATACTTTAATGATATAGGGAATGATTAAGAGAAACTATTGGGGTGTATTTTGACATAGAGAAGCAAAAAGTAGTTTGGATCCTTCAATGTAGGAAAAATGACGAAGAAGCTGCTGGTGTTAAAATGCTTTGATAGCATGTTGGAATAATGGAGAGATATAGAAGAGCGGAAGAATAATAGGAAAAGCAGAAGCACACAATGGACTACATTGTATTAAGTCTGATAATAATAATGAATATAGAGGCCTCTATTTATAAAGAGGCAAGTAACCTAATAGACTAATAAAAGGTAAATCTAGTAGACTAAGGAAAGGTAAACCTAGTAGACTAATAATATTTAAGGAAGTAAATAACAAGTAAATAACTTTAACATAATATTCTTAACATCCCCCCTCAAACTCACTGTGTAAACTTGAGTTTGGATAAATGAAAAAAGGAAAGAAAAATGAATTCGCCGAAAAAAGCTGCTTGTGCTAAAAGATTTACTGGAGTAACGCCATAAAAGTTGCTAGAGACCGATGGATTTTGCCTGAATTGAGCAATGCATTTAAGCTGGAACTTGATTCACTTGGTTGTAATTTGATTTGAAAACCATATACTAGTAATGAAGAAGCTCGCTTGGTCGGCTGAGAAAAGTAGGGCCGGTTAAAAGGGGCTTGTTTGGCCCGTAACCCTTGGACCGTCTCGCTTAGTCGGCTGAGCTAAACAAGGTTGGTTGAAGAGGCTAATCATGCTTGAAACCCTTGGATCGTTGAAAGGTCTGACCCAAAAAATAATAATAAAAAAAAAATTTCACTAGTAATGGATCGATGGCCTAGGAAAGGTTGCAGTGACCAGTGATGGCGGCATTTGACAAGACATAAGTGGGCCTATTGAAAGGGGCTTCTTTGGCCCAAAAACCCATGGAGCTAAGGAAATATTGGTCTGACCCGAGAGTGCCTACCCCAAAAAGAATGAATTGGATTGAACTATGCCAAAGAAAAATGCTATGGAACCGAATTAAACAATGCATGAACCAACTTGAATCGCATAAAACAAACGCCTAAATTTGGAGAAGAATCTTGTTTTCTGCCATACAGATATGCCAAAAGCAAAAATAGACCACAAATTTGAAATCAGGACGAAAAATTGAGTAGGAAACACTTGGTCAACTCTTTTCAGTGGTCAAAGTCAAAGTCAAAGGTCAAGGTCAACTCTAGCAAGTTGCTGATGTGGCAGGGTCCCTGACGTGGACGCTGTGATGACATGGCAGCGAGCTGACGTGGCAGATGGGTTGACATGGCAATGCTGATGACATGGCAGAGACTGATGACGTGGATGTAGGGCTGACGTGTCACTAGGGTAGATAGTGAAGCAGCGCCTGGCGCGTGTGGTGCACGCGCCTAACAGCGGCGGTACTGTAGTGCGTGAATCCCACGCGCAAAGGATTCCACCAGCGCGTGGGGGTGCGTCCGTGGTGGTATGACTGCGTTCTTGGTGGCGATGTGACCGTCGGTGCCGCATCTATGGAGCAGTTCAGAAATCGGATTGATCCACCTGACCTGGCGGCGCGTGGAGGCACTGCATCGGCGCGTGGACTGGGAGGCAGCACTTTATGGTGGCGCGTGTAGGCGCGTCAAAGTGTCTTTGGTGAAGATCTCGATAGATTTGGACTCGTCTGACCCTGATCTGTTGATTGGCGGTACCGTTGTTGTGATCAGAGCTTTGTAGAGGCCCGTAAAGGAACGAACAAATTCTTAGGCAAGTCTTGCCGGCGTAAAATTGACAGACTGAAGAAAGAATTGAGTAAGTCCTTTGCTATGAAGGACTTGGGACCCGCAAAGCAGATCCTTGGTATGAAGATTTCTCGTGATAGGAAGAAAGGAAAATTGTGGCTATCACAAGAGAGTTATATCGAGAAGGTATTGGACAGGTTCAACATGAGCAAGGCAAAACCGGTGAGCTCTAAACTTGCAGGGCATTTGAAGTTGAGTTCAAAGCAAAGTCCTACAAGTGAGAAAGAAAAAGATGAAATGAAGAAAGTGCCTTACGCATCAGCCGTGGGTAGCTTGATGTACGCCATAGTGTGTACGAGGCTTGACATCGTTTATGCAGTTGGAGTTGTCAGTCAGTTCCTTTCTAATCCTGGCAAAGAACATTGGGCAGCTGTGAAATGGATTATCAAGTATCTCAGAGGTACTTTGAGAGTATGTTTATGCTTTAGCAGTGGTCAACAGGTGCTTGATGGGTTTACAGATGCAGATATGGCTGGAGATATTAATTCTAGAAAATCTACTTCAGGGTACCTGATTACTTATTCAGGGGGAGCAGTGTCATGGTAGTCCAAATTGCAGAAGTGTATTGCTTTGTCTACCACAGAGGCAGAATACATAGCTATCACTGAAGCGGCCAAAGAATTGTTATGGATGAAAAAGTTCTTACAAGAATTGGGTCTACAGCAAGAGAGGTATGTGCTTTATTGTGACAGTCAGAGTGCCATCCATTTCAGTAAGAATTCAACTTTTTATTCAAGATCGAAACATATAGATGTTAAGTGTCATTGAATTCGTGATGCACTGGAGGATAAGCTGTTACAGCTTGAGAAAATTCATACTGATGATAATGCGTCAGATATGATGACAAAATCGTTACCTATACAAAAGCTTGAAATTTGCAGAAGCGCGGCAGGTTTGGTGGAGCCCCCCACATAATCGGGAGGGGGAGATTTGTTGGGAGTGGTCCCTCTTTATATGGGGACCATCCCACGTGGCAGCAACAAAGGGTTTTAAACCCTTTTGTGTGCTCTATATATATAACGTGAGACAAAAGAAAAAAAAAAAAAAAAGAGAGAGAAGAAAGAAAGAAGCGGTGCAGGAAACAGTGCGGCACAAGGAGAGAAAGAAAAAGAAGAAAAAAAAAGGTTAGGCCTTTTTTCACATCCGTCAGAGTTGGAAGGTCGTTTGTGGTTCGATCTTGATGCAATTTAATTTAGAGTGTTACTCCTGACGACGAGTGCTACATATTGACTGGTGTCGATCTTAGAATTCCTCTCCAATCGCTTGATTGCTAATACCTACTTGGTGAGATCTTTCTTTATTCTTGTTGGAATTCACTTTAGGGTGATGAATTTATGTTTAATCCAAGAATGCATGTATTATTGATGTAGTGATAACCTTTAGATATTTCTCTAGGGAAGACAATTGTAAACTCATTATTGTTGATAGTGGAAGATTTAACTGGACTAGGTCCCGTGATTTTTACCTACGCATTAGAGGGTTTTTCACGTAAAAATCTTGGTGTCTTGCTTGTGGGTTTGCTTGATTATTATTTTGCTATTGTGTTACTATTTAATTTGCATAAAGAGTGGTAAATTAATTTCGTTGAGCATCTAAAATTGGTGTTCACCCCTAACAAAGTACCTTCCTCCCTCCAAGGAAGATAAATTCTGAAACATAAAAATGTGGCAATAATTATGTTGAACATTTTGGAAGAAAAGAAACATGCCAAAGACTAAGCTCCATGTACTGGAATATAATTTCAATCTCAGATTATTATTGTACATAACGTACCACGCAAAAATAAAAATAATTTATTATTGAGCTACTCCCATCGATCATAACCAGATTTTAGTACTCTATCATTCATACCACTTAATCATGTAGTACTCTATAATCGATATCAATAATGAAGAAGAAATGAGAATCAATATATAAGAGATGTTGAATAAAAAAAAAAAAAAGAATCAAGATTGACAACAAACAGGGAAAAAACACTGTTCTCTCTCTTTATAAAACCTCTATCTCTAAAATACAGCGTATAGAGGTTGAATTATTTATAGCCTTGGGGCTAGGCTCTGGGCTCCTCTTTTAAAAAAAAAAATAATAATAAATAATAATAATAATAAATTGCGAAATTTTGAAAAATTGTTATGAATTTTAGGTATTTCTAAGAAATGGACCACTCTAAATTAATTTATACCTCTAAAATTTTTAATTTTTAGTTTTATCCCTCATCTAAAATTTTAATTCCGCCCTAACAGGGTATATATCTTAAAATAATACAAGATTTTTTTTTTTTTTTTGGTACATTCATTTAAAGGAAATTACGACATCCACAACCACGACTACAAAAAGAAAATAAAAGAAAGCCCTAAGTAGACCAAGTGGAGGGAGGTAAGTCCTTTTCACTAACAATCGGAGGGATATAGGTGAGAATGCTGCTAGAAAAAGATTTATGGAAGAATTTTAATTCTTAAAACTATTAGCAAGGTTTCCAAACACGTGTTGTTTGCTCGTGCATGTTTCACCATGCAAACGATTGAAGACCTTCCAACCAGTCAAAGATTGAAAAGATTAACACCTAATAAAATAGCGTGTTTAAGGTGTTGTATCATTTTCATTTAGGTGGGGCATGTCCGGCCAGGTACGACGTCGGCGAGTCAACAGGTTAATGACGTAACGTAATAGTACTATATAAACGTGGCCGAAGAGGCCGTAGGCCCATGGCAACCAATAATTCAAGCACCAGCTTTGACAGGTTGCTTCAATTATAGAGATTCATCGTCTGTAAAAGTCTTCGTCGCTTTTTGGGATGCTAGCTACAGACAATCTGAGATATGTTTGTGATTCACGCATGGGATTCTCTACGATTTGTTGAAATATGGAATTCATGTTGAATTTAAGCATCAAAATCTTTATAAAATATCACTTAAAATTGGCATGTCACATGTTATTGAAATAGACACAAAAAAAAAAAAAAAAAAAAAAAAAAACTTTTCTTTCAAAAAGATTCTCTTTATTTTTATAAAGACGTTTATTCTTCTAAAAATTAAAAGATAATTCTTTTTGCTAAAAAAATTAAAAAGGTAAAACTAGATCTTTAAGAAAAATAAAATGAGAGGTCATTAATTTGACATACTATAAGAGTTTATATATATATATATATATATATATATATATATATATATATATAACCTTAGGAGGTGGAATGTGGAACATGTTAAAAGGGATTTGAATGAAGCGGCGCATGGGTTGGCGAAGATAGCAGGGAATGTGGGTGTTTCTAATATCTGGATAGAGAAGATCTCCCAATGTATTTATGATGTCGTTATTTTAGAGCAATTTGCTCTTACTGTTTAGAGTTTTTTCGACTCTAGGCTTTTTCTGTTTAGAGAAGATCCCACTTCTTTTTGTATTTTTTCTTATTATTTTCTTTCACCGCATCTATTTATTATTATTATTTTTTTGTTATATTATTTCTTATTTCTTTGATATTTTATATGTTATACTTACTAATAGTAACGGACCAAAGTTGATTGATTTTAATTTGTTGTTGTTATGAGTTCTGTCGATTTTATTACACAACTAATTAAATTATATTTATAATTGTTTATCTTACCAGAAAAATAAAAAAATTTAGTTATATTATATATCTATTGAGAATAATATATTAACAAAATTTTAACATGAAAAATTGATTAGTAATCTAACATCTCAAATAATTAAAAGAATGATTTCTAAATTAATGTGTTTTAACATTTTAAAATTAAAAATACCTCATATTAATGAACTTTTTGCCTTATGTCTCGATTTTTATTGAGCCCCACCACCTGATTCACGCTGAAGATGCATGGCCAGTACTATTTGAATTATACGTGTTGCAAGTATTGACCAGATCCCCACCTCATCAATACTCTTCGGTAGGCCACTGTACGTACGTAGTATTATTTATGAACAGAATATTTGTTCAACTTTACTCCTTTGTCGTTGTTTTCATTTCTCTTTGAAAAAAAAGAAAGAGAAAACGATGAGATGGATAGAAAATTAAGCTGTTACCTGCGGCCATTCTTTTGGATTGTAAGTTAGTAACGTGTTTCTCAGACGTTGAACATTCCGACTTTCCTCACGACTACCAGTCCTTGATTTCCTCAAACCCTAATATGAAAGGAGGCCAGGACATATTTTACACATAGAATTAATGCTGCAATAAGGACATTTAAATGGTCGTAATTAAGGGACGGTTAGCTTGTTTCTATCTTTAGTGTTTTCTGTTCTGTTGTGCTTGTATTCTCTCTCAGTAGGTACTGCTTTTGGAGGTTTTTACTCAAACTCTCCCCCTCCATGTTTGTTTGTGTGTGCCGCTGATCTCCTCCGTGCTCGCTTCGCTGCTCATCGCTGGCTGTCGGGTCTTTTCACGCACCCCTCCCGCGCCAAGCTTTTTGTGCCACCTTCCACGGCGGTTTCCGGCCAGCTCGCAATCGGCCTCCTCCGGCTGCCGTGACCTGCTTTGAGTGTTTTTCGCGTTTATTTCCCTATATTGTTGTTTTTCTGTTTTGTATTTCCTTTGAGTTCCCCTGTATTTGGTTTTCTTTGCTGTAATTTCTTTTCCTGCATTAGTTTTATTGTTCCCTTTATTTCCCTGTATGGTTTTAATTATGCTTGTAATAAGGCTCTCTCCTCTTGCTTTGTTGCGCCCGGTTGCTGCCCATTTTTACTGGTCCAAACTCTTGGATTGTAGAAGTGAACTTTATCCTGGCTTTCGAGTCGAGGATGATGAGTATCGGCTTGGGAGTTTTGCTCTCAAGGCAGAGGAATAAGTATCGGCTTGGGGGTTTTGCTCTCAAGGCCGAGGAATAAGCGCTACCTATGCATTAGATGATGTTTGTTTGATGCAGATCTGAGTTTTAAACTTGATATTTAGTCATAGGTTAGCGGATGCTGTGTTTTGGTTGATTTGGTCTATTGTTGACGACTGTATCTTTAACTTCAGCTATGATTTACTTCAGAACTTTTTACTCTGTTTGTAAGAGCTTTAGGCTCGCAACTTTTATCAATTAATGAGTATGATATGTTTCAAAAAAAATAAAAAATAAATTAAGGGACGATTAATGTAGCTACAAAGTAATCAAAGGAGCTACAAAATTAGGGAATATGATCATCTCCAGTTCATTTTGGACTGGAGAATATTCAGTTCATGGTTAAGATTTATTCTTAAAAATCCTAAAGCCACAAATAGGACACATGTCTACTAACTAAAAATAATAATAAAATATTATTTTATATTTAAATAAAAATAAATAATAAAATATTAAGGCCACCCTCAATGGGGTGGCTGGACCACCCCAGTTTGGGGCTGGTTTGGCTTCGGCCACCCCCAAACCGCCAATCTGGGGTGGCTTCGGCCACCCCATGGCCCTTGGGGGTGGTTTGGCCACCCTCAAGGGCCAAATCTTAAAAAAAAAAAAAAAAAAAAATCGTTCGGCCCTTGGGGGGTTTGGGGTGGCCGAAGCCACCCCATGGCTCTTGAGGGTGGCCGGACCACCCCCAATGGCCAAATCTAAAAAAGAGATAATAATTTGTTTGGCCCTTTGGGGTGGTTAGACCGCCCCCGTTGGGCCTGGGGGTGGCTTCGGCCACCCCAAACCAGGCCAGCCGTCTGGGGTGGCTGAAGCCACCCCAGCCCCAAACTGGGGTGGTCCGGCCACCTCTTAATATTTTATTATTATTTTTAGTTAGTGAACAGATGTCTTATTTGTGACTTTAGGATTTTTAAGAATAAATTTTAGCTATGAACTGAATATTCTCCCGTTCATTTTGGATCGGAGAGAATCTTATTCCCAAAATTAGGCAAGCTATTAATGGCTATTGCTACACGTGGATGTCTATATATAACTCTCATACACAATCTTGTAGCCTTTTATTTCTTTAAGAAAGTGGGTTCAAGAACAGAATCAACGTGTTGACTAAGTAAGTCAACCTACCCACATTTGATAAGAAAAAAAAAATGTTTAAATTCAAAACAGGAGGATGACAACAACTTCATCTGTAAGTTATGTTTGGCAAGGGGAAGCCCCGCACTGTAGCTGGAACGGTAATGTTCCAGCTACAGTGCAATCTGATACCAACAGACGCTAATTTTGACTTTGTAATTTTTTTTTTTTTAAAAAAAAATTTGTTAAAGCAAAATATTAAAAAAAAAAAAAAAAAAGGAGGGCGGAGAACGATGGGGTGGCTCCAGCCACCCCCTTGGCCAAAATGGGGTGGCCGGACCACCCCATTTTTGGCCAAGGGGGTGGCTGGAGCCACCCCCAAGCCTATCTGGGGGTGGTTCGACCACCCCGGCCACCCCATTTTGGCCAAGGGGGTGGCTGGAGCCACCCCCAGACCGATCTGGGGGTGGTTCGACCACCCCCATGGCCAAGGGGGTGGTCCGGCCACCCCCTTGGCCAAAAAAAAAAAAAAAAAAAAAAAAGGGAAGGGGTGTATTTCGGGGTGGCTGGACCACCCCCAAAGGGCTGGGGTAGTTTCGGCCACCCCATACCGGTGGTCCGGCCACCCCCAAATACACCCCTTCCCTTTTCTTTTTTTTTTTTGGCCAAGGGGGTGGCCGGACCACCCCCTTGGCCATGGGGGTGGTCGAACCACCCCCAGATTGGGCTGGGGGTGGCTGGAGCCACCCCATCGTTCTCCTCCCTCCTTTTTTTTTTTTTTTTTTTTTTTTTTTTTTTTAATATTTTGCTTTAACAAAAAATTAAAAAAAAAAAAAATTACAAAGTCAAAATTAGCGTCTGTTGGTGTCAGATTGCACTGTAGTTGGAACAGTACCGTTCCAGCTACAGTGCGGGGCTTCTCCTTGCCAAACATAGCTATAGTGTTTATCAAGAGGCCCGGGTCACTGCCGGCACTGTAGTATTTTTTAAGAATATGTGTTTGATTAGTTTTAGTGAAAATATTTTATGGAAAAAAGTGAAAAAATATATTTTATATAAAAAAAATGTAAAAATTTTGTTTTGTAGTGATTTTTTATTCAAATAATAATAAAAAAAATTTTGATGTTGTATAAAAAGTAGGAATATTAGAATTAATTTTAGGGTGAAGATTTTTTTTTTTTTTTTGGAATTGAGGAAGAGGCCCGGTACAGTAGCAATCTGTTGCATTGGCACAAGGTTGGCTTAATGTCACGTGGTATTAAGTATATTCTGTCACAGGGGCGCTGGAATTTATTGCTAGGCCAATTATGCTAGCTACTGCTTAAGGTCCCTAATTAATAAAGAGTCCTCATTTTTTTATATATTAAATTTGTCAAAAAAAAAATAATAAAAGGTCTCAATAAAAATAAAATAAAATTAAGGATGTCTTATTTTTTATTTTTTATTTTTTATAACAATGATTTTTCTCTATTCATTTCATAAAAATAAAGCATTTTGTTCTAATAAAACAATATCATAATTACAATAAGAAATTTCTCCCATCCAAATTTGATCTATGTTTTGTTTAACTCTTTGAATGTTACAGTTCCAATCAATTTCTATATCTATAGCATATTCCGGCAAATCATGGCTCTAGCCAGTGCTCGTCCATCACAACTTTCTCAATTAGACAGTGATTTTTTTGGCTTTTTCATCTCCACTATAAGTGCATTGAGTTATTCCCATCAATCATAACCAGATTTTAGTACTTTATCATTGAAACTCCTTAATCATGTAGTACTAAAAAGATTTATCGAAGAATTTTAATTCTTAAAACTATTAGCTAGGTTTCACACACATGTTGTTTGCTCGTGCATGTTTCTCCATGAAAACGATTGAAGACCTTCCAACCAGTCAAAGATTGAAAAGATTAACGCCTAATAAAATAGCGTGTTTAAGGTGTTGTATCATTTTCCTTTGGGTGGGGCATGTCCAGGTGCTACGCCGGCGAGTCAACAGGTTGATGACGTAACGTAATAGTACTATATAAACGTGGCCGAAGAGGCCGTAGGCCCATGGCAACAAATAATTCAAGCTCCAGCTTTGACAGGTTGGTTTAATTATACAGATTCATCGTCCGTAAAAGTCTTCGTCGCTTTTTGAAATCTGAGATATGTTTGTGATTCACGCATGGGATGCTCTACGATTGTTGACATATGGAATTTAAGTGATGTACCATATTTAAAATTTAGAAAAATTATAAACTAGAGCATGACCCACTTCTTTTTGTATTTTTTCTTCTTATTTTCTTTAACGGCATCTTTTTTTTTTTGTTATATTATTCCTTATTTCTTTGATATTTTATATGTTATACTTACTAATAGTCACGGACCAAAGTTGATTAATTTTAATTTGTTGTTATTATGAGTTCAGCCGATTTTATTACACAACTAATTAAATTATATTTATAATTGTTTATCTTACCAGAAAAATAAAAAAAAATTAGTTATATTATATATCTATTGAGAATAATATATTAACAAAATTTTAACATGAAAAATTGATTAGTAATCTAACATCTCAAATAATTAAAAGAATGATTTCTAAATTAATGTGTTTTAATATTTTAAAATTAAAAATACCTCATATTAATGAACTTTTTGCCTTATGTCTCGATTTTTATTGAGCCCCACCACCTGATTCACGCTGAAGATGCATGGCCAGTACTAATTTGAATTATACGTGTTGCAAGTATTGGCCAGATCCCCACCTCATCTATACTCTTCCGTATGCCACTGTACGTACGTAGTATTATTGATGAACAGAATATTTGTTCAACTTTACTCCTTTGTCGTTGTTTTCATTTCTCTTTGAAAAAAAAAAGGGAAGAAAGCGATGAGATGGATAGAAAATTAAGCTGTTACCTGCGGCCATTCTTTTGGATTGTAAGTTTGTAACGTGTTTCTCAGACGTTGAACATTCCTACTTTCCTCACGACCACCAATCCTTAATTTCCTCAAACCCTAATATGAAAGGAGGTCAGGACATATTTTACACATAGAATTAATGCTGCAATAAGGACATTTAAATGGTCGTAATTAAGGGACGATTAATGTAGCTACAAAGTAATCAAAGGAGCTACAAAATTAGGGAATAGGATCATCTCCAATTCATTTTAGACTGGAGAATATTCAGTTCATGGTTAGGATTTATTCTTAGAAATCCTAAAGCCACAAATAGGACATATGTCTACTAACTAAAAATAATAATAAAATATTATTTTATATTTAAATAAAAATAAATAATAAAATATTAAGGCCACCCTCAATGGGGTGGCCGGACCACCCCAGTTTGGGGTTGGTTTGGCTTCGAATTCGTTTGGCCCTTGGGGGGTCTGGGGTGGCCGAAGCCACCCCATGGCCCTTGGGGGTGGCCGGGCCACCCCCAAGGGCCAAATCTCAAAAAAAAAAAAAATTCGTTTGGCCCTTGGGGGTGGCCGGACCACCACCCCCAATGGCCAAATCTAAAAAAAAAAAGATAATAATTTGTTTGGCGCTTTCGGGTGATCGGACCACCCCCGTTGGGCTTAGGGGTGGCTTCTGCCACCCCAGACCGGCCATCTGGGGTGACCGAAGCCACCCCAGCCCCAAACTGTGGTGGTCTGGCCACCTCCAACGGGGTGCCCAGCCACCTCTTAATATTTTATTATTTTTTGTATTTTTATTTAAATTTAAAATAATATTTTATTATTATTTTTAGTTAGGGGGCAGATGTCCTATTTATGGTTTTAGAATTTTTAAGAATAAATTTTAATCATGAACCGAATATTTTCTAGTTCAGACCGGAGAGAATATTATTCCCAAAATTAGGCAAGCTATTAGTGGCTATTGCTACGCGTGGATGTCTACATATAACTCTCATACACAATCTTGTCGCCTTTTATTTCTTTAAGAAAGTGGGTTCAAGAACAGAATCAACGTGTCGACAAGTAAGTCAACCTACCAACATTTGAAAAGAAAAAAAAAATGTTTAAATTCAAAACAGGAGGATGACAACAACTTGCCAAAAGGCCCGGGCCACTGCCGACACTGTAGTGTCTTTTTAGGAATATGTGTTTGATTAGTTTTAGTGAAAATATTTTGTGGAGAAAAGCAAAAAAAATATATTTTATATGAAAAAGTATAAAAAATTTGTTTTGTAGTGATTTTTTTATTTAAATAATAATAATTAAAAAAAAAATTGATATAGTATAAAAAGTAAAAATATTGAAATTAATTTTAAGGTAAAGATTTTTTTTTTTTTTTTGAAATTGAGGAAAAGGCCCGGTACAGTACCGGTCAGTTTCATTGGCACAAGGTTGGCTTAATGTCACATGGTAATAAGTATATTCTGTCACAGGGGCGCTGGAATTTATTTCTAGGCCAATTATGCTAGCTACTGCTTAAGGTCCCTAATTAATAAAGAGTCCTCATTTTTTTATATATTAAATTTGTCAAAAAAATAATAATAAAATTAAGGATGTCTTATTTTATTTATTTATTTATTTTTATAACAATGATTCTTCTCTATTCATTTCATAAAAATAAAGCATTTTGCTCTAATAAAACAATATCATAACTACAATAAGAAATTTCTCTCATCCAAATTTGATCTATGCTTTGTTTAACTCTTTGGATGTTACAGTTCCAATCAATTTCTATATCTATAGCATATTCCGGCAAACCACGGCTCTAGCCAGTGCCCGTCCATCACAACTTTCTCAATTAGACAGTGATTTTTTGGCTTTTCCATCTCCACTATAAGTGCATTACCAAACGCAATCCCCTTTGAGGTCTTTACCATCGGTAACAATTCTTTCATATGCATGATAATTTCTCCACTATCGGTCAATGATTTGCTCATAGGAAAGAACCAGAGAGAAAATAAAAGACAGATCAGAGATCTAATTAGATTGTTACTCTTAAAGTTTCGTACAAACAAATCCTTAGAAAACAACTAAAGGAAATTGAAAAAAAAAAAAAAAAAAAAAATTCCACTCTGTAGATCGCTGTTGAAATCAACCTTAGAGAGAGGACAAACAGGAACTGCTGCAAAGCCTGAGCATCAATAAACTCACCATTGTGTTATTCAAAAAATAAAAATAAAAAATTGGGGAAGAAGGTTCATTTTTATATGTTATATATGCTTGCTATGATCACGCATTGATTTTAGTTTGTGGTTATTACGATCGAGTTCCGATTACGCACGTGTCGTCAATTTTATAACACAACTAATTAAATCCCTACTTTACAAAAGTTTACCTTACCCTAAAGATAAAATAGATTATCATATTAACTTTTGCCTGCTAATTATGCCTCAATTTTTATTGAGGCACCACCTGATTCACGCTGAAAATGACCAGCACTAGCTAGTCTGAATGATAGGCGTTGGAATTATATATTATGGAAAAAGATAGATGAGAAATGAATGAGCAGGACTGTAACGTGTTTAATTTCTTCAGACGTCGTTGAATATTCCCACTATCAATGGTGGTCCTACGACCGTCCTTCATTTCCTCAAACCCTAATTCAAAGAAGGACATAATAATTTTCCACATGGGAGGCTGCAAATTAACATCTCTAGAGAAGGTGCAAAAGTTCTAATTAGTTTCTTTGAGATCAGGAGTTGTGGAAATTGAGTGGATGAGACCAACTGTACTACTGGCGAGGAAATTAACAAGGGGGGTATTAGTGGAGGACCAGTCTATTGGAAACTTGCAAGCAAGAAAAAAATGGTGGCCCATGGGATCGACGTTAGTCTGAGTACTATTGTCTACAATAATTGAATCAAGCACTCGATCGAGTGGCCGTCGATCGTCTTGAGTGCTTCACATCAGCTTGTGAAGTACGCCGGCCACAAGTGCTCTGAAAGTGACTAGGGCTTATCTAACGACCAAGTAATTTATTTATTTATTTATTTTTTTTCTTTAAGGGTTTCTTATAATAGACTTATTGAATTTTCGAAAAAAAAAAAAAAAAAAAAAAAAAAAAAATTTACTCTTTGAACTTTTAGTTTTATGCAATCTATCCCCTCCATTAGTTTTTGGCATTAACTCCTACCCGAACCTATGAAAAATACCAAAAAAAATTTAATTTGAAATTAAGTGTAAATTTAGAATTTTATAAAAGTTTTAAGGGTAGAAATGTCATTTCATCTCTTTTACTATTTGTTTTACTGCCTGAGGGGGTAGATTGCATCAAATTAGAAGTTTGATGAATAAAATTGAGAGTTTTACAACTTTGGGGAGGTATTCTCAAAACAAGTGAAAGTTCCAAGAGTCTTTGCATGTGAAGTTTTCCCTATAATTTATAAGTGAAACACTAAATCCGATCCTACTCAAAGTTATTAGGAAAAATTTTCACTAACTTTAGAAGTACGTATCACCGTTTTTGTAATCATATTCTTAAACTTTAATTTTTACAAAGTTTGTATCTCAAAAGAAATTTCTTTTAAAATTGGCCCTAATTCAGGAGCCCTTTTATAACCTAGCATAAACTCTTCTAAATCTATGATATTATCTAGGGAAAATTATACATAACTTTTTCAAACTAGCATCTCATTGTCAAAGTCCCCTTCAAACAATCAATTGTGTCAAGGTCACACTTAAACTACTAGAAAAATGTCAATGCCTTCCAAGGACAGACAAAAAAGACCATAAATTTATTTAATAAGACAAACATATTTCAATAAATTTGAAAAAAAAAAAGAACAAAAAAGTAAAAATAATAAAGAATAAAGAAGTGATAGTTCGAAAACCAACTCCCAAAAAAGGCTCGAGGGACCACCCCCAGGTGTTGGAGATATTGGTTCAGCCACCTCCTTGGGTGTTTTTTTTTTTTTTTTTTTTTTTTTTCTAACAATTTTTAATTTTTTAGATTTTTCTTTTACTAATGGTATTTTTGTCATTCGGGTGGGCATTACTTTTTATTTATTTATTTTGTAGTTTAGGGAAATATTGACCAAATTAATAGTTTATGAGGGACATTAATAATAAAGTGATACTTTGACGAGGGTATGCCTACTTTTTCCTATTATTTATAATACAATATCTTATGGCTAAAAGTTCATTCTCGCAGTGACCATCGACTTGTTACTGAACCCATTTGGACCGAAATTGGGTGGTTTTCGAATTTTGACCCAAGGGGCCGGTATTGGAAATGGAATGTGAATTTGAGCCAAGCCAAATTGAATCGAATTTCATGCATAGACAGAAAAATTCAGGTTTAGCATCAAAAATCTCTTTTGCAGCGAATTTGAGAACGACAATGAAAGGGGCTACCTTTAAAACCCGAGATTTTGAGAAAAACATGGAGAGTGTGAAAATACATGCTAAAGGAAGAAAATTTGGAAAGAGAAGAAGAAATAGAAGAAGAAGATAATACAAATGATTACATCTTTATTTAGTAATTTGAATATTACAAGAAAGAACAATATATAGGCATATGAAGGGAGCACATCCCATATATTATGACGTAAATCATGAGTTGTGATGGAAAGTAATATGCAATCTCATAAAACATAGATGAGTAAATTATAAGATTGTTGCCTTGCTTGGATATACTTGACTTAATCAGATTTTATCTTCTAATAGAGAGAACTGACGAATTAGAATTAGCAATCACAATTTGAAGAAGAGCTTGGTCTGGTTTGATTTTGCGTAAAACTGTACATGGAGATGCGAATACGGTTTAGATATGTGATTATTAACTGTTAATCGGCTGCGGTTGATAACATAGGTCCGGCTGGGTCAATACCGATCGAGCGGGTTTTGCCCATTCCTACTCGCAATGGGAGCACGCTTTGAAACCGGTCTACCGGGACAAACGCATTTAATGTTGTCTACATGTGGTAATCAGGACAGGCTCTCGGTAGGTCATAGGTGCTGAAAAAAGACAAGCACGAAGTAAGTTCTCAGAATTTGTGCTCGGTCGGGCATGTTTCACATCAATAATAACTTTTACTGTGTCACGTCAAAAAAAAAAAAAAAATTGAAAAACACGTGACATTTTCTCTTTAGTTTCTATAATTTGAATTACATACCTGAGTTCACAAAAAATACAGCTTTATCTCCCAACGTGTTACACGTGATCCGTAACAGCGGACGTACGTATATAGTGATGATATGTATGAAACTTTTGATAAGTGGGCGCACGTGAAAAAAACTATAAATAGGATCAAGACCATCTTCTTAATTACGTACCATAAAACTTTCCGAAAGAAAAATCTCTCGGCTCCCTCCCTCCCTCTCTCAATCACTAGCTCTGAGATATACTCATTTCTCCTCCTCCATGGCATCGACGACTGAATCCTTCTTTGCTCCCTCTAATGCCCCAAATTCACATACTGACAATCCAAACCCCTACAGCCTGAGCTCCATGACTAGTGCTCAACACTATTGGAGCATTGCTCATGATCTCACATCGGCTTCTCCTCCCTTAGAACCACACAACTATGGAATTAAACATGATATGGTATGTTTTGTGCCGTATTTTGTCTTTATCACCTTATTATTCAATTTTCTAAAACTGACACGGTCGGTCGATATGCAGGGTAGTGTTGGTGTCCAACATAAACAAAAAATGGAAGTATGCAGGCATGTGCTAAGGAAAATAGGAGAAGATCATACATTTGAAAGTTTATACATGATTGATGCTATCCAACGTCTGGGAATTGACAACTACTTTCAAGAAGAGATTGGAGCAATTTTACATGGGCATTATGTAAAATACGTGGCTCATGGCGGTGACTGCGGTCATGAGCTTCATAAGGTTGCTCTACGCTTTCGACTGTTGAGGCAACAAGGCTACTATGTGCCTGCCGGTCGGTATTAATTAATAACCTTTCTTTACCCCTTAAACCTAGCTTATTCTATATCTATATGTTAACGCCATTAATTATGGTTTGGAATAGATATATTTAACAACTTTAAGGGCAAAGAGGGAAAGTTCAACAAAGAACTGGCTGAAGATATTAACGGATTGATGGCTTTGTATGAAGCTTCACAACTAAATATAGAAGATGAAGACATACTTGATGAAGCTGGAAAGTTTAGCGAGCAGCAGCTGAATGCACGGGTGAGACATCTTGATGAGAGCCAAGTCAGAGTTGTTGGGAATACTTTGAGGCATCCTTACCACAAAAGCTTGGCAAGGTTCATGGCCAAAAGCTTTTTTGGTAATTTTCAGCAGATAAATGGATGGCCGAATGATTTAGAACTACTAGCAAAAATGGATTTCAATATGGTCCAATCCATGCACCAAAAGGAAATTGCTCAAATTTCCAAGTAAGTTTAATATATATTGATCCACAACTTGATCTCATGCATAATTGCCAAGATAATTATTCACCTCTAATTAACGTAAATCTTTTTCATCATATATAGATGGTGGGCAGATCTTGGTTTGTCTAAGGAGCTAAAGTTTGCAAGGAACCAACCACTCAAATGGTACATTTGTTCAATGGTGTGTCTTACAGATCCAGACATGTCAGACGAAAGGGTTGAGCTCACAAAACCCATTTCTCTTATTTACATAATAGACGACATTTTCGATGTTTATGGAACGATTGAGGAACTCACTCTCTTCACAAAAGCTGTCAACAAGTATGCATCTATATATCACAGGAATTAATTTTCTCTTCTCTTGCCCTATCAACCAATATTACTGATTAATAAATTGCACACAGATGGGATTTTGCTGCTCTTGAGCAACTACCCGAGTACATGAAGATATGCTTCAAGGCTCTTTACGACATCACCAATGAAATTAGTAACAAGATACATCAAAAGCATGGATGGAACCCAATAGACGCTCTAAGAAAGACGGTATATATATATGTCAATAATTAATCATACCATCTGAAAAGAAAAATATTTATTGTCAATAAAAATAAAGCATATATATATCTTCATGAAAATTATAAATATGACGCACATCTCCATGATTGTTGCAACTGCAGTGGGCGAGTTTGTGCAATGCCTTTCTAGTAGAGGCTAAATGGTTTGCTTCTGGGCACTCACCCAAGTCAGAAGAGTATTTGGAAAATGCAGTTATTAGTTCAGGGGTTCATGTCGTACTTGTTCACACTTTCTTTCTTTTGGGCCAACGTGTAACCAAGGAAACTGAAGATCTTGTGGATAACCTACCGGGCATTATTTCTTCGCCGGCCACAATTCTTCGGCTTTGGGATGACTTGGGAAGTGCCATGGTAAGCTGCCAATTATTAAGATATTCTTCTGTTTTAAAAATTCACCAAAATAGAACTAAAATTTGCCATATATCGTCTCCTTTATTGGTTTGGGTTTTTTGTTTGGCCAGTAAAATATCAGGTGATATTTTATGAATCTCTGTTGCTATACTTTTAATTTCGACCGTTCAATCATATGAAGAACTAAAAACACGATACCACATAAATAAAAAAAAAAGAAAAAAGAAAAAAGATAAAGTACAAGGAATATAAATGAATGGAATGGTCATTAAAGTGACGTCCATGTCATTTCTAGTCATTTGGCCAACATTTTTGTGGTGCAAGCTGCGGTCCTATCTGTACCTGCCACAGGTAACTTGTGTCGACTTGTGAGGCATTGCGACAATATTTGTTGGGGACCCTCGGCCAAGATTTTTAGACCAAAAAAAAATTTATTACAGAAATCACAAGGAAATATTTCCTGAAATCAAAATATGTTTAAGAATATTTTCAAAGAGAAATTGAAAATTCTTTACACAAAATGGTTGATGTGAGTGCAGGATGAGAGTCAAGAAGGGCGCGATGGATCATACATAGACTACTACGTGAAGGAACACCAAGGTTGCTCCATCAAAGAGGCACGAGAGAAGGTTGTGAGTATGATTGCAGATGCATGGAAGCGGCTAAACAAAGAGTGCCTCTCTCCAAATCCATTTCCAGCAGTATTCACTAAGGCTTCTCTTAATATTGCAAGAATGGTTCCATTGTTGTATAATTATGACGACAACCATTGCCTTCCAAGCTTCCAGGAGCATTTGAAATCCGTGCTTTATGAAAGCGTCTCACTTTAAGGGAAATATATATATATATATATATATATATATATATATCAAGCCTTTGCGTAATTTCTATATTGTAAACAGCTTTATTGGATGTATTAAAAACTATGCCAATGAGCTGCCAGCCATCAAGTAAAATTACTCCTTCAACTTGATGTTCTGAAAAAGCCTTTATCTTCAATTCCCAAGCTCTTACTGTGTTAAGATTATGTATGTATTAGATATGTTTTTTTAATGGTTACATTTATATAAATCTATAATTTGGCCATAATTTATATTTAAACTGTTAAGTATGACCGGTTGAGAAGGATGAATTAAATCCCTCCCATTGGGTATTCCTCGGGTTTCTTCGGAGCCAAAGCTTCCTTGCCATAACCACCATCAACTCAAATTCATCAGCTTCCAATCTGTGGTTTCCATATGAAAAAGAAAAAGAAAAAAAACAGACGTGCGCAATTTTTTTCTCTTTACAGTCTTTCATTCTCATTCTCATTCCACGTCCCTTTCTCCCAACTCTCTCCACTATCCAACATTAGCCTCTCTCGTCTTTTTTCTCTCCACGATCGACTCTCTCCACCTCTCTCTTTCTCTTTTTCAACTCACTAACATTAACAAAAACAGGATCTATTAGCCTAAAAATTCAAATAGGAGGTAACCTTTTCACACTGACAATATTTTGTTTAAATTTTAAATTTTTTTACTCATAATTTTTAATAGTTGAACCGTGCAAATTGCAAATATTGAAAGGGTTTTTCACTTTTCTATTTTATTTTAATGAATTAAGTGTCTTAATGCATTAAGATCTCTCCCTTTATTAAAACATGATTTTTCCTTAATCAATGCCTTTTGACCCTTCTTTTTATTAACTAGCGTTTATCGCTCTCCCTCTCACCCTAAGTCACTCTAAACGCACGTCTAGCTCCTTCCATCGCAACGACAACGTTTCTGTTGAGAATAAAGTTGTATATTGAATCACACGATATAATGTACAGAAGAGGCCTATATATAGGTGAATAATACAGACCTAGTAGAATAAGAAAAGGTAAACCTAGTAAACTTAGAATACCAAAGAAAGTAAATAGCAATAACATAATATTATCTAACAGCTCCTCACAAGCTTAAGGTGGAGTGCGAGAGACCAACTTGAGGTTGGATACAAGATCACGAAAACGCCCTGGAGGATGTGACTTTGTAAAGATGTCTGCGAGCTGATTACGGGACGTGACAGAATGAAGCTGTAGTGAGCCCTGAAGAAGATGATGACGAACAAAATGACAATCAATCTCAATATGTTTTGTCCGTTCATGAAAAACATCATTATGAGCAATTTGAATAGCACTCTTGTTGTCACAGTGTACAGGAGTAGCAGAAGAAAGAGAGACACCCGTATCTTGTAACAACCATCGCAACCAAAGAAGCTCTGCAATAGTGTCAGCTAGAGCACGATATTCTGCCTCAGTACTAGATCAAGCAACAACAGTCTGTTTCTTACTTCACCAAGAGATAAGCGAGGTGCCAAGTAGAAAACAATAACCAGTGGTAGAGCGACGATCTGTTGGATCACCCGCCCAATCAGCATCAGTATAAGCATGCAGCTGTAGAGGAGACTGAGAGGAGAAATAAAGCCCATGAAATAATGTTCCCTTCAGGTACCGAAGAATGCGTAGAACAGCTGAGAAATGAGTGGACCGAGGAGCAGCATAAATTGACTCACCTGATGGACAGCATACGAGATATCAGGTCGAGTGACAGTAAGGTAGACAAGACTGCCAACTAAATGCCAATATAAGGTAAAATCATGAAGTGGCTCGCCATCATGAGGAGTGAGACGAGTATTAAGCTCAGTCGGTGTGTCGACAATCTTACTGTCTGTGAGATTGGCCCGAGAAAGTAGATCAGATATATACTTGACCTGTGTTAAATAATAACCATCTGAAGAAGAGGAGATCTCAAGATCAAGAAAATAGCTAAGAGGGCCAAGATCTTTCATCTCAAAGTGTTGACTGAGAAACTGTTTAAGTTTCTGAATACCAGTCATATCATCTCCAATGATAATCATGTCATCAACATATAGTAGAAGAAGTATGGTACCCCGGTCTGTGCGGCAAATAAACAAGGCTGAATCATAAGAACTGATGGAGGTAGTGGCCTTAAACTTAGCAAACCATGCTCGAGGTGCTTGCTTAAGGCCGTATAGAGCTCGACGAAGACGACAAACCTTGTTTGTAGGATGAGATAATCCAGGAGGTGGCTGCATATAGACTTATTCACTTAAATCACCACTAAGGAAGGCATTTTTGACATCCATTTGACAAAGTGACCAATGTCAAGAGGCTGCAACAGCCAACAGAGCACGCACAGAAGAGAGGCGAGCAACTGGAGCAAAAGTCTCCTCAAAATCCATACCATATTCTTGAGTAAAGCCTCTAGCCACAAGTCGAGCCTTGTGCCTGTCAACAGTACCATCAGAACAAGTTTTGATTTTGTAAACCCACTTACACCCAACCACAGATTTTTCAAGAGGTAAGTCAACCAGATCCCATGTATTGTTCTTGTGTAAAGCATCAAGTTCCTCTTTCATCGCAGCCTGCCAAAGAGGGTTAGTGGAGGCCTCACGAAAAGAGTGAGGCTCATGCAAGGTAGCTAAGGTATGAAAGCAATGAAAATCCTGTAAATGGGATGGGAGAGATCTTACTCGGGTGGATCGACGAAGGTCAAGTGGTGGAGTGCAGACTAGATCATCGGATGGAACAGAACCTGGGGATAGGGCTGTTAAGTGAGCGAAGCGTCTCGCGAGCAAGCTCGGGCTCGGCTTGCATAAGCTCGGCTCGTGCTCGACTCGAATATTAAATGAAACACTTCGTGAACACAAATCCTAGCTCAAATATTAAATGAAGCAAGCTCGGCTCGACTCGGCTAACTCGTGAGCTCGGCTCGTATAAGACTCGCCTCGCTTATTAAGCTCGGCTCGTATATTTTTTATTAAGTAACAAATAACAATATATAATCTACATTACTCATTTACTCAATAATAACAAATATATTATATACCTTTGTTTTTTTTTTGTTATTTATGTATATGTGTGTATATATATTATATATATAATATATGCATATATTAATATAAAAACATATAAGAAATATATATATATATATATGATATTATCATTAATCATTTTATCATATGATATAATCATATAGTACAACCGCACAAGTTATTGTGTCATTTAATACAAATATTATAATTAGATAGTTTATACTTTGGAAATTGGAATCGTATATATCACATAATCATTAATCATTATATAATCATATGGTATATCTGAATAAGTTATTGTGTTATTTAATCAATACATTATAATTATATACTTTATTCTTATAAAACATATATGATGTATCACATGATCTTAGATCTAAGATAATATTAATATTAATTGTAAGATAATATGATCATAAAATTTAAGTATGAATATACGACCATTAGATCATATGAATTTATTACTTAGAGTTTGAGTATTACTATTAGATTAAATGATTAATAATTAAGTAACTAATATGTTTCTTATAATTTATACATTATAATCACAATTTACGGTAAGTAAAAACTTAACAATTTGAATTTAAATCATATGATCATATTCATATAAATAATGATAATGATCTAAAAAATAATTATTACGTTTATTGTTGTTCTTCATAATATCAAGTAACTACAATTATATATTCTATACAATTGTTTTTGAAGGAAAACAAGAAAGACACAAAAATACTTCTAGAATTATTCTTAGTTTATATGAGATGAATGACAAATTTTTCTAAGCTCTAATTTGTCAAACAACAAGAGGAGGAACCAAAAAAAAAAAAAAAAAAAAAGACTTTGTGGCCTCTGTTTGGTAAAAAAAACTTGTGGGCTCTCATTATAAAACAATGTTTTTTTTAAAAAAATCTTTTTCATACCAAACATTCTGATTTTTTTCACATTAATTCATTTTTGCTACAAGAAAAAAAGAAGAAGAAAAGCCCCAAGGCTCAATTTTTTGTTTTGTTTTTTTTTTTTTTTTCACATTACACACTTCCCATTTTCCTTCTTGAATCAAATTCATATCTAGATATTCTTTGAGATATATTCTTTTGTTTGATTTGCTGCAGATTAGAACACTTGGGATGGATGGAATAGAGGAAATAAGTAAAAGAAATAAGCAATCTACAATTGCCATGGTCCAATGGGTCCACGGAGGGAGAGAGAGTTGTGATTCTTGTGAAGTAGAATTTATGAGAAGGGAAAAAAGGTGAAAGAATTGAAGCTCATCCGTCTCACATCGAAAAGGAAGCAAAAAATCCCACCTTCAGTTATCTATAAAAGGGCATCCCCTCACAAGAAGATAATTATTAAAACAAAAGCATTGGCTCACGTGAAGCATTGCTTGTGAGGGGTCCCATCTTCACACTTTACAATACTTGTTGAGCCTTTTTGGCTCACTTAGTTGGAGCTTGCCTAAGCTAGTAGCTTGGGCAAGGTGGCTTAAAATATAAATTTTATAATAGAAAAATAAAGGTTTAAATTTTGCTCGACTTGCTGAATAAGTGAGCTGGCGAGCCGAGCTCGAGCAAGGGTAGCTCCTTGGCGAGCCGAGCTCGAACACAATTGTTAGGCTCGTGCTTGAGCTCGGCTCGAGCTCGAGCTCGTCTTAAACTTATATGAGCCTAGCTTGGACAGGCAAAGCTCGCCCAAGCTTGGCTCGTTTACACCCCTACCTGGGGAGGCAGGCGAAGAACTTGGGGATGCAGGCGAAGCGGCGTCTAGGGCATCAGAACCTCGTGACGCAGGCGAAGCAACGTCGAGGGCATCAAGTGACTGTAGTTCTAGCGAGAGAGACTCTGGCAAGACATTGGTGGTGGGAGTACACTACAAAAAAAAGGGGGTTTTCTGACGTGTGCTACAGTGTAAATTTTTTGCCACCTCAGCAATTTTCTGTCGTGTTATATATAAAACGTCAGGAAAATTTTTCCTGACATGTGAATAGTAACACGTCAGAAAATTCTGACGTGTTACTATTCACACGTCAGGAAAAATTTTCACGTGGCAAACACCACAACGACGGGAGGTTCATTAATTTTCTTAAAAATAAAAATTGAGAAAATTGCTGACATGTGAGAACTTACCACGTCAGAAAAATTCTGACGTGGTGATATGCCACGTCAGAATTTTCTGACGTGGTAATATGCCACGCCAGCAATTTTCTGACGTGGTGCTATGCCACGTCAGCAATTTTCTGACGTGGTATATCGCCACGTCAGAATTTTCTGACGTGGTAATATGCCACGTCAGAAAATTGTTGACGTGGCATATTACCACGTCAGAAAATTCTGACGTGGCGATATACCACGTCAGAAAAATTGCTGACGTGGCATAGCACCACGTCAGAAAATTGCTGGCGTGGCATATCGCCACGTCAGCATACTCATATTTCTAAAATCAGATAATTATAATTGGTTTTCTTCTAAAATCAGAATATCTAAAATCATAATATCTAAAATCATTATATATATCAGATATTTATATTAAAATTATATAAAATTATCAGATATTAAAATTATTTACTTATAAATTATATTAAAATTATCAGATATTTTAATATATATATTTATCAGATATATATATATAGCTATAATTATACCTATATATGATATTATAGGTATAGTAGGTATAATTATAAATATATATATATATATATAAGGCATTCCTGGCGTTAGGAAGGGACGCGTGCGCTCCGAACCGCGCGCCGCACGTCCCATCCTGAAGGCCAGCGCGCCATGCCTCTTAATTAAGAGGCTGGCGCGCGATTTTTGAGTTCGAATTTTTTTTTTTTTTCTTTCCCCCCAGCTGGCACTTCCGGAAGCGCCCAGTACGTGTTCTCTCTCTCGATTCGATTGCCTCTCTCTGTTCTGCAGCCTTGTATCCCCCTGTTTTTCTTTCTTTCCCTCTTTTTATTTTCCCCCTCAACTTTTTCCCACTTATTATTTTTTACCTCTTCATTTTTTTTTCCCAGCACATTCTCTCTCCTGTCTCAATCTCCCTGCAGCACATTTTTTTTTCCCAGCTGCTTCTCTGCAGTCTGCACGGCACCTCTAGAGGATGAAGAGAAACAAAAGGTGAAGGGGAAAAATTGAGAAGCATGCAGCAGATCGAAGAAAAAGAAAAGGAGAAGAGAAGAAGAAGAAAAAAAAAGAAAAAAAAAAAAAAAGGAGAAGAGAAGAAGAAGAAGAAGAAGAGGAGAAGATCGATTTTGAAGATTTTCTGGGTTTTTCAGATTGATTTTTTGAAGAGAGAGAGAGAGAAAAATGAGAGCTGGAGAAAATGTGCTGGTGCGTGAGGGAGCTGGTGCATGGAGAAAAGAGGAGAAAATGAGAGCTGGTGCAGATCAGATCGATCTGTGTTTCTCGAGAAACACAGATCTGCACGTACGGCAGCGTGAGGGAGCTGCCGTGCGTGCAGAGGAATTCAAAAGAAAAAAAAAATAATAATTTAATTAATTAATAATTAAAAATTCCAGAAAAAAAATAAAAAAAATAAATTAATTTTTATTTAATTTTTTAATTTTCTGACGTGTGTCAGAACTACCACGTCAGAATTTTTCTGACGTGGTAGAAATGACACGTCAGAAAATTTTCTGACGTGTCATATTTGACACGTTAGAAAATTTTCTGACGTGTCATATTTGACACGTCAGAAAAATTCTGACGTGGCAAAAATGCAACGTCAGAAAAATTTTCTGACGTGTTGCCTAGTCACACGTCAGGAAATTTTTTTTCCTGACACTTACGTTTCTGACACTCGACACGCGTCAGAAACGACCCGTCAGAAAAATTTTCTGACGTGTCGGACACTAGAACACGTCAGAAAACTCCTGTCAGTAAAAAATGGTTTTTTTGTAGTGGTAGGAGAAAGAGGAAACTCAAAAAGGGTAATAAAGGGAGGGGATGATGGCATGTTGAATTTTCCGACTTCGTGGAATAGTCGATGCTCCCAAAAAAATTACATGATGGGAGATGTGAAGACGACGAGACACAGGATTATAACACCGGTAGCCCTTTTGTTCTACTCCATATCCAAGAAAACAACAAAACCGAGAACGAGGCTCAAGTTTGGTGCACTCATGAGGCTGGAGTAAAACAAAACAGGCAGAACCAAAGACACTGAGATGGTGATATGAAGGGATAGAGCCAAACAACCACTCATGAGGAGTGTAATTATCAAGAATAGGAGTAGGCAACCTATTGATCGTGTAGACAGCCGTGAGAGTGGCTTCACCTGAAAACGGGGCAGGAACAGATGTAGAAATGAGAAGAGCACGGACAGTGTCTAAAATGTGCCTAAGTTTACGTTCAGCTCGACCATTTTGTTGTGAGGTACCTGGACATGACAAGTGAGGAATAGTGCCATAATGTTTGAGAATGCCTTGAAAATCATGTTGAGTATATTCTAAAGCATTATCAGAACGAAAAGCCTTGATGGATTTTGAAAATTGGGTTTCAACCATTTTGGCAAAAGTACGATAAATGTCCAATAATTCATCAACAAAAATAACAAAATAACGTGAGCCACTCATACTAGCAACATGAGAAGGTCCTCAAACATCAGAATGAATTAAATCAAAAGAAGCAGTAGCATGAGAGTCACTATTATTAAATGGCAAAGTCGGTTGTTTACCAAGTTGACATGAACTACAATCAAAAGAATTATTGGAAACTGAACCTAACAAACCTTTTGAAGCTAAAAATTGAACGCGAGAGGCAGATGCATGACCAAGACGCGAATGCCAAAGTGCAAGAGATGGTGATGATGAAGAGGCAGCAGCAGAGACGCTTGTGGCGAGGAGATGTAAGGATGAGAGTTCGAACATACGCCTAATTCTACGCCCGGTCCCAATGGTTTGACTCGTACGAGGATCCTGTACATGCACACCAGAAAAGTAAAAAACAAGTCTATATCCAAGTTCACACAGTTGGCCAATAGAAAGAAGATTGAAAGACAATTCAAGCACATGAAAAACTTCAGAAATACAAAGGGAATGTGTATTGATAGTGCCTATATTTTTAACAGTCATGGAGCCATCAGCTGTGCGAATTAATGAAGAATGAGGTGAAGGTATAGATGTGGTAGAGGAAGTAGGGTGAGGTGTCATGTGATTGCAACAAGCAGAGTCAAAGAGCCAAGGGGAAGAGGTACCTGGCAAACCTGAGAGGACAGAGGAAGATGCATTACTAGAACGAGACATGACGACCTGGTTGACTATTGTCTCGAAGTCAGCTGCAGATAAGGTGACATTGGATCTTGATGTGTGGCCAGAGGAAGCAACTGAAGAGGGAGCGGCTTGAGATGAACCACTCTCAGTATGAGCAACTGCTGCTGTAGGTGCATTAGATCTTCCCTTACGCCAACACTTGTCAATCGTGTGCCCTCGACGTCGACAATAACGACAGTAATTATTATCGTGAGACTTAGGAGGGAGTCGAGGAGTACCTGATCTGTCATAATACTCTTGTTGGAATGACGAGGAGCCAGAGGATGGTGTAGCCAATACTGTATGACTAGGCAGAGAGCGCATAGTTTGCGATCTAGTCTCGGCACGGACAAGTTCGAAGATGGCAATGTCCAAAGTGGGAAGAGGAGAACGATGTAAAAGTTGCATACGAACAGGCTCAAAATCATCACGCAAGGCCATCAAAAATTGGTGAAGGCGATGTTGATCTCTACGGGTAACATACATCTCAGCATCTGTGGGATCCTTCCAAATAGGATCAGAAACATCAATTTGGTTCCACAAGAATTGCAAGCGAGCAAGAAAATCATTTATACTCTGATCGGATTCCTGCCTCAGATGGAAAAGCTCAAACAGAAGCTGATACTCGTGAGCACCATCTACAGAAGAATACCGAGAAGCAAGCATATTCCAAGCACCCTTTGCTTCATCAAAGCTGCCAAAAAGCGCAGAAATAGATGGAATAATGGTATTACAGAAACATGTAAGAATCTGATGATGCTTGCTATCCCAATCAATAAGACGAGTGGTGAAAACCTCATCTAAGTCAGAGGCCCCCTTAACTGGCTTTTTGATCTCCCCAGTCACATAAAGCCAAAGCTTACGGCCTTTAAGAAAGCTACGCATAGATTGGGACCACACCATATAGTTTGTGCCATCCAATACAGTATGAACATGATGAATAATCTCGTTTTGTGCCATCTAGAGAGCTCAAAACCAAAAACAGACCACAAATATGAAATAAGGACGAAAAAATAGGTAAGAAAGCACCTGGTCAACTCTGGAAGCCAACAAAAAGTCAACGGTCAACAAGTCAAAGTCAACGCTGACGTGGCAAGGCAACTTGATGCTCCTGACGTGGCACCTAGGGCTGACGTGGCACTGGTGGCTTGACGCTCAGTGATGACGTGGCGCAAAGGGCTGACGTGTCCTCAATGACGTGGCAACAGGCTGACGTGGCAGTTGGAGCGTCTGGCACGTGCAGACACGCGCGACTGGAGGCGGCGCGTGGATCTCACACGCAGAATTATGAGTGGCGCGTGAGAACGCATAAGGTACTATATCTGGATTTTGGTTACAGTTCTGGAGTCACCGAGAGTAGATCTATTGATCGGTGGGCTAAGAGAATCAATAGGACCATCGTGGCGGCCGGTGGCAGAACGGCAGTGGCGTAATTGCCGAATCTTTTGGCGGCGCATGAAGAGTCCGATGGGACTGTTTGTGGCAGCTCTGTGACGGTTGGCTTCCGGGCTTTCAAGCGGTATAGTGTTCCGCTGAAAGCTTCGTGGAGAAGATAGAGAACCGTAAGGGACAGAGGGAAGGATGCGCCGGATAACAGTGGCGGAGTCGGAAAAAATATATATATTATATGCGAAAAAAATTTGAAGTGATTCAAAACCTGTGCTCTGATATCATGTTGAGAATAAAGTTGTATATTGAATCACACGATATAATGTACAGAAGAGGCCTATATATAGGCGAATAATACAGACCTAGTAGAATAAGCAAAGGTAAACCTAGTAAACTTAGAATACCAAAGAAAGTAAATAACAATAACATAATATTATCTAACAGTTTCAAAACCCTTTCCTATAAAAGTTAACGGTTGCACAAAATTTATTTGATTAGTTTCATGGAAAGATATGTGATTGCAATTTACTTATGTATAACTTTAATTTTTTTTTTTTTTTTTTTTAACCTATAATTTTAAATGAGACGTTTAAAATTAAATTATAATGAAGAATCTCGCGCATAGCACGGGTTATGAGCTACTTTATATAAACTCTAAATCATCATAATTAAGAGGCTTTTTGGAGATTCCTATTGCATATGATCTATGGAAGAAGATTTGGCAGATGTAAGTTCCTAATGAAGTCAAATTGTTCGTGTAAAAGGCTTGCAATAATTTGTTGTCGGCAAAAATTGAATTTATTTAAAAGACAAATAGTTCTTGATCTTTATGCACCATTTGTGGATTAGAAGATGAGACTAGCTACTAGCCACACATGTAAATTATGGAGGTGTCCTGTAGTGAAAGATACATAGAGAATATGTGCCTTATATATGTTATTGGATTTCTGTGAGAAAAAACAACAAATATGTTGCTAATATTACTCTTTCTGTAATTCCCTAGCAATTTCCACTTCTAATCTATCTTAATACAATTTTCTTTTTAGTGGATATAGTCATAGTTCCATATAAATACGCACTTGAATTTTTGAATTTAGAAAAAAAAAAACATAAATTTATTTAGTTGCATAAAACTTGACATATTTAGTTGCCTTAATATAATAATATCTACATCCTAGTCAAAAGTATATTAATGAGATATAGGAATTGCTCTTGCAAGTCTTAAATTAAGTTCTAACATTCACTCATGTCATTGTTAAATTCGATCCATTTGTTCTACTGTATTAATATTGATATGGCACTCGAGTTGCTTGAAAATTTTGTAAGAAGGACAACAATTATGTTGATATTAATCATTTCTTTCCTAATAGGCAAGTAATATATATTCAGTTTCAACCTAATTCATGAGCCTTCAAAAAACCTGAGATAAACCTAATATGATATGATTGTATAATACACAAAATAACGATACCCCCCAAAAAAAAAAAAAAAAAACCTCAATTGTTAACCTAATAGTTGATTTTTCTTGTCATATCATCTACTTGTATGGACAGTTCTAAGGTCAGATTGTATATATATCTTTGATTGTTTTGGTTTCATGAAGGGATCGATACAGATTAAGAAAGATTGAATCACATTGTAATTTAGGAAACAAAATATGAAATTAAATGAAGATATATGATAAAGAAAAGTATCTAGAAATTGGGTCAAACATGCATGTATATAGCATAGCATTAAATGAAAATTAATATAAGATTAAGGCATCTAATCTTAATTAGGCAATGTGTGGTAGAAAATGTTGTCGTCCTTGAATAAACTCTATGTACAACAACCACCAATTTGGAGATATTGGAGATACATTCACGTGTAGCCACAGTAATTTGTATGGTGGAGGAGAGTGGCCGGCAGTACTACCACTGTATGTTACTTGTGCGTTCCAAAAAGGCAGCCACTGTGATAAACAAGTACGAGAATGACGCATCACTCTTTCAACAACAACGATATTTCTGAGTTGGTTGGTTCACACGTCTTAATTTCTTCCGTTAAAAAAAAAAAAAAAAAAAAAAACAGATTCGCTGAACTTTTTTGATTTTAAAAAGGTGTGTCTGTCTAATGTCTCTGACTTTTTTGGTCTACGTGTGTCACGTTTAAGACATTATATGTCGCGTATCAGTCACCACTCACGTTCCCCGTCTCTCATCCACAAGCTGGTAAAAACAAGAAAAGCAAAGACAAAAACCCTAGCCATATAGAGATGCTGAAGATCACAGACAACCTATATATGCCTGACGACAGACTACGGGACTAGGTTGGATCATATTCTCGGAATCATGGGTACTGTTAAAGGAGTGAAATTATATATATATATATATATATATATATATATATGCTGGTAAAAACAATAAAAGCAAAGACAAAATTCCTAGCCATATATTCCATTGCCGGCGGCCCTACAATGTTTGAAACAACCGAAGAGACGCTGAAGATCACAGACAACCTATATATGACTGACGTCGGACTACGGGACTAGGTTGGATCATATTCACGGAATCATGGGTACTGTTAAAACCCTATATATATAATTTCACTCCTTTAACAGTACCCATGATTCCGTGAATATGATCCAACCTAGTCCCGTAGTCCGACGTCAAGCATATATAGGTTGTCTGTGATCTTCAGCGTCTCTTCCATTGTTTTAGACATTGTAGGGCAGTCGGCAATGGCATATATGGCTAGGGTTTTTGTCTTTTCTTTTCTTGTTTTTACCAGCTTTTTTTTATATATATATATATATATATATATATATATATATATATAATTCCACTCCTTTAACAGTACCCATGATTCTGTGAATATGATCCAACCTAGTCCCGTAGTTCGACATCAGACATATATAGGTTGTCTGTGATCTTCAGCGTCTCTTCCGTTGTTTTAGACATTGTAGGGCCGCCGGCAATGGCATATATGGCTAGGGTTTTTGTCTTTGCTTTTCTTGTTTTTACCAGTTTATATATATATATATATATATATATATATATATATATATATATATATATATCCTTCAAACTAACACTCAATTTGCAATATGTCAGCTTCTAACTAAAAATTACAACAGTATCTTCATCAAATCCTCTGTTTTTTTTTTTTTTTTTTTTTTTCAAAATTTCTATAATTACGTATTTATTGAAAAAACTGTAAGGGCATTTTTATCTCATTGACAACATGCATGAGCAAATTACAAATTTTTTTTGTTGTTTGGTGGACGATGTAATCTTTAGTTCGAGAGAGGGTATTACAAATTGGGAGTTAATTAATTTTTAGAAAATATGTGTATTTTCTAAGTCAAAGACATTAGGGTATTACTAATGTCTTTGACTTTTTTGGTATACGTGTGTCACGTTTAAGACATTATTTGTCGCAAATCAGTCACCACTCACGTTCCCCGTCTCATTCACAAGCTGGTAAAAACAAGAAAAGCAAAAAAAGCAAAGACAAAAACCTAGGCATATATGTCATTGCCGGCAGCCCTACAATGTTTGAAACAACGGAAGAGACGCTGAAGATCACAAACAACCTATATATTCCTGACGTCAGACTGTGGGACTAGGTTGGATCATATTCACAGAATCATGCATGGGTACTGTTAAAGGAGTGAAATTATATATATAGGGTTTTAATAGTACCCATGCATGATTCCGTGAATATGATCCAACCTAGTCCCGTAGTCCGACGTCAGGCATATATAGGTTGTCTGTGATCTTCAGCGTCTCTTCCGTTGTTTTAGACATTTTAGGGCCGCCGGCAATGGCATATATGGCTAGGATTTTTGTCTATGCTTTTCTTGTTTTTACCAGCTTATACCCGTAGTCCGACGTCAGGCATATGTAGGTTGTCTGTGATCTTCAGCGTCTCTTCCGTTGTTTCAGACATTGTAGGGCCGCCAGCAATGGCATATATGGCTAGGGTTTTTGTCTTTGCTTTTCTTGTTTTTACCAGCTTATATATATATATATCCTTCAAACTAACACTCAATTTGCAATATGCCAGCTTCTAACTAAAAATTACAACAATATCTTCATCAAATCCTCTGTTTTTTTTTTTTCTCTTTTTTTTTTTAATTTTTAATTTTCAAAATTTCTATAGTTACGTATTTATTGAAAAAACTATAAGGGCATTTTTATCTCATTGACAACATGCATGCGCAAATTACAAATTTTTGTTGTTTGGTGGAAGATGTAATCTTTAGTTCGAGAGAGGGTATTACAAATTGGGAGTTAATTAATTTTTAGAAAATATGTGTATTTTTTCCTTTTTTTAATTTTTAATTTTTATTTACTTTTAGTGTTGATGAGAGAGGCACTGATATGAATATGTGACACATGTGACGATAGAAAATTATTAATTTTGACTGTAAAATAATAAAGAGACCTATTTAAAATTTAAACAGAGATTAAAAATTTAGAGATTAATTTTTTTTTTAAAAAAAAAAAGGCAAAATTTTAAGTGCTAAATATGCTTTTTCCCCCAACCTTTTTTAAGCATTAATCCTGGGCTTTTATAAAATGATTTTTATCTAGTTCTCTTAGTAAGATTTAAATTAAAAGAAATGCTAAATATTACATTTCTATCTCGTTCTCATCTAATTAATTGGGTTGATGTGGCCGGCAATGTTCATTAGTATTTTTTCTTTCTTTTTTTTTAACAGTGACTGATAAACCAATGGCTATTAGTGGACACTAGCTGCCACATTAACCCTCACTAGATTGGAATAGAACTGTAGAATATAACTCTCTGACCATTCGCAACTTATACTTGATTTTACCATATTGAATTAAACTTTATTTTGCAAAGAATTTGTTTTCTAGAACTTTTGACAGTCTTTCTTTACTTGATACTAAACGGTAATTGAGCTTTAATTAACAAATGAATCAAGCACAAGAGGCTGTTAATTAAGAAGCCCAAAGAAACAGAAGACAAATTTTGCAATTTAAGCAGAACTGCTTCCCTAGCTACCAACAAATTAATGAACAATCTTATACGTACCGAAATATATATATATATATATATATATATATATATATATATACTAAAGTTATTAAGTTCTAGGTTAGTACAATAGTGATAATGGAGACGCAGGTGTGAGTGAACAGTCACTCACACCGGTTTATTATAATATAAAATATTATTAAAAAAATCTATAAAGAATAATATTAAAAAAAATTATATTATAAAATAAACCGGCGTGAGAGACTGTTCACCACGCCGATGACTCCATTATCACTACTCAGGTTAGTATTTTGGTTTTTAATTTTTACAATTAGCCATATAGGTTTTATCCAACTTTTAAATAGACTGTCCATTTTTTTCGTTTATTTTTCAATACAAATCTTGTAAAATTTCAATTATCCTCCTAATAAAAAATATCCACAAAATTTTTTTATTTTCCAAAAAAATAGAAGTGCCAAAACAGATCATGTACATGAAAAAATAATGTAAAAATAAGCGTGGGTGGTAAGGAAGTAGACGGGTGGGGCACGCCACACGCAGCACACGCTAGTACTAGTTAAAATGGATGTGATGGGTGAAGGGGAGTAGGAAGATGGTTACTTTTTAATTTGTATGATTTAATTAAAAACTAACTTGATCGAAGATCGATGCTGACAAAAAAGTCAAGACAAAGAGAGAGCAGAGTTTCAACTTTCAAATAGATATTCGAAGATTAAAAACGAGAAACATGTGTCTTAGAGGATTAAAAACGTTTCCGAAAGCATCTTTCGAATCCTATAAATACGTTGCCAACAAGCTACTCGTACCATCAAAATTACAAACCAAACCTTCTCTCCCTGTGATTACTCATTAATTCTCCATGGCACTGTCTACTAAAGCTTTCTTTGCTTCCTCCATTCCTCCAATTGCTCCAAAAAGAATTCCACAAACTCCCAATTCAAACCCCTTCAGCCTCACCTCTTTGCCTAGTGCTCACAAAGATTGGAGCATTGCCCATCAAGATAACGCTATTTTGTGGTCTACTCCCTTAGAACGTCAACGTGGTAGGGTAAGTAATTTTGTGCTTCTTAATTAATTACGTACCTCGCTAAAACTTGATGTGCTCAATTCCAATTTCCAAACCTCACTCTCTTCGTGATCTCATCAGCAGGACGATTTTAGCCTCCAACATGAACAGAAAATGGAAGAATGCGGGCATGTACTAAGGAAAGTAGGAAAAGATGATCCATTTGAAAGTTTAAACATGATTAATGCTGTTCAACGCCTGGGAATTGATTACTACTTCCAACAAGAGATTGAAGCAATTTTACATAGCCAATATCTAAAATACATCTCTCACGGTGACTGCGGCCATGAGCTTCATGAGGTTGCTCTACGCTTTCGACTCTTGAGACAACAAGGCTACTATGTGCCTGCTGGTCGGTATTAATTAATAACCTTTCTTTGCCTCTAAAACCTTATTCTATACTAGAATTGATTATATCTATATGTTAATTAACGCCATTAATTATATATGGTTTGGAACAGATATATTTAACAACTTTAAGGACAAAGAAGGAAAGTTTAACAAAGAACTGGCTGAAGACATTGACGGATTGATGGCTTTGTATGAAGCTTCACAGCTAGGTATAGAAGGTGAAGACATACTTGAAGAAGCTGGAAACTTTAGCGAGCGGCTCCTGAATGCACGGGTGAGACATCTTGATGATAACCAAGTCAGAGTTGTTGGGAGTACTTTGAGGCATCCTTATCACAAAAGCTTGGCGAGGTTCATGGTTAAAAACTTTATTGGAAATTTCCAAGACAAAAATGGATGGTTAAAGGATTTACAGCAACTAGCAAAAATGGATTTCAATATGGTCCAATCCATGCACCAAAAGGAAATTGTTCAAATTTCCAAGTAAGTTTAATTAATTATTAATGATCACTTGTTTTTAATTACTTGATATATATATATCATTGCCAAGATAATTTATTCTCACCTCTAACGTCAATTTTTGTCGTCATATATAGATGGTGGACAGATGTTGGTTTGTCTAAGGAGCTAAAGTTTGCCAGAGACCAACCACTCAAATGGTATACTGTTTCCATGGCCTGTCTTACAGATCCAGATATGTCAGACGAAAGGGTTGAGCTCACAAAACCCATTTCTCTTATTTACATAATAGACGACATTTTCGATGTTTATGGATCGCTTGAGGAACTCACTCTCTTCACAGAAGCTGTCAACATGTACGGATATATATATATCTATCACTCGAGTTAATTTTCTCTTCTCTTCCCCTATCAACCATTACTGATTAATAAGCTGCACACAGATGGGATTTTGCTGCTCTTGAGCAACTCCCCGAGTACATGAAGATTTGCTTCAAGGCTCTTTACGACATCACCAACGAAATTAGCTACAAGATATATCGGAAGCATGGATGGAACCCCATAGACTCTCTAAGAAAAACGGTATATATAATATTTCTTGTTTATATATATATATTTCATCCAAATTAATTACCAACATGAAATTAACCTAGCTACTTTGTTTTTTGCAGTGGGCGGTTTTGTTCAATGCCTTTCTAGTGGAGGCAAAATGGTTTGCTACAGGGCGGTCGCCGAAGTCCGAAGAGTATTTGACGAACGCAGTTGTTAGTTCAGGGGTTCATGTGGTTCTAGTTCACATTTTCTTCCTTTTGGGTCACCGTTTAAATAAGGAAACTGTACAACTTGTTGATAACATTCCGGGGATTATATCTTCTCCGGGCACGATTCTTCGGCTTTGGGATGACTTGGGAAGTGCCATGGTAAGTTTATATAGGAAATATAAAGTCCGATCACATCCTGTTGATTAACTAAGGGTGCGTTTGGGAGTGCGTTTTTAAAACAATAATCTGCGATTTTAAACCAAATCGCAACTTTAGGGTGTTTGAGATTGCGATTTTAAAAACACAAATTGTAAAGTCGCAAAAAAATCTACGATTTCCATAAGCTGATTAGAGGGTGCTTATTTGAAAAAGTGCGAATTTAAAACAAAATCACGAGTTCTATTAAAAAGATATTTGGCGCAATAGTTACCTTTTTTAGAACGGGAATGAAAAAAATACAAAGAATATCCACCTAAAATATATTAAAACCCTTCTTTTTTTTTTTTTTTTTTTTCTTCATCCTCTCTGTCTTGTTCATCCTCATTGGTAATTTGGTCATGAAACCGCAATTATATGCTAATGTTATCCAAACACTCAATTGATAAAAAAAAGTAATTTTTAGTATGTTTTACCAAACGCCTGTGCGATTTTAAAAAGTAGCGATTTGAAAAACGCAATTTTTAAAATCGCACTTATTGAAATCGCACTCCCAAACGGGCCCTAAACCCTCAAACAAAAAAGTTTTGGATTATTCAAAGACCAATTCGAAAGTCAACCTAGTTAATATAACTAGTTCTTGCATGTGTTTCTTATTGAATAATTTAATTAATATTTTAAACGTGTAATTGAAGGATGAGAGTCAAGACGGCCACGACGGATCATACATAGACTACTACATGCAGGAAAATGAAGGCTGCTCTATCAAAGAGTCACGAGAGAAAGTTGTTGGTATGATTTCATACGCGTGGAAGCAGCTAAACAAAGAGTGCCTCTCTCCAAATCCATTTCCTGCAACATTCACTAAGGCTTCTCTTAATCTTGCAAGATTGGTTCCATTGTTGTATAGTTATGACAACAACCATTGCCTTCCAAGCCTCGAGGAGCACATGAAATCCATGCTTTATGAAAGTTTCACTATGTAATGAGCTAATTAATATCATGTAAAATTACTCAATAATCTTTGTGTTCAGAAGAAGCCTATATATATCTTCTTAATTGCAATCAACATTCTTAGTCGTGAATTTAAGATAACTAAAATAAATAACAAGAATTCATAGGTTTGTGAATCACGTGTTGTAATTTTAAGGAAAATTACAGTTTACCTTCCCAAAGTTGACAGCGTTTTTCAATTCGAACACCAAAGTTTCAATTTTTGCAGTTCATCCCCCCAAAGTTCCGAATTTTTGCAATTTGACCAATTGTATCCAAAACTTCCTATATTGCCCATAATTTTTATTTTTTTATTTTTTATAAAAAAAAAAAAAAAAAATTTAAAATCTGGGGTGGCTCTTTGCCCATCTGACCATTTTTGCAACCCCAATTTTTTTTTTCATAAAAATTAAAAAATTAAAAAAAATCAGGGGCAATATGAAAATTTTGGAATAATATTGGTCGAATTGAAAAAAAAAATGAAACTTTGTGGGGGTGGATTGCAAAAATTGAAACTTTGATGTTCGAATTGAAAAACGCTGTCAACTTTGAGAGGGTAAACTGTAATTTTCTATAATTTTAATTAATGATTCAAATTGTAAAGATTTAGAAATTATCTAATACGTATTATACGTAGTTGAAATTTTAAGATCTAATTAATTGGAAATTAAAATCAGGCGTTAAGATTAATTATACAAAATTTATTCCTAAGTTAGTTATAACGTATACATGTTTGACGAGGTGGCGTTTGTCATCAACGTTTTCCTCAGACGTACGTGGGACAGGGGCCAGGGCCTAATTGACGACCTCTTACCTGACTGAAGCCGACTTTCACGTGATCGATCGGGACCATCCGTACGTGTAACCGTGTTTTGCTTTAAAAGTTTGTGCATAACTGTAGACAAAGCTAAAGATTCCCATTGGTTCCTACATGAAAGTACGAACAAACCTTAACCACATCTTCCTTAACTACCATATCTGCCCCAACAGGAATAGAGATACTCTGCTGCTTCATGTGTCACATTTGGCTTTTTATTTTTTTTAAATTGATAAAAAGAGATATTAAAAGAAAATTTAAATTCAAAGTATTAGTATTAAATTTATAAAAAAAAATTTTAGGTGATACCATCTCTAAATGGTTAACCTTTCACCTCTAGATTTTAGTTTTAAATCCAAAAATAAGTTTTGAGACATTAAAAACTAAATATTAACTCATAAAAACTTAACAAAAAAAAATAATAACAATTTTTTTATTATTATTATTTTTTTAATATTTGTCCTATGCCCCACATAGTAGGACTCGCCCCACTAGATTCATTTGGATTTCTTCTTTTTATTTTACCAATTTTAGAAATCATTTTTGTTTTAAAACCAGTTTTAAAAAGTTGGAGCATGAAATGAAAGAGGAGCCATTATATGACAACGTTTGCACATATTTATGAATTTTTATAGATTTACCTTTTGCGATATATATATCGTGATCATCAGAAATGCTACACATTTTAAATTTTTTTCTTAAAAGTTGGTTTCTAAATGATGTGTTACCATTCCATAAGTTTGTGACATACTTTCCAAAATAATAAATCTAATGAGATGATGACACATCATTTGAAAACTAATTTTTTAAAAGAAAATTTGGGATGTGTAACACTCCTGCATAATCGTTTTATTTTGAATTGTTAGGAAGACTGATGAGCCATAATATAGTATATTGAGATTCCACACAACCTAGAGCTTAATCCTATAAGTTTGGACTCAATAGTATTATATTAATCACTCATACTTCTTGCATACTTTCAATATGAGACTGTATCCCTTTACACTACACATATAATACCTAACAATGTTTAATGATAGATCTACGAGGACTCAACAAACACTATTTATAGAAGAGAGAGAAACTAAAAGACAGAGCTATCTTTACACTAGTTGATTAAAGGACTAGCCTACAAGACTAAGGCTAGCTTGTAGCATTTTAACTTTTTTAGTTTTTTAACTATAAGGGCTAGGTTCTCGATCTTGGTTTAGCAGGTATTATGGTTTCATCATACTTTTGTAAGCTTTATCCATATAATTATTGTTTAGTAGGTATTATGGTCCCATCATGCTTCTTGTAGGCTTTATCTATATAATTATTGCTAGCTGACAAATCTTTTGTTTGCTTTTTGACAATAGAATGCAAGTGGCCAAATTTTCTTTTATTTTTCTCAAACCTACTTTTCACATTGGTTTACCAAGCTTTTTGCAGGATCTTCATCCTTTCATCTTGTGATAAGGTTATTGCACTCTTCTTCCTCTAGTGAAAGTGAAGAGATAGGGCTTTATTGTTATCGAGCGCGCATAGGTGTTCTATGTCATCTGTTAGTAATTCCTATAAATCAAGATTTTTTCTTGTTACCATATTTTCAAGCAATTTTTCAGTTTGCTCGATGTAATATGAACTTCAGGTGCAATAAAGTGAGACTTCAATAACATATAATCTTTTATCATTAGTGATCATGAATCTATTGATGGGAGTGTCTCTAACTTCCTTTGCTTTGCCAAAGAGAAAAAGTTTTGAGCCCAATAATTCACTTCTTCATCATAAGCAAAGTTTAGAGAATTAATCATTCTTTCTTCAACAAATTTTCTTCACCTTTGGCTTTTAAGTACCATATCTGATTAGTCTAGAAAATTTTTTCTTTTATTCTCCAACCAAGTGAACTTGCCATTTAGAAGGTAAAGTATTTTTCCCATTTTAGATTCTTCGCTAAATAAGAAAGTAATGTTCTTATCATAGAAGGAAACTGTCACCATTGATATGTTGTCAATGCTTGGAAAATTACTTGATTGGCAAGTTTCCATTCAATATCTTCAATAAAGCACTCTTCATTATTGATGAGAGTTGTCAACTTGGGAATTCCTTCTTGAAGATTAGTGTTTGAATGGCTGCGAATTGAGATCTGTTTAATCTCAACTCCATTATCTTTCATTTTTTCTTGAAAAATCTGAAAAGCATCATGTGGAAGCAAATTTTTTGCTTTTTTCAAATAAAAAGATTCTTTTCATTTTTTGAAGTTCATCATCTAAAAGCTTACTTTCTAATACATCAGTCATACAAAGAAAATAATTTAACGGTAAAGTCCACTTAACTCTCTCAAACTAACACTCCAATGACAATCTAACCCTTAAACTATCAATTACGACAATTTACCTCTCAAACTACTAAAACAATGACAATGTACCCCCCAATGCTAGCAAAATAACGAAATTACACCTATAGAATTTTCAATAAGACAAAAATACCCTTAAAATTTTGAAAAAAAAAATTAAATTTTGGTATTTTTGTTTTTATTTTAGTAAGGGTAATTTTGTCATTTTGTTAAAATTGGAGGTACATTGTCATTGTTTTGGTAGTTTGGAGGGTAAATTATCGCAATTGATAGTTTAGGGGGTAGATTGTCATTAGGGTGATAGTTTGAACGAGTTAAGTGGACTTTACCCATAATTTAATTTAGGAAAATTTCGTTTTTCATCCCATCTTATCTGTTTGAGAAGATTGATGGAATGATAAATTTCTCCACTTTTGCTGTTTGGCAGCTATTTTTTCTGCCAAACAACTCGTATGTTGTTTGAAGTTCCCTTTTTGATTTAAAATTTGGGATTTCCAAACAACATTTTGTTGTACATATCTTTGAGGATTCTAGAATTATCAAAATCTTTAATCTCTGAATAGTCTTGTTTAGACGGTTCAAGAGTCGGATAGCCATGGTTAGGTTTTCCTTGGGGGGATTTCTTCAATTCCGTAGAGTTAAAGAAAACTTGTTTAGCTTCCTCCCACGTATTATATGCCTTGTAACAATCACCTTTTAAAGCCACTAATTTGAGAATTGCATTGTCTTTATGATGTAAATATTCCTAGTTAAAAACCTTTAAATTCAATGTACACCTATTTAGGTGCTGGTTTGAAGCTTTTGGAGCATTTTTAGCTACCGTCATCCATTCTCCTAGTTTAGGAGAATTCATGGAAATCTGCATAAACATTAATATCTCTTAGCTGCTTGTTTAGCAGTTCTTCTCATTGATTTTTGCTCTTCGACAATATTTCTTTTATTGGTAAAAATAAAAAAATAAAAAATTAACTGCTTTATTATCTGTTATGATAATAAAGTTTTCAGGGGCTACGTACATAACTATGAAAACTTTTTATTGCTATGTTAAAAGCTAAAAGTTGTTTTTCAAATATGATGTAATTATGTTCATTTGATTTAATTTTCAAAAATTATAACCACAAATTAATTTGTCATTTTGAAGCTTTTCAGGAATATACTCTTAAATGATTCTCACAAAAACGAGTTCCTACCCAAAAGACTCCCCCTTCTTCGGACGGAGAAGGGAGTTGGACTTCCAATTAAAACTTTTGACGAATTCAATTAGAGCTCACTATAAAGATTATAACAAAGCTTAATAACAGAAACACACTTTCGTATGAAAGTTCTCAATAACTATCAAACACAATAAATCAGAAGCAGTGCATAATTTGGGTCCACTATACTTACAAACTCCTGACTCCAAGTCTCATTTTCTAACGGTTCAAACAACTACATAAATGCTGAAACCTCAAAATTCTAACAAGGCTCTGAGAATTCACTACGAAGACCAGCTGAGCATCTCAACTCGAGTGACCATCTACTAATTCTGACAAAAAACAAAAAGCCAAGAATGAGCTAATGTAACAATATGAGCCGAACAAATTTCCACAAAAGAATTTTTTTTTACAAAGAATTTATCCAAGGTCACATGACGGGGTGGTAATCACGGTTATGCCGCTAAGACATCAATTATGCTACGAAGATACATCAATTATGCCACAAAGACATCAAATATATATGTCACAAAGATGTCAAATATACCATGAAGGCATCAATTATGCCAGGATGACATCAACTATCATAGGATTCCTCCAAGTAGTAATTTTGGTGTGGTGCATTTGATACCAAATTTAAGTATTAGTGTGTTATATAATAAGCTTCTTGTGTTATTATTTTTTTTGCCTTATGTCAATACCACTATGACGACCTAGTAGTGGGGTAGATGAATTGGTCGACTTCTTGGACCTCCTTTCTTCTGTGTAGGCTTATTGAATCTCGGTCAGATGTTGCAATGAATCCATTCCTGCAGCCTTATAAATTTCTTTTATTTGCCGCATTATGAAAACTCACATCGCTATCAAGAAGAAAACGGATGTGCTAACGTGCAACAGCTTTCTAAGGGAGAAATACTACTTGGTGAAATAGGTCTTTCTAGAATCAATTTCAAACCATCTGCTAGAGGTTGTAACAATCCGAACAATCCCATTACATCAGGACCTTTTCTTTTCCTCAATCACACAGTTGCTGCATGTAGGACATTACTTACTATTCATTGATCCCAACTATCTTGACTATCATTTCTCTCTCTCTTTTTGATTTCAAAATGCTGCACGTCTGGACAGTTTACTGATTATTCTGGCTCCAAAACCCTTGAGAGGTCGTTTCTTTTAGAAGTCAATGGGAATGTTTTGCAAAGGCTGCAGCACATGCTACTGAGGCTTGCTGCTGGTATCCACAAAGATAAGACTGACTCTGTTCTTAAGATATACCATTCGATGTTTTACCGTTGGTTCATTCATGCCACCCCTATCCTTTTTAGTGCACGAACGCCACAGCCCAAGTACTATTGCGTAGTTTCAGTTTTCCTCAACCTTTCGAAATTCGAATTCTGATGCTCATCTTTTCTGACTACAGACTCGTGTCGTATCCTTTCTTACTTTCAGGTTTTTATTTTTCTGCGTCTCTCTACTAATATGTTCAGATTTAACTACATTTAAGATAGAGCATTCAGCTTCACTTGATAAACCTTTGTAGTTGAAAAGATAGTGCTTTGATCTCTCCACAATAGAAACATGGAAAGAAAATTCTTTCTTCCAATTACATCTCATAAACACTAATACCCACAATCTAAAACTAATTCCCCTCTTAAGCAAACCCAATGAAAACAAAATCCACATAAAAATCCAATCTTTAAAGCAAAAGAAAAGAATACCGGAAAACAAAAGTCATGTTCGACACAACAAATCTATGCTCACAAAGAACATTACAGAAAATAGGGGAATTTGAAGCTTTTACCTTGAATTACGTTGGGTATGACTAGATTTGTGGGAGAAAAGTTTGATGGGAATGTCGCCAGAGGAAAGTAACTTCTTGCGTGATAGCTGCTGTTTATAACTTGAGTGAGAGCCTAAACGTAGGAAAAAGAGTAAAAGGAGTGAGCTTCAGTTAAAAGGCAGGGGAAGGCTTACATAATGTCATTTGAGACAGTAAGACTATAATTTTATATGAAGAAACTTTATGTCTCGGGTTGTGGCCATGAAGACTTATGACATCTTGATCATAAAATAAACATAACATGATCACACGGTCACAACCAATAAGGCTAAGATAATACTATCACATGGTAAGCACTAAATTGAAGCCGATATTATTATCTTGTAATAGTAAAATATTATCAAGAGAGGAGATATTTGGCCAAGATGCATTCTGCAACTTTATCATTGAACTTAAATAGAAAAGAGTTACACTTGTATTTGATCACATCAAGCTAACAAGATAAGCTTTGATGTGATAAAAGATTTAAACAAAGAATAAAAAATAAAGAGATAATATAAAAGATTACAAACAATCAAAAGAAAAGTGATACAAATAAATAACTCTTACAAGAGATAAGTAAGAGTTGTAAAGTGATACAAATAAATAACTCTTTCAAGAGATAAGTAAGAGTCCTAGCGCACTTCTCCTAAGTAACAGCAGACTCCTTAACAGGCCCCCTCAAACTCATGAGAGGAGGAAGAATCATGAGTTTGTCACGCAATTCCAGAAACCGAGAAGAAGTTAATCCCTGAGTAAAGATGTCAGCACATTGATCAATGGTGGAGATAAACTAAATCACAATATCCTTGTGCATAACCTTTTCTCTAATAAAGTAATAGTCTATAGCTATATGCTTTGTCCGAGCATGATAGATAGGATTAGATGCCAATGCAATGGCTCCAAGATTGTCACACCAGAACTTTAGTTGAGAGAAAAGGAAGATCCTCAACTCCTTTAGAAGCATGCATAACCAATATAGCTTAGCAGTGACAATGGCCATAGATCTATACTCCGCCTCTGTGCTTGAACGAGATACAATTGGTTGCTTTTTTGATTGCCAAGAGATTAAGCAATTGCCAACAAAGACACCATAACCACTTGTGGATCTTCGGTCAATTGGATCACCAGCCCAATCAGAGTCACAAAATGCTTCTAGATGAAGAGGTCCCTTAGTGAAAGACAAGCCATAATCTGGAGTTCCCTTGACATACCTTAATACTCTCTTAGCTGCAGTAAAATGAGCTGTAGTAGGACAATGTAAAAACTAACAAAGATGATTCACTGAGAAGGATATATTTGGTCTTGTGAGAGTACAATATTGAAGTGCACCAACAATATGTCTATACAGGGACTGATCTTCCAATGGTTCACCATCAAATTTAGTCAATCTTTTGCCCGAAGTGCATAGAGCAGAATAAGGTTTAACTCCTATCATGTGAACTCGATGTAGAAGATCAATAATATATTTGGATTGATTAAGATACAAACCAGTAGAAGTACGATGTACATGTATGCCCAAGAAATATGACAAATTACCCAAATCCTTCAACTTGAATTCAATTTGCAGTTTTGAGATGAGATCATTAATGCTGGATAGATTATTTCCAGTTATGATGATATCATCTACATATATAAGCACAAAGATGATAAGATAATCTCTATGAAGTGAAAATAAGGAAGTATCCATCAATGATCCTGTGAAACCGAGTTCAAGTAGAGCTTGAGTAAATCTATGGAACTAGGCTCTTGGTGCCTGTTTTAAGCCATACAAGGCTTTGTGAAGCTTACAAACTGAATCAGGATATTGAGGATCAACAAATCCTCTTGGTTGTTCCATAAAAACTTCTTCATCAAGTTGTCCATGGAGAAAAGCATTTGATATATCAATTTGTTTCAAAGACCAATTATAATGAACAGCTAATGCTAGAATCAATCTCACAGTTGCAAGTTTTATCACAGGACTAAATGTTTCTGTGTAATCTATACCGTCTCTTTGTTCAAACCCTTTGGCCACTAGCCATACTTTATACCTCTCAATGGTTCCATCTGGTTTTTGTTTGAATTTATACACCCATTTGATTCTGATGACATTTCTGTTGTGTGATCTTGGACAAAGAGACCAAGTGTGATTTTTCTGCAAAGCTTGGAACTCACTTTCCATGGCAGCCAGCCAATGGGGATTTGAGGCTGCTTGAGTAAAGGTGCTCGGCTCACTAAAGGTAGAGATAGACGTATGCATGGCTTTTAGGGGGATGTTTGGTAGAATAGTATAGCTTGAAATCAGTAAATGTTTTAGGTTTTAGGCTGCCTGTTTGGGATCTAGTAACAATATGAGGTGAGTTTGGTGGATTAATCAAGGTAGGTAGTGAAGAGATGGAAGGAATACAATTTTCTAAGATTGGAAGAGATATGTCACAGGTAGGTGTTGATTCTGCAGGAGAATCAATGGTTGTAGGTGAGGTTAGTGTGGTTGTAGGTGAAATAGGTGGAGAAGGTGTAACAGAATCTGTTATCACAATTGGATTGGATTCTGTAGGTAAAGAGCTTGAAGTTGGTATTATTGCAATGGGAACAATTGGAGGGGATAATGGTTCAACAGAAATTGGTTCATTTGTGATCAAATCAGGTGAAATATTGTTAACTTCAATGAACTGAGAGAGTAAGGGAACAATATCTTGATTCAAAGAAGAGTCACTTGCTGAAGCCATGTGGGAGGCAGTACCTAGTGCCGGAAACAACTTCTCATCAAAAATCACATGCCTTGAGATAAAGACTCATTTGGTGGAGGTATCTAGGCACATATATCCCTTTTGATTTAAACAATATCCTAGAAAGATGCATTGTCTACTTCTGAATTCAAGTTTGTGTCTATTATAAGGACGAAGAAGAGGATAACAAGCACAACCAAATACCTTTAAATTACTATAATCTGGTTCCTTATTGTGAAGTTTAAAATAAGGAGTAGACCATTTTATAGTTTGAGTAGGCAATCGATTAATCAAATAGACAGCAGTATGGCAAGCCTCAATCTAGAATTTAGAAGATAAATGAGATTGAGCAAGAAGTGTAAGGCCAGTTTCTATGATATGTCTGTGTTTTCTTTCTGCTATCCCATTTTGTTGGGAAGTGTGAGGACATGTTATTCTATGAAAAATACCATGAGAAGAAAGAAAGTTTTTGAATTGATGAGATGTATATTCACCCCTACCATCAGTTTGAAGCTGTTTGATCTTTGTTAAGAGAAGATTTTCAAGTAAACTTTTAAATTTGACAAAACAATCAAATACTTTAGACTTTAATTTTAAAGGAAAAATCCATGTATGTCTTGAAAAGTCATCTACAAATATAACATAGAATTTATAACCACTAACAGACACAACTGGAGATGTCCAGACATCACTATGAACTAATTCTAATGGAGAATTGGTAACATGAGTTGAATCCTGAAAAGGTAGTTGTTTGCTTTTGGCTAATTGACATGACTCACATAAAGAGAAACTAGACTCTAAATGACTGACAGGTAGATGTTGAGACTTAAGAAGACGCTTGAGAACTTGAGAATTGGGATGTCCAAGTCTATTGTGCCAAGTGACTTCACTAGCTTTGACTCCAAGAAAGGTAGCATGATTGCTGTGTTTATTGACTCCAAGAAAGGCAGTAGGCTTGTTGTGTTTATTGATGAGAAATTGTTTCAGCTGAATTGGGTATAGACCATCCTCACTTGGCCCCTGCAATATTATCTCCCCCGAGAGGTTGTCCTCTACAAGAAAATAAGAATCTGTGAGTTTGAAGTGGCAATTATTATCATGACATAAACGATTTATTGAAAGGAGATTAGCTGAAACATCAAGACAATAGTGTCTTGGAGTTTGAAAGAAGAAGAACCCGTATGAGTGATGGGAAGAGAGCTACCATTACCTACAACAACCTGTTCTTCCTCATTGTATGGCTGTTGGATTGTGAGATTTTTCAAGTCAGCAGACTATCAGCTAACCAATCATCATCTTCACGGAGAGCATTAGATTGAGCAGTCATGGCTGTATGCTCACTTGGAGGGTGTCTTCCTTGGTAGGCATAGTCCACGCGATGATAGCAGTCAAGTGCTTGATGGCTTGTCTTACCACAAATTTGACAAGGAACCCTATTAGTGCTATTGGAAAAGGTAGAATTTGTTCTACCTGAAATTGAAGCACGATTTGTTTGCTGAGGAGAATAGCGCTGACTAGCACTATTTGTTTGCTGAGAAGAATAGCGCTGCCCACCAGGAGGCTTATGTGGTTGATTGCGTGCATTGTTCTTGCTGAATTTGGGCCTGTGAGTATTTGTCTTTTGAGAATAAAGCACAAATGAGGTGGTCTCATACTGGTTATTCTACTGCAGTAGAAGACATTCATGGTTGAGCAAGGCAGACTTAAACTGGTCTAGAGGCATAGCATTGTTATTTGTGACAAGAGAGAAGGTAATGATAAAGGCATTAAACTGAGGATTCAAGCCTCCAACAAGGTAAGAGATAAGGTCTTCCTCTTCAACTTTCTTTCTAACAAGAGTTAGCTCATCGACAAGGGACTTAGCTTCTTGTAGATACTCAGAGCAAGTCTTAGTTCCTTGATGAAGAGTTTGTAATTGGTGCTGTAGCTGTAATTGACTGATGTGTGTCCTAGAAGGGCATGCAAAACGGGTAGCCAATGCAGTCCACACCTCATGGGAGGTATTCAAGCTGTAGACTGTTAGAACCACTTTCTCAGAGAGACAAGTGATAAGCCAGCTAAGATCATACTGGTCTTTTCTTTCCTATATAGCAGCTTCAGGATTGATAACATCATCCTCTCCAGCAGTTTTGGGAAGGAATTTAGGTGGGCATGGTTCTGAGCCATCAACGATGTTCATAAGACCATGAGTACGAAGAATGGGACGAATCTGAAGGCTCCAGGCCAGGTAATTACGTTCACCCAATTTGCTAGGTGTAAAGCTAGTAAGATTGGGTATGGAGAAAGTGTTTGCGGAAGAAGCCATTAGGTTGGAGGTGTTAACCTACAAATGGCTCTGATACCAAGTAAAATATTATTAAGAGATGAGATATTTAGCCAAGATGCATTCTGCAGCTTTATTATTGAACTTAAATAGAAAAGAGTTACACTTGTATTTGATCACATCAAACAAACAAGATAAGCTTTGATGTGATAAGAAGATTTAAACAAAGAATAAAAAATAAAGAGATAATATAAAAGATTACAAACAATCAAAAGAAAAGTGATACAAATAAATAATTCTAACAAGAGATAAGTAAGAGTCCTAAAGTGATACAAATAAATAACTCTTACAAGAGATAAGTAAGAATCCTAGAGCACTTCTCTTGAGTAGCAACAGACTCCTTATCAATAATCCCACCTCAGCAATGTCATTGCCATCGGCTAAGATAAGACACTTGCAAAATTTCATAAGAAATAAATAGAAGAGTGAAAATGCAAGAGCAAAAGAGCAACTTAATTACTTGTCCCGAGGTAATTTTAGCCTGTAGGCCCTGTACTGGAAATGCCTTCTCGAATTTCCCAGTTCTACAAGCTCCTTAGCTTCCTCAATCTTTGCCTCCTTGACCAACACATCCACTGCACGCTGTATTACCGCTGTGTCAATAATAAAGTGGTGATTGATAACCTCCACACATAGCTCAATTGCCATATGGAAATCACCCTCTCGCAAAGACGTGGAATAAGGGCCACATAAGTGACCCAATCAGGACTACATCCATTTCTTCAGATATTTTCTTCTAAACAAGCTAGGACTCTGATTTTTTGGAGGAGTACCCTTCCGCCTGTAAAGTGATGATGTGGAATCTCTTCTATATGCCAAAATTAGCCAGGAGCTTCGTCCACCCCTCATCTCTGATATTTTATGGTTCATGATGTGTACACCTTACGTGGGCTAGGATGGATGACGACTCTTTATGTAATTTTTTCTTAATCATATTTTTCTTAATTTTAATTTCATTAATCCTTCATTCAAATCTTTTTTTATTAGACTTATCATATATATATATATATATATATATATATATATAAAAGTCGAATCACTCTTTAGATGTAATATAGATTGCAACATATGGTGTGAACCTATTTTTTTTAAAGACTAAACTAATTTTTTAAGGCATAATTTTTAAAAGATTTTTTAAGAGTGAACCGGTCATTAAATTAGCTTAATTAAGAGCATTTAATTATATTTCAATGATTTTTCTTGGTTAAATATTTTTTTGCTCCCTAGGGTTTGAAGACTTTATTTTTTCTCTTTAGGGTTTTATTTTTATCACAGGAGATACATGTGGTTTTCATAAAAATCAAGATATGGTACTTCCGTTAAAATTCCGTCCAAAATTTAACGAACACAACGTCAACATCAATCAAATATCGTCATGTGTCATATAATTAATTTTTTAAACAAATATTTTTTAATAAAATTAAAGAGATTAAAAAATTATATTTAAAAAATCAAGGAGCCCAAGCTTTGCTCCTACCTGTCACTTCGATCTTTGATTGTTTGCTTCTCCTTCTTCATCTTCCTACTGTTCCGATCCTGTACGTCGAATGGCTCTCGATTGGTTCGGCGTCGTTTCGGCCTGTTCTCAGAGCCTCCACCACCTTTTCACTTTTGTCCTCGTCGACGAGCAGTTCAATTCTTGATTCTTTCGGCAAGAAATCACTGCCTCTGAGAGTTGACAATCGGGTTGTCTTCCCTGACCATGTGCTCCTCATGGTGTACGTCTAGCAGAATCACTGAGGGCCAAGACTTGCAGTGCGTCTACTATGATTTCTCCAACACCCCAATTTTTTTAAAAAAATTAATTATATAATTATATGATACGTACGTAACAACATTTGATTGGTGCTGACATGGTATTCCATAAAAGATTTGGACGGAATTTTAACGGAAGTACTATCTTGGTCTTTATGAAAACCGCAAGTACCTCATGTAATAAAAATGAAACCATAAGGGAGAACAAATAAAGTGTTGAAACCTTAAGAGCCAAAAGAGTATTTAACCATTTTCTTATATGTGATTTCATTAAGTTCAAAGATTAATGTATGATATTATTTTCTAAGAGTTTATCACTTTCCAAAACCATATAACTACAACATTTAGAATTTAAAAACATACTATATTAATTAACTACTTATAATCGACCATATAAGTAGTTAATTAATATTTTATCATGGTTCATGATGTTTACAGACACTACAAAATAACTATTTTTTCTTGATTAGCGGTTTTTAATGTGTCATGATGTCTGACTCGTCAGAAAACTTTTCTAACGTGGCTTTTCTAACGTGTGTTGAAGGTTAAAACATAAGAGTTAGTAAATTTTTTTTACTGACGTATTATTGCTTAGCACGTCAAAATTTACTGACGTGCTACTGTTTGCTACATCAAAAACGTTTTTGACGTAAAAGTACCACATCAAAAAAATTTCTTACATGGGAGAAGTGCCACGTCAGAAATTTTCTGACGTGGTAAACATTGCCATGTCAGAAAATTGTCTGACGTGAGAATGTTTATCACGTCAGAAAATTAAGTCATCAGTGATTTTAAAATCCTAAAAAATTTATTGACGTGGCAATATCTAACATGTCAGAATTTATTGACGTGTTGGTATTGCCACGTCACTAATTACTGACATGCCAAATTTTCTACGTCAGGAAAATATTTACTGGCGTGGCATTTTATGCCACGTCAGTAATTAGTGACGTGGCAAAAAATCGAATACTATAACTACGTCAGAAAATAATAATTTTTTTGTAGTGAGACTACAGTAGTACAGTGTACGTGCATGGATGACGACTAGTCTTTGTGATTATGTACAATTTTTATGGGACATATTTTGAGTTTTTATATTTTTCATAATTTTAATTTCCCTAATCCTTTATTCAAATCTATTTTTTAATTTGTTATACTTATTGATAACAATTATCAACTACGTACAGGTTAAATAAGTAAACTAAGTTGAGTCGTTTTGATTTTTTGTTTATTTTTTGAAACAAGTTGAGTCGTTTTGATGGACGTACAGCAAGATGACCGGTTTATAAAAATTTGAGTGAACTTCACTTACCCATCCCAAATGTCACGGGTTTTACAATATTAATCTCAAATTATCAAAATTCGTAATGTCAGTACGTATCTCATATTTTAGCCCTTTTTAATTTCATCCCACTATTATGATTTTACGTATAGATGAAATATCTCTTAGACTTTTATAAAATTTATAAAAATACAAATTTGCCTTTAATTTAAAAATCATTAAAAATAAATAATAAAAAAAATTGTTGCGGGCAGAGACGGGTCCCAGAGGGGACCGGCATGGGCTACCGGCCTCACACCACTATTGCAAGATTCCTTTAAAAAAAAAAAAAAAAAAAAAATTGTTTCGCTCCTAATTAGATTGAGACGATTTGACACGCAATATGTTTTAGACCATAAATCATAGGAACCGATATATAAATATAGAACTAATAGAAGGAAAAGAAAACACAAATGTCTTATATATCTGAAGAAATGGTTTTCTGTCAAATACAACAGAAAACCATTTCTTCAGAAATTTTCTTCTAAACAAGGACTCTGATTTTTTGGAGGGGTACCCTTCCGCCTATAAAGTGATGATGTGAAATCTCTTCTATATGCCAAAATTAGCCAGGAGCTTCGTCCAGTACTCCTCATCTCTGATATTTTATGATTCATGATGTGTACAACACCTTACGTGGGCTAGGATGGTCCTAGAGGGCCTCCCACCACTATTGCAAGATTCCATAAAAATTTGTCCTACGTTATATTCTTGGGCAAAAGAATTTTTGTTTGGCCCTGGACCACCAAAGAGTCTGAAACATACCAATCATCAACAAAGAGTCTGAAAATGTGGTCTATGTTGATGATTGGTCCGTGTTGAATTGTTGATGATTGGAAAATGTTAACACAGACCACATTTTCTAAATTACATTATTGAATACTAAATGTGGTCTGTGTTAACATTTTCCAATCATCAACAAAGACCCATCATCGACACAGACCACATTTTCAGACTCTTTGTTGATGATTGGTATGTTTCAGACTCTTTGTGTAATTTTTTCTTAATCATATTTTTCTTAATTTTAATTTCATTAATCCTTCATTCAAATCTTTTTTTATTAGACTTATCATATATATATATATATATATATATATATATATATATATGATTTTACGTAAAAGACATTTGTTGAAACATATTGCGTTTCAGATATTTTCTTGTTCTTTCAGATATATAAGACATTTGTGTTGTCTTTTCCTTCTATGTATATCGGTTCGTATGATATATGGTCTAAAACATATTGCGTACGTGTCAAATCGTCTCAATCTAAGAGTGAAACTTTTTTTTTTTTTTTTTGTTCTTTTTAAAGGAATCTTGCAATGGTGGTGTGAGGCCGGTAGCCCATGCCGGTCCCCTCTGGGTAGGGGTGCAAAGGCGGGCGGTTTTTAACCGCCCGCTAACCGCTAACCGCTATAACCGCCAACCGCCTAACCGCCTAACCGTTTAACCGCATTAACCGCTAACCGCCATAACCGCCTAGCGGTTAGCGGTTAGCGGTTATTGGGTCTACTAACCGTAACCGCTAACCGCTAACCGCTTTTTTATATAATATATTTTTATAATTATACATATAACATAATCACTTGATCATTAAATCACAATTTTTTTTAAAAATAATTAAATCACAATTTGAGTATTAATATATTATCACTATAATTTATATGATTATATCATATAATCACTTGATCATTAAATCACAATTTTTTTAAAAAAATAATTAAATCACAATTTGAGTATTAATATATTATCACTATAATTTATATGATTATATCACATGAAATTGATTATTAAATCATTTGATTATATAATAACAAATTATACATATATAATATGACATAACTCATAAGTATACTAATTCATACTAATACAACAATTAAATATCTAGAGACTTATTTTCAATGTATGTTATAAACCTATAAGTCTATATAAGTCTACATATGTATATGAATAATATAAATGTATAATATCAATAGTTAAGCATATGATTCAATGACAATTCAAATACTTTATTCAAGACTTCAAGTGAATCATATTATTAATGTACAATGATGATATGATTCGTATAATATCAAATTAAGTAATTGACATTGGATTAAACAATGACCAATGTGTTACTTATAAACATAATTTAAGTATTAATGTATTATCATTATAATTTTAGTAATTTATATATTATCACTATAATTGATATGATTATATCACATGATGACTTGATCATTAAATCATATGATTATATAATAATAAATAATATATATATAATATGACATAACTCATAAGTCATAAGTCTACAAGTTAATCATATGATTCATGTACAATGATAATCACAATTGATTCAATTGAATTAAACAATATGTTACTTATAACTACAAGTCTACAATTTAATTAAAGCATTATTAGATACTTTAGGAATTTAGGATTTAGGAGTTTGAACATTACCATTTACCATTAGATATTAAGTTCAATTCAAAGAAAAAAGATTATAAGTAAATATGATAAGAATTTAAATAATTAATCATATGAATCATATGATATAATTTAATGAGACTATATGATTATATAATATCAAATTAAGTAATTGACATTAGATTCAACAATGTGTTACTTATAATCACAATTGAAGTATTAATGTATTTTTTGAACATTTTTTAGAAAAAGAAATTTAACCATTTTTTGAAAGAAAAAAAAAAAGAAAATTAACAATTTTGAACAATTTTGAATTATATATATATATATATATATATATATATATATATATATATAGTTATATTATATGCATATTGAATAATATAAATGTATAAGATAAATATTTAACTATATGATCCAATTACAATTCCAATACTTAATCAATTATTCATGTACAATGACAATGACAATGTGATTCATATAATATCAAATTAAGTAATTGACATTGGATTAAACAATGTGTTACTTATAACTACAATTGAAGTATTTTTGTTTGTTTGTAAGTTTATAAGATCAACACTTAATCATATAATCCAATGACAATTCAAATATTTATAGCAATTGGGCCCAAGAAGATATTAAAAATACAAGAAAAAAAAATGAGGGTAAAAAAAAGCCCAATTTTAAAAAAGCGGTTAGCGGGCGGTTATCTATTTCACTAACCGCTAACCGGCCACTAACCGCTAACCGTTAACCGCTAGGCGGTTAGCGGTTGCGGTTAGTGAAATTTACTAACCGCTAGGGCGGTTACGGTTAGCGGTTATTGCCACTAACCGCTAACCGTAACCGCCTTTGCACCCCTACCTCTGGGACCCGTCTCTGCCCGCAACAATTTTTTTTATTATTATTTTTTAATAATTTTTAAATTAAAGGCAAATTTAAATTTTTATAAATTTTATAAAAGTCTATGAGATATTTCGTCCGTACGTAAAATCATAATAATGGGATAAAATTACAAAGGGCTAAAATATGATTAAGAAAAATCATGTACGTAAAATTATATATATATATATAGTCTAATAAAAAAAGATTTGAATGAAGGATTAATGAAATTAAAATTAAGAAAAATATGCTTAAGAAAAAATTACACAAAGAGTCGTCAGTCTACACTATCGTTTCACTCCCTTTTTCTATTCCATTGCCAAACACAGCAATCAATAATAATTTTTATTGTGTCTTACAGATCCAGACATGTCAGACGAAAGGATTGAGCTCACAAAACCCATTTCTCTTATCTACATAATAGACGACATTTTCGATGTTTATGGAACGATTGAGGAACTCACTCTCTTCACAGAAGCTGTCAACAAGTATGCATCTATATATCACAGGAATTAATTTTCTCTTCTCTTGCCCTATCAACCAATATTACTGATTAATAAATTGCACACAGATGGGATTTTGCTGCTCTTGAGCAACTACCCGAGTACATGAAGATATGCTTCAAGGCTCTTTACGACATCACCAATGAAATTAGTAACAAGATACATCAAAAGCATGGATGGAACCCAATAGACGCTCTAAGAAAGACGGTATATATATATGTCAATAATTAATCATACCATCTGAAAAGAAAAATATTTATTGTCAATAAAAATAAAGCATATATATATCTTCATGAAAATTATAAATATGACGCACATCTCCATGATTGTTGCAACTGCAGTGGGCGAGTTTGTGCAATGCCTTTCTAGTAGAGGCTAAATGGTTTGCTTCTGGGCACTCACCCAAGTCAGAAGAGTATTTGGAAAATGCAGTTATTAGTTCAGGGGTTCATGTCGTACTTGTTCACACTTTCTTTCTTTTGGGCCAACGTGTAACCAAGGAAACTGAAGATCTTGTGGATAACCTACCGGGCATTATTTCTTCTCCGGCCACAATTCTTCGGCTTTGGGATGACTTGGGAAGTGCCATGGTAAGCTGCCAATTATTAAGATATTCTTCTGTTTTAAAAATTCACCAAAATAGAACTAAAATTTGCCATATATCGTCTCCTTTATTGGTTTGGGTTTTTTGTTTGGCCAGTAAAATATCAGGTGATATTTTATGAATCTCTGTTGCTGTACTTTTAATTTCGACCGTTCAATTATATGAAGAACTAAAAACACGATACCACATAAATAAAATTAAAAAAAAAAAAAAAAAAGATAAAGAAAAAGATAAAGTACAAGGAATATAAATGAATGGAATGGTCATTAAAGTGACATCCAGGCCATTTCTAGTCATTTGGCCAACATTTTTGTGGTGCCAGCTGCAGCCCTATCTGTACCTGCCACGTACAGGTAACTTGTGTTGACTTGTGAGGCATTGCGACAATATTGTTGGGGACCTCGGACAAGATTTTTAGACCAAAAAAAAAAATTTATTACAGAAATCACAAGGAAATATTTCCTGAAATCAAAATATGTTTAAGAATATTTTCAAAGAGAAATTGAAAATTCTTTACACCAAATGGTTGATGTGAGTACAGGATGAGAGTCAAGAAGGGCGTGATGGATCATACATAGACTACTACGTGAAGGAACACCAAGGTTGCTCCATCAAAGAGGCACGAGAGAAGGTTGTGAGTATGATTGCAGCCGCGTGGAAGCTGCTAAACAAGGAGTGCCTCTCTCCAAATCCATTTCCAGCAGCATTCACTAGGGCTTCTCTTAATATTGCAAGAATGGTTCCATTGTTGTATAATTATGACGACAACCATTGCCTTCCAAGCTTCCAGGAGCATTTGAAATCCGTGCTTTATGAAAGCGTCTCACTTTAAGGGAAAAAAAAATTATATATATATATATATCAAGCCTTTGCTTAATTTCTATATTGTAAACACCTTTATTGGATGTATTAGAAACTAAGCCAATGAGCTGCCAGCCATGAAGTAAAATTACTCCTTCAGCTTGATGTTCTGAAAAGGCCTTTATCTTCAATTCCCAAGCTCTTACTGTGTTAAGATTATGTATGTATTAGATATGTTTTTTTGATGGTTACATTTATATAAATCTATAATTTGTCCATAATTTATATTTAAACTGTTAAGTATGACCCGTTGAGAAGGATGAATTAAATCCCTCCCATTGGATATTCCTCGAGTTTCTTCGGAGCCAAAGCTTCCTTGCCATAACCGCCATCAACTCAAATTCATCAGCTTCCAATCTGTGGTTTCCATATAAAAAAGAAAAAGAAAAAAAAAAGACGTGCACAATTTTTTTCTCTTTACAAGTCTTTCACTCTCATCCCACGTCCCTCTCTCTCCACTATCCAAAATTAGCCTCTCTCTTCTTTTTTCTCTCCACGATCGACTCTCTCTCCACCTCTCTCTTTCTCTTTTTCAACTCACTAACATTAACAAAAATATGATTTATTGGCCTAAACATTCAAATAGGAGGTAACCTTTTCACACCGACAATATTTTGTTTAAATTTTAAATTTTTTTACTCATAATTTTTAATAATTGAACCATGCAAACTGCAAATATTGAAAGGGTTTTTCATTTTTCTATTTTTTTTTTAATAAATTAAGTGTCATAATGCATTAAGATCTCTCCCTTTATTAAAACACGATTTTTCCTTAATTAATGCATTTTGACAGTTCTTTTTATTATCTCGCGTTTATCTCTCTCCCTCTCACCCTAAATCACGTATGTCTCCATTACTCTAAACGCACGTCTCTAGCTCCTTCCACGGGAACGACAACATTTCAAAACCCTTTCCTATAGAAGTTGGTGGTTGCACAAAGTTTATTTAATCAGTTTCATGGAAAGATATGTGATTGCAATTTACTTATGTATAACTTTAATTTTTTTCTTTATTTAAATGATTTTTTTTTTTTTTTTTTAACCTATAAATTTAAATGAAACTTCAAAATTAAATTATAATGAAGAATCTCGTGCATAGCGCGAGTTATGAGCTAGTTTGTATAAACTCTAAATCATCATAATTAAGAGCCTTTTTGGAGCTTCCTATTGCATATGATCTATGGAAGAAGATTTGGCAGATGTAAGTTCCTAATGAAGTCAAATTGTTCGTGTAGAAGGCTTGTAATAATTTGTTGTCGGCAAAAATTGAATTTATTTAAAAGACAAATAGTTCTTGATCTTTATGCACCATTTGTGGATTAGAAGATGAGACTAGCTACTAGCCACACATGTACATTGTGGAGGTGTCCAGTAGTGAAAGATACATAGAGAATATGTGCCCTATATAAGTTATTGGATTTCTGTGAGAAAAAACAACAAATATGTTGCTAATATTACTCTTTCTGTAATTCTCCAGCAATTTCCACTTCTAATCTATCTTAATACAATTTTCTTTTTAGTGGATATAGTCATAGTTCCATATAAAAACGCACTTGAATTTTTGAATTTAGAAAAAAACATAAATTTATTTAGTTGCATAAAACTTGACATATTTAGTTGCCTTAATATGATAATATCTACATCCTAGTCAAAAGTATATTAATGATATATAGGAATTGCTCTTGCAAGTGCTACATTATGTTCTAACATTCACTCATGTCATTGATAAATTCGATCCATTTGTTCTACTGTATTAATATTGATATGGCACTCGAGTTGCTTGAAAATTTTGTAAGAAGGACCACAATTATGTTGATATTAATCATTTCTTTCCTAATAAGCAAGTAATATATATTCAGTTTCAACCTAATTCATGAGCCTTCGTAAAACCTGAGATAAACCTCACATGCTATGATTGTATAATACACAAAATAACGATACCCACCAAAAAAAAAAAGGCCTCAATTGTTAATTTAATGGTTGGTTTTTCCTGTCATATCATCTACTTGTATGGCAGTTTTAAGGTCAAATAATTAATTATCGTATATAAGGTCAGATTATATATATATATATATATATATATATATATATATATATCTTTGATTGTTTTGGTTTTCATGAAGAGATCGATGCAGATTAAGAAAGATCGAATCACAATTTAAGAAACAAAATTTGAAATTAAATGAAGATATATGATAAAGAAAAGTATCTAGAAATTGGGTCAAACATGCATGTATATAGCATAGCATTAAATGAAAATTAAGATAAGATTAAGGCATCTAATCTGAATTAGGCAATGTGTGGTAGAAAATGTTGTCGTCCTTGAATAAACTCTATGTACAACAACCACCAATTTGGAGATATTGGAGATACATTCACCTGTAGCCACAGTAATTTGTGTGGTGGCCGGCAGTACTGCCAGTATGTTACTTGTGCATTCCAATAAGGCAGCCACTGTGATGAACGAGTACGAGAATGACGCATCTCTCTTTCCACAACAACGATATTTCTGAGTTGGTTGGTTCACACGTCTTAATTTCTTCCGTTAAAAAAAAAAAAAAAAATTCGCTGAACTTTTTTGATTTTAAAAAGGTGTCGGTCTAATGTCTTTGACTTTTTTGGACTAAATCAGCTTTTTCCCTTAACTACGTGTGTCACGTTTAAAACATTATATGTCGTATATAAGGCACCACTCACGTTCTCCGTCTCTCATCCACAAGCTGGTGAAAACAAGAAAAGCAAAAACAAAAACCCTAGCATATATGCCATTGCCGGCTACCCTACATTGGCTTCGTTTGGTAAACGGTTTTGTCATAATTTTAGTCATAATTTTAGCACTACATTATTTATCTCACTTTTTCATTTTTTTAATATTCTTACTTTTATATCACATAAATTATTTTTTATTATTATTCAAATAAAAAAATTACTATAAAATAAATTTTTTTCATTTTTTCATAGCAAACATTCTTACTTTTTTCATTTTTTAAAAAAAATATATTTTTACTTTTTTTTCACATCAATCATTTTTTGCTACAGTATCGAACCAAAATCAAAACAAAATCGTTTATCAAACAAATCCAATGTCTGAAACAACAAATTAAAGAGATGTATATATAATTTTACCCATGATTACATGAATATGATCCAACCTAGTCCCATAGTCCGACATCAGGCATATATAGGTTGTCTGTGATCTTTAGCATCTCTTTAATTTGTTGTTTCAGACATTGGGTTTGTTTGATAAACGATTTTATTTTGGTTTTGGTTCGATACTGTAACAAGTGATTGATGTGATATATATATCCTTCAAACTAACACTCAATTTGCAATATATCGGCTTCTAACTACTAACTAAAAATTGAACAATATCTTCATCAAATCCTCTGCTTTTTTTATTTTTCAAAATTTCCATAGGTACGTATTTATTGAAAAAAAAACTGTAAGGGCATTTTAATCTCATTGACAAAATGGGCAAATTACAATTTTTTTGTTGTTTGGAGTACATTAATGCAATCTTTAGTTCAAGAGAGGGTATTACAAATTGGGAGTTAATTAATTTTTAGAAAATATGTGTATTTTTTCCTTTTTTTTTAATTTTTAGTGTTGATTAGGGAGGCACTGATATGACTTATATGTGACACATGTAACCATAGAAAATTGTTAATTTTGACAGTAAAATAATAAAAAGACCTATTGAAAATTTGAACAGGAGATTAAACTTTTTTTTAAAAAAAAAAGGCAAAATTTTAAGTGCTAAATATGTTTTTTCCCCAACCTTTTTTAAGCATTAATCTTAGGCTTTTATGTCCCCAAGATGTAGTTCAATTGGCTGGGACCATGCTTAATGAAGCGGAGGTCACTAGTTCGAATCCCCCTCCCCTTCTCTTATGCGGACATGTAAAAAAAAAAAAAAAAAACTGGGCTTTTATAAAATGATTTTTATCTAGTTCTCTTAGTAAAATTTAAATTAAAAGAAATGCTAAATATTACATTTCTATCTCGTTCTCATCTAATTGAGTTGATGTGGCTGGCAATGCCCATTAGTATTTATTTATTTATTTATTTTTTAAAACAATGACCGATCAACCAATGGCTATTAATGGACACCGCCACATTGATCCACCCAGTGACATGGACTAGATTGGAATAGAAATGTAGAATGTAACTCTGTCTCTCTGACCATTCATTCGCATCTTATACGTGATTTTACCATATTGAATTAAACTTTACTTTGCAAAAAATTTGTTTTCTAGAACTTTTGACAGTCTTTCTTTACTTAATACTAAACGGTAATTGAGCTTTAATTAACAAATGAATCAAACACAAGAGGCTGTTAATTAAGAAGCCCAAAGAAACAGAAGACAAATTTTGCAAATTAAGCAGAACTGCTTCCCTAGCTACCAATAAATTAATGAACAATCTTATACGTACCGAAATATATATATATATATATATATATATATATATATATATATATATATATATATATAGGTTAATTAGTATTTGGTTTTTAATTTTTACAATTAGCTTTACAGGTTTTATCCAACTTCTAAATAGACTGTCATTTTTTCATTTATTTTTTGAAAAACTTCACTGAAGACCCCTGAACTTCTATCCGTTTTGAAATACCCTCTTAAACTTCGAAATCTCTCAATTTAGTTTTCTGAATTTTCAATTGCTCTCAATTTGGACCCCTTCGTCGGATTTAAAACGTTAAAAGTAAGACAATGACGTTTATATCCCTGACTTTTAAAAAAAATTTCACATTTACCCTTACTTCCAAATTAAAAATAATAATAATAATAAAAAAGAAATAAAAATAAAAATTCTGGCCAGTGACTCGCGTGGGTCTCTGGCCCCAGCACTGGGTCACTGACTCACTGGCCAGAGACCCAGCGCGGGCCTCAGCGCGCCAGAGACCCAGCGTGGGTCTCAGGCCAGAGACCCACGCTGGGTCTCTGAGACTCGCGTGGGTCTGCTGGAGACCCACCGTGGGTCATGGCAGACTCGCATGGTCTTTTTTTTTTTTTTTTTTTTTTGCATTATTTTTTTTTAAAAAAAAAAGGAAAATTAGGGGTATTTTAGTCTTTTTAAGGCTTAACGTTAAACGTTAACAGTTAAATCTGACAGATGGGTCCAAATTAAGAGCAATTAAAAGTTCAGGAAACTAAATTGAGACATTTTGAAGTTTAAGAAGAGTTTCAAAACAAATGGAAGTTCAGGGACCATCAGTGAATTAGTTTTCCCTTTATTTTTCAATACAAATCTTGTACAATTTCAATTATCCTCCTAATAAAAAATATACACAAAATTTTTTTTATTTTCCAAAAAAATAGAAGTGCCAAAACAGATCATGTACATGAAAAAATAATGTAAAAATAAACATGGGTGGTAAGGAAGTAGACGGGTGGGGCACGCCACACGCAGCACACGCTAGTACTAGTTAAAATGGATGTGACGGATAAAGGGAAGTAGGAAGATGGTTACTTTAATTTGTATGATTTAACTAAAAACTAACTTGACCGAAGACGAAGCTGACAAAAAAGTCTAGACAAAAAGATAGCAGAGTTTCAACTTTCAGACATATAGGATATTCGAGGATGAAAAACGAAAAACATGTGTCTTAGAGGATTAAAAACGTTTCCAAAAGCATCTTTCGAATCCTATAAATAGGTTGCCAACAAGCTACTCGTACCATCAAAATTACAAACCAAAACATCTCTCCTCTTGTGATTACTCATTAATTCTCCATGGCACTGTCTACTAAAGCTTTCTTTGCTTCCTCCATTCCTCCAATTGCTCCAAAAAGAATTCCACAAACTCCCAATTCAAACCCCTTCAGCCTCACCTCTTTGCCTAGTGCTCACAAAGATTGGAGCATTGCCCATCAAGATAACGCTATTTTGTGGTCTACTCCCTTAGAACGTCAACGTGGTAGGGTAAGTAATTTTGTGCTTCTTAATTAATTACGTACCTCGCTAAAACTTGAAGTGCTCAATTCCAATTTCCAAACCTCACTCTCTTAATTGGTGATCTCATCTGCAGGACGGTTTTAGCCTCCAACATGAACAGAAAATGGAAGAATGCGGGCATGTACTAAGGAAAGTACGAAAAGATGATCCATTTGAAAGTTTAAACATGATTAATGCTGTTCAACGCCTGGGAATTGATTACTACTTCCAACAAGAGATTGAAGCAATTTTACATAGCCAATATCTAAAATACATCGCTCATGGTGACTGCGGCCATGAGCTTCATGAGGTTGCTTTACGCTTTCGACTCTTGAGACAACAAGGCTACCATGTGCCTGCTGGTCGGTATTAATTAATAACCTTTCTTTGCCTCTAAAACCTTATTCTATACTAGAATTGATTATATCTATATGTTAATTAACTCCATTAATTATATATGGTTTGGAACAGATATATTTAACAACTTTAAGGACAAAGAGGGAAAGTTTAACAAAGAACTGGCTGAAGACATTGACGGATTGATGGCTTTGTATGAAGCTTCACAGCTAGGTATAGAAGGTGAAGACATACTTGAAGAAGCTGGAAACTTTAGCGAGCGGCTCCTGAATGCACGGGTGAGACAACTTGATGATAACCAAGTCAGAGTTGTTGGGAGTACTTTGAGGCATCCTTATCACAAAAGCTTGGCGAGGTTCATGGTTAAAAACTTTATTGGAAATTTCCAAGACAGAAATGGATGGTTAAACGATTTACAGCAGCTAGCAAAAATGGATTTCAATATGGTCCAATCCATGCACCAAAAGGAAATTGTTCAAATTTCCAAGTAAGTTTAATTAATTATTAATGATCACTTGTTTTAATTACTTAACTATATTTCATTGCCAAGATAATTTGTTCTCACCTCTAACGTCAATTTTTGTCGTCATATATAGATGGTGGACAGATGTTGGTTTGTCTGAGGAGCTAAAGTTTGCCAGAGACCAACCACTCAAATGGTACACTGTTTCCATGGCCTGTCTTACAGATCCAGACATGTCAGACGAAAGGGTTGAGCTAACAAAACCCATTTCTCTTATTTACATAATAGACGACATTTTCGATGTTTATGGATCGCTTGAGGAACTCACTCTCTTCACAGAAGCTGTCAACAAGTAAGCATATATATATATATATATATATATATATATATATATATCTATCACTGGAGTTAATTTTCTCTTCTCTTCCCCTATCAACTACTGATTAATAAGCTGCACACAGATGGGATTTTGCTGCTCTTGAGCAACTCCCCGAGTACATGAAGATATGCTTCAAGGCTCTTTACGACATCACCAACGAAATTAGCTACAAGATATATCGGAAGCATGGATGGAACCCCATAGACTCTCTAAGAAAAACGGTATATATAATATTTCTTGCTTATATATATATATATATATTTCATCCAAATTAATTTCCAACATCAAATTAATCTAGCTACTTTGTTTGTTGCAGTGGGCGATTTTGTTCAATGTCTTTCTAGTGGAGGCAAAATGGTTTGCTACAGGGCGGTCGCCGAAGTCGGAAGAGTATTTGACGAACGCAGTTGTTAGTTCAGGGGTTCATGTGGTTCTAGTTCACATTTTCTTCCTTTTGGGTCACCGTTTAAATAAGGAAACTGTACAACTTGTTGATAACATTCCGGGGATTATATCTTTCCCGGGCACGATTCTTCGGCTTTGGGATGACTTGGGAAGTGCCATGGTAAGTATAGGAAACATAAAGTTCGATCACATCCTGTTGATTAACTAAACCCTCAAACAAAACAGTTTTGGATTATTCAAAGACCAATTCAGAAGTCAACCTAGTTAATCTATCTAGTTCTTGCACATGTTTCTCATTGAATAATTTAATTAACATTTTAAACGTGTAATTGAAGGATGAGAGTCAAGACGGTCATGACGGATCATATATAGACTACTACATGCAAGAAAACGAAGGCTGCTCTATTAAAGAGTCACGAGAGAAAGTTGTGGGTATGATTTCAGACGCGTGGAAGCAGCTAAACAAAGAGTGCCTCTCTCCAAATCCATATCCAACAACATTCACTAAGGCTTCTCTTAATCTTGCAAGATTGGTTCCATTGTTGTATAGTTATGACAACAACCATTGCCTTCCAAGCCTCGAGGAGCACATGAAATCCATGCTTTATGAAAGTTTCACTATGTAATTAGCTAATTAATATCATGTAAAATTACTCAATAATCTTTGTGTTCAGAAGAAGCCTATATATATCTTCTCAATTGCAATCAACATTCTTAGTCGTGAATTTAAGATAACTAAAATAAATAACAAGAATTCATAGGTTTGTGAATCACATGTTGTAATTTTAAGGGAAATTACAGTTTACTCCCCCAAAGTTGACAGCGTTTTTCAATTCGAACATCAAAGTTTTAATTTTTGCAGTTCAACCCCCCAAAATTTCAAATTTTTACAATTTGACCAATTATATCCAAAACTTCCCATATTGCCCCTAATTTTTATTTTTTTATTTTTTATAAAAAAAAATCCGGGGTGGCTCTTTGCCCATCTGGCCATTTTTGCACCCACAATTTTTTTTTTTCATAAAAATAAAAAAATTTAAAAAAAAATCATGGGCAATATGGAAATTTTGGAATAATATTGGTCGAATTGAAAAAAATTGAAACTTTGTGGGGGTGGATTCTAAAAATTGAAACTTTGATATTCGAATTGAAAAACGCTGTCAACTTTGAAGGGGTAAACTATAATTTTCTCTAATTTTAATTAATGATTCAAATTGTAAAGATTTTGAAATTATTTAATACGTATTATACGTAGTTGAAATTTTAAGATCTAATTAATTGGAAATTAAAATCAAGCGTTAAGATTAATTATACAAAATTTATTCCCTAAGTTAGTTATAACGTATACATGTTTGACGAGGTGGCGTTTGTCATCAACGTTTTCCTCAGACGTACGTGGGACAGGGGCCAGGGCCTAATTGACGACCTCTAACCTGACTGAAGCCGACTTTCACGTGATCAATCGGGACCATCCGTACGTGTAACCGTGTTTTGCGTTAAAAGTTTGTGCATAACTGTAGACAAAGCTAAAGATGCCCATTGGTTCCTACATGAAAGTACGAACAAACCTTAACCACATCTTCCTTCACTATCATATCTGCCCCAACAGGAATAGAGATACTCTGCTGCTTCATGTGTCAGAAATTTGGTTTTGTATTTTTTTAAATTGAAAAAAAAATATATTAAAAGAAATTTTAAATTCAAAGTATTAGCATTAAATTTATAAATTTTTTTTTTTAAGTGATACCATTCCTAAATGATTAATCTTTCACCTCTAAATTTTAGTTTTAAATTCAAAAATAAGTTTTGAGGCATTAAAAACTAAATATTAACTCATAAAAACTTAACCAAAAAAAATAATAATAACAAATTTTTTTTTTATTATTATTATTTTAATATTTGTCCTACGCCCCACTAGATTCATTGGATTTCTTCTTTCTATTTTACCAATTTTAGAAATCATTTTTTTTTTAAAACGAGTTTTAAAAAGTTGGAGCATGGAATGAAAGAGGAGCCATTATATGGCAATGTTTGCACATATTTATGAATTTTCATAGATTTATCTTTTGTGATATATATATATATCATGATCTTCAGAAATGCTACACATTTTAAATTTTTTTCTTAAAAGTTAGTTTTTAAATGATGTGTTATCATTCCATAAGTTTGTGACATACTTCCCAAAATAATAAATCTCATGAGATTATGACACATCATTTGAAAATTAATTTTTTAGAAGAAAATTTAAGATGTGTAACTCTCCTCCATGATCATTTTATTTCGAATTGTTAGGAAGACTGATGAGCCATAATATAGTATACCGAGACTCCATACAACCCAAAGCTTAATCCTATAAGTTTGGACTCAATAATATTATATTAACCCCTCACACTTCTTGCATACTTTCAATATGAGATTGTATCCCTTTAAATTACACATATAATACCTAACAATATTTAATGATAGATCTACGAGGACTCAACAAACACTCTATTATAGAAGAGAGAGAAACTAAAAGACAGAGCTATCTTTACACTAGTTGATTAAAGGACTAGCCTACAAGTCTAAGGCTAGCTTGTAGCATTTTAACTTTTTTAGTTTTTTAACTATAAGGGTTAGGTTCTCGATCTTGGTTTAGCAGGTATGATGGTTTCATCATACTTCTTGTAAGCTTTATCTATATAATTATTGTTTAGCAGGTATTATGGCTCCATCATGCTTCTTGTAGGCTTTATTATTGCTAGCGGACAAATCTTTTGTTTGCTTTTTGGCAATAAAATGCAAGCAGCCAAATTTTCTTTTATTTTTGGCAAACTTACTTTTTACATTGGTTTACCAAGCTTTTTGCACGATCTTCATCCTTTCATCATGTGATAAGGTTATTGTACTTTTCTTCCTCTAGTGAAAGTGAAGAGATAGGGCTCTATTGTTATCGAGCACACATAAGTGTTCTATGTCATCTGTTAGTAATTCCCATAAATCAAGATTTTTTCTTATTACCATATTTTCAAGCAATTTTTCAGTTTGCTCGATGTAATATGAACTTCGGGTGCAATTAAGTGAGACTTCAATAACATATAATCTTTTATCATTAGTTATCTTGAATCTATTGATGGGAGTTCTCTAACTTCCTTTGCTTTGCCAAAGAGAAAAAGTTTTGAGCCCAATAATTCACTTCTTCAACATAAGCAAAGTTTAGAGAATTAATCATTCTTTCTTCAACAAATTTTTCTTCATCTTTGGCTTTTAAGTACCATATCTGATTAGGCTAGAAAAATTTTCTTTTATTCTCCAATCAAGTGAACTTGCCATTTAGAAGGTAAAGTATTTTTCCCATTTTACATTCCTCGCTAAATAAGAAAGTAAAGTTCTTATCATAGAAGGAAACTGCCACCATTGATATACTGTCAATGCTTGGAAAATTACTTGACTAGCAATTTTCCATTCAATATCTTCAATAAAGCACTCTTCATTATTGATGAGAGTTGTCAACTTGGGAATTCCTTCATGAAGATTAATGTTTGAATGGCTGCGAATTAAGATCTGTTTAATCTTAACTCCATTATCTTTTATTTTTTCTTGAAAAATCTGAAAAGCATTATGTGGAAGCAATTTTTTTGCTTTTTTCAAATAAAAAGATTCTTTTCATTTTTTGAAGTTCATCATCTAAAAGCTTACTTTCTAATAGATCAATCATACAATGAAAATAATTTAAGGGTAAAGTCCACTTAATCCCCTCAAACTACCACTCCAATGACAATCTACCATTCAAACTATCAATTACGACAATTTATCCCTCAAACTACTAAAACAATGACAATGTACCCCCTAATGCTAGCAAAATAACGAAATCACCCCTATAAAATTTTCAATAAGACAAAAATACCCTTAAAATTTTGAAAATAAATAAATAAATTTTAGCATTTTTGTTTTTATTTTAGTAAGGGTAATTTTGTCATTTTGTTAAAATTGAGGGTACATTGTCATTGTTTTGGTAGTTTGGGAGATAAATTGTCGCAATTGATAGTTTAGAGGATAGATTGTCATTGTGATGGTAGTTTGAAGGAGTTAAGTGGACTTTACCCATAATTTAATTTAGGAAAATTTCATTTTTCATCCCATCTTATCTGTTTGAGGAGATTGATGGAATGATAAATTTCTCCACTTTTGCTGTTTGGCAGCTATTTTTTCTGCCAAACAACTCATATGTTCGGCAAAAAACAAAAAAACAAACTCATATTATGTTTGAACTTCCCTTTTTGGTTTAAAATTTGGGATTTCCAAACACCATTTTGTTGTACATATCTTTGAGAATTCTAGAATTGTCAAAAATTTTAATCTCTGAATAGTCTTGTTTAGACGGTTCAAGAGTAGGATCACCATGGTTAGGTTTTCCTTGGGAGGATTTTGGCAATTCCATAGAGTTAAAGAAAACTTGTCTAGCTTCCTCCCATGTATTATATGCCTTGTAACAATCACCTTTTAAAGCCACTAATTTGAGAATTGCATTGTCTTTATGATGTAAAGATTCCTAGTGAAAAACCTTTAAATACAATGTACACCTATTTAGGTGCTCGTTTGAAGCTTTTGGAGCATTTTTAGCTACCGTCATCCATTCTCCTAGTTTAGGAGAATTCATGGAAATCTGCATAAAGATCAAAATCTCTTAGCTGCTTGTTTAGCAGTTCTTCTCAATGATTTTTGCTCTTCGATAATATTTCTTTTATTGGTAAAAAAATAAAAATTATGTGCTTTATTATCTGTTATGATAATAAAGCTTTCAGGGGCTACGTACATAACTATGAAAACTTTTTATTGCTATCTTAATAGAAAAAAGTTGTTTTTCAAATATGATGTAATTATGTTCATTTGATTTAATTTTCAAAAATTATAACCACAAATTAATTTGTCATTTTGAAGCTTTTTAGGAATATACTCTTAAATGATTCTCTCAAAAAAGAGTTCCTACCCAAAAGACTCCCCCTTCTTTGGACGGAGAAGGGAGTTGGACTTCCAATTAAAACTTCTGACGAATTCAATTAGAGCTCTCGATAAATATTCTAACAAAGCTTAATAACAAAAACACACTTTCGTATAAAAGTTCTCAATAACTATCAAACCCAATAAATCAGAAGCAGAGCATAATTTGGGTCCACTATATGTTGGAAGTCCCACATTGCCTGGGTATTAAGGAGATTGGCCATTTATAAGGTGAGGGGAAACCTCAACTCTTGAGCTAGCTTTTGGGTTGAGTTAGGCCCAAGACCCATTTCTAACATGGTATCAGAGCCTAACCCAATTAATTGGCTGTGGCCCACCGTCACCCATTGTCGCACGTGTTGGCTTGGATGTCCTCCCGCCACACGTGAGGGGGCGTGTTGGAAGTCCCACATTGCCTGGGTATTAAGGAGATTGGCCATTTATAAGGTGAGGGGAAACCTCAACTCTTGAGCTAGCTTTTGGGTTGAGTTAGGCCCAAGACCCATTTCTAACACTATACTTACAAACTCCTGACTCCAAGTCTCATTTTCCAACGGTTCAAACAACTACATAAATGCTGAAACCTCAAAATTCTAACAAGGCTCTGAGAATTCACTACGAAGACCAGCTGAGCATCTCAACTCGAGTGACCATCTACTAATTCTGACAAAAAACAAAAAGCCAAGAATGAGCTAATGTAACAATATGAGCCGAACAAATTTCCACAAAAGAATTTTTTTTTTACAAAGAATTTATCCAAGGTCACATGACGGGGTGGTAATGACGGTTATGCCGCTAAGACATCAATTATGCTACGAAGATACATCAATTAGCCACAAAGACATCAAATATATATGTCACAAAGATGTCAAATATCATGAAGGCATCAATTATGCCAGGATGACATCAACTATCATAGGATTCCTCCAGGTAGTAATTTTGGTGTGGTGCATTTGATACCAAATTTAAGTATTAGTGTGTTATATAATAAGCTTCTTGTGTTATTATTTTTTTTGCCATATGTCAATACCACCATGACGACCTAGTAGTGGGGTAGATGAATTGGTCGACTTCTTGGACCTCCTTTCTTCTGTGTAGGCTTATTGAATCTCGGTCAGATGTTGCAATGAATCCATTCCTGCAGCCTCATAAATTTCTTTTATTTGCCACATTATGAAAACTCATATCGCTATCAAGAAGAAAACGGATGTGCTAACGTGCAACAGCTTTCTAAGGGAGAAATACTACTCGGTGAAATAGGTCTTTTTAGAATCAATTTCAAACCATCTGCTAGAGGTTGTAACAATCCGAACAATCCCATTACATCAGGACCTTTTCTTTTCCTCAATCACACAGTTGCTGCATGTAGGACATTACTTACTATTCATCAATCCCAACTATCTTGACTATCATTTTTCTCTCTCTTTTTGATTTCAAAATGCTGCACGTCTGGACAGTTTGACTGATTATTCTGGCTCCAAAACCCTTGAGAGGTCGTTTCTTTTAGAAGTCAATGGGAATGTTTTGCAAAGGCTGCAGCACACGCTACTGAGGCTTGCTGTTGGTATCCACAAAGATAAGACTGACTCTGTTCTTAAGATATACCATTCGATGTTTTACCGTTGGTTCATTCATGCCACCCCTATCCTTTTTAGTGCACGAACTCCACAGCCCAAGTACTATTGCGTAGTTTCAGTTTTCCTCAACCTTTCGAAATTCGAATTCTGATGCTCATCTTTTCTGACTACATACTCGTGTCGTATCCTTTCTTACTTTCAGGGTTTTTTTTTTCTGCCTCTCTCTCCTAATATGTTCAGATTTAACTACATTTAAGATAGAGCATTCAGCTTCACTTGATAAACCTTTGTAGCAGAAAAGATAGTGCTTTGATCTCTACACAATAGAAACATAGAAAGAAAATTCTTTCTTCCAATTACATCTCATAAACACTAATACCCACAATCTAAAACTAATTCCCCTCTTAAGCAAACCCAATGAAAACAAGAACACCCACAAACCAAAAACCAAAAACACAAAATCCACATAAAAATCCAATCTTTTTTTTTTTGGATGAATGAGTAAGTTTCATTACCAAAACAAAACAGCACTATACACATAAAAATCCAATCTTTAAAGCAAAAGAAAAGAATACCGGAAAACAAAAGTCATGTTCAACACAACAAATCTATGCTCACAAAGAACATTACAGAAAATAGGGGAATTAGAAGCTTTTACCTTGAATTACGTTGGGTATGACTAGATTTGTGGGAGAAAAGTTTGATGGGAATGTCGCCAGAGGAAAGTAACTTGTTGCGTGATAGCTGCTGTTTATAACTTGAGTGAGAGCCTAAACGTAGGAAAAAGAGTAAAAGGAGTGAGCTTCAGTTAAAAGGCAGGGGAAGGCTTACATAATGTCATTTGAGACAGTAAGACTCTATAATTTTATATGAAGAAACTTTATGTCTCGGGTTGTGGCCATGAAGACTTATGACATCTTGATCATAAAAATAGACATAACATTATCACACGGTCACAACCAATAAGGCTAAGATAATACTATCACATGGTAAGCACTAAATTGAAGCTGATATTAATATCTTGTAATCCCACCTCAGCAATGTCATTGCCATCGGCTAAGATAAGACATTTGCAAAATTTCATAAGAAATAAATAGAAGAGTGAAAATGCAAGAGCAAAAGAGCAACTTAATTACTTGTCCAGAGGTAATTTTAGCCTGTACTGGAAATGCTTTCTCGAATTTCCCAGTTCTACAAGCTCCTTAGCTTCCTCAATCTTTGCCTTCTTGACCAACACATCCACTGCACGCTGTATTACCGCTGTGTCAATAATAAACTGGTGATTGATAACCTCCACACATAGCTCAATTGCCATATCGAAATCACCCTCTTCGCACAGACGTGGAATAAGGGCCACATAAGTGACCCAATCAGGACTACATCCATTTTTTCTTAGCTCCCTATACCACCATTTCGCTTCCTCCAACTTTCCATCATTACAAAACCCTTTAATCAAAGCATTATAACTCATCACATCTGGGTTAATTGCTTTGCTCTGCATTTCATCAATCAAGTTAACTGCTTCTGATATTCTGCTGTCATGAACCATACCGCGCAACCTTGAATTATAACTTCTAATATCAGGAATAACAGTCTTGCTCTCCATCATACACCATATCTTCTCTCCGTCCGAAAACCGACCATTGTTATAAAACCCATTGAGAAGCGTATTAAATGTTACCGAATCAGGCTCCAACCCATTCTTCTCCAACTCATCAAGCATCAAAAGCCCAGTATCCAACGAACCCATCTCACAAAATGCATTGATAACAGTATTATAAGAGACCAAATCAACTTCTATCGACACCTTTTGCGGTAGTCCCCGGAAAAGCTCCTCAACTTTATCGAATTTCTTGGCGTTCACACAAGCAGCCAAAAGGGCGTTGAATGACTTCGATGTACGCGGACAATTCAGCTCAGGCATTTCTTCGAACACCTTGTGAGCATGGTCAAACATACCCGCTTTACCATACAAGGCGATAAGACGGATTGCAAATCCCTCGGAGGAGATGTCCGGGTACTTCTTCTGGGCTTCGAGGATTTCTTCTATCATAGAGAATTGCTTGGCAGAAGCGAGGCGGCGAACCGTGGACTCGTAGATGCCGTGCGAGGCGCGGAAGCGGTGGGACGCGGAGGATTTCTTGAACTTCTCGACCACTTTTTCGAGTCTGCCTTCTTTGGAGCGAGCGCTTCGGGCCGAGGCTTTGACGGTGTTGGTTTGGGTTGTTGCACGGACAGAAGTACTGTTGAAGATGCCATGGAGACGACGGTGGAGAGAAGACATGGTTGTAGAGAAGGGTTTTACGACTAGGGTTTTAACATTCCAAACTTGAATGGAACGGTTGGCTTTAAGACAGGAAATGGAATACATTTGGGGATGGGGCAGGTTGAGTCCCCTATTGGGCGAGGTCATGCACAGTATTGTTGCCACTTCTATTTCGATGGTGCTTGCAACCTGGCTTGTTTGGGAAAGCTACCCAACTCAATTTTTTCAGTTTTTTTTTTTTTTTTTTTTTTTTTTTTTTTTTTAATGTATGTTTGGTAAAACACTTACTTTTTCCAACTCAACTCAAATTTTTTCAACCCAACTAAAAAATATCATTAATAAAAATTTTAAAATTTATATACTTTTAGAGTTGGTGACTGAACTACCTTAGGAGTATATGGGTGGCTGATGAACAAAGTTTTTCTCCAAATTGGGTTGGAGGAATTTCCTTCAACCTAATATATAAAAATGACATATGTTCCTTAATATGTGAAATGCATATATTTTTTTTAATAGCGTGATAAAGTTTGAATAAATTTTATTAAAAATTCATATACATCTCACATGTTATTAAAAAAAAAAGGACACGTATCACTTTTATATACTAGGTTGAAGAAAATTTCTCCAATCCAGTTTAAAGGAAAACTTTATCTGATGGCCAATCCACTCCCGAGCAATTTTCACAAGTGGTCGAGCCACACCCAAATAGTTGCGGCTGATCCAACCCAAATATAAATTGTAATTTTTTTTTCATTTTAGATTATATTTTTTATAATTTTATTTCATATTATTCTTCGATAATATAAGAATACAAAAATCACACATCCAAACAGTATCCAAATACATTCGATAATAAATTTTCTTTATCTTTCTTTTTATCATTTAAATATTATTTATTTACATGTTCTTAATTATTTATTGTTTTAATTTATTATTTATTCTCTTCCAAACCACTCTCAAATCTCAATCCCAGCTCTTCCTTTGCATTGGTCAGATCCATGGAGCAATCCATATCCCAAATACTTGTAGAGCTCGAAGAGATCTGCCACTCCGCTGTACCGGCCGGCATGGAGTCTTTGCTGCATTTGACCTTTTGTGTTTTTATTTTTTATTTTATTATTATTAAATAGGGCAAGCAGGAAAGATTAATTATGATTATTCTACTTAAACTCAACTATCGTAACACTTATCGATTAGAAGCTGCAAAAGAGAGGCTTAGCTTGTAATACTTCAGTCCCATATTAAAAAGATAAAGAATAGCCCATATAAAATATGTGGTTTATAAAGATAATTATGAGTATTAAGTCACACATTACCTAATTACTAGATGCAATTGGGCTTTCTAAAAAATTTTAGGAAAGCTTCAAATTAACTAGTCATTTTAGACTGATAACGTAGATGTGATTAGCACTTTTTTCTATGTCGTTACATAGACGATGTGAATCATAAGCACTCTTTCAAGTCCGAGTCCCTGCCTAGCCACACTAGAGCATCAAAGGGTACTAAGGTGACTTACATTAATTTTCGTTACGAAATCCCATACCATAATGTGCACCTAACCACTTAGAGGGTTTGTTTGGGCAATTGAACCACCATCCTTATTTTTTTTTCTTTTTCTTTTTTATTTTTTTTATTTTTATTTTTTTAATTTTCCCAATATATATAGGAAAGGAAAGGTTCTCTAGGCTGCTAATGCTTAAGTATTCGGATGAAAACACTCTTTCTAATTAAAGAGTTTTGTATCAATGTCGAAGAGGATAAAAAATTGGATGAAGAATTCATCCCATCTCCAAGTAAGTCTGGTAAATTCTATGCATTTATTTAGTAATGGAATTGAGACTCATTGGCGGAGCCACAACACTCTTTGGGGGTGCGTTGGATTTTTAAAAAATAAAAAAAATTTCCACCCCAAAATAAAAAAATAATAAAATCTTTTCATCTACCCATTACCTAAGACACTGCACCTCCAATATTACTAGTATTGACATTACTTCTCAACACAGTTTCTACCTTGTTGTCTTCAATAAGGTTGTCAAGCAATCTTTTATCCCATATCGTGTCTAAGCGCCACCATCATTGTAACGCCCCAAGTTCTAGAGGTAGAGCGATTGGGAGCAATTGTAACATATTCATATTTAAACAAAATAAAAATCATTCTCCTAATATAAGATCATAACGTCACCAGAGTACTACAATTTTTCATTTATAGAATCACAAACACATAATGTGCTAGTATTCAATAATCTCATAAGCAATAAAATTACACCGTCTATGCTTAGCCCAAGCCGTCTATAGATTGAAGTCCCAGACACTTCTACTGCTACTACTCCTGCTAGACCATAAAGCAGCGATAGGATTTTTTTTTAATAACTAAGAGGCTCACTGGTACCCATGTCTTCAATATTACGATATATATATATATATATATATATATATATATATATATATAGAGAGAGAGAGAGAGCAATCTGAAAAAGATGTATAGAGAGAAGGGGTGAGTTCGACAACTCAGTAAGTAGCCACAAAACCAAGATACTATAAAACATGCTATACAGATTTCTATGTCAGAATCTCAGTTATGCACAATAACAATTTAGGCAGAATAACATAATTAACAAAATAAGCATGATAGTTGCAAAATGAGTAATTGACAATTAATACAAGAATCGCAAGTAAGTTATGAGATATGCAAACACTTCATTTTGCTTTTCTTTTAAAATTATTGTTTTACCCTTTGACCCGACGCCACAATTTTACCGTGAACAGCGCACGTTGGCGTGTCCCAAAGGACCTATATGCTCATCCTGTCGTCACAGGGGAGAGCTACCAGGTTGGGAACTTCCCTAGGTGAAGGCCACCTGGCCGGTAGCACACACCTTCTCGTAACCGTCATTCGGTGTGCTTGCCATGCTACCCTATATGGTACCGATCGTCACTATAATCGTGCCTCGGGTTAAACATTTTTAATCATGAATGCACATATAACATTTTATATGATCTGTAAACTCATCCGTGCCATGAACTTTGAGAACTCTTTTCATTCATAATTGCAGTCATGTATAAATCATGAAATATGGTAACTGTATCAAAATTCTTAAACAATGACATATGAATAAATAAAACTTGTCATTAAAATATGGAAGGAAGTGCAATTGAAAATCATGTAAGTGGATTCTTTATAAAATCCCCAACATTTTTCAAAAGATTTATAATAAAAATTTGTTGGGGTTTTTGGTGTTGTGTCCCCTTACCTGGCATTGCATGCCCTTATTTTGAATCTGCATCCAACTCACAATTCCTACAACGGAGGTAAAAATTAACTTAGTCATTAATTCGTTTTCAAGTCTCAATCATGCATCACTTTAGTTGCTAAGGATCTTAACTCTAATCTTTATCCTACCATCGTCTATCCTTAGCCAAAAACATTATAGTGACATCAACCCTACCATGCTTGATTTATATGCCTCACATAGAATTCTAATAACCAACTCCACTAAGGCCTTAATTTAACCAATTGCTTTACACTAAAATACCAAGGTTATAACATTCTTATTACTTTAAAATCATCCGACTACAATTAATAGCTTAAGAAGTCTATCTAGCCATAATACCGCTATCTTCCTAAGTCATTTAATTTAGCAACTTACTCCCAATATCAAAAGCTTAGAAACATTTACAACAATTTCTCTAATTATCATAAGACGTACTAGCATCTAAACCCAATAAGCATCAACTTAATATTAAGAATTTAGCTACATACTAAAAATACTATAAAAGATATGAAAATATTACCTTAGAGAATTCTCATATTTTTTTTTTTTTTTTTTTCCTTCTTCCTCCTCTTTCTTTCTCTTCTTCCTCTTTCTTTCTTCTCTCTTTCCTCTCTTTTCTTTTCTCTTTCTCCTCTCTTTCCTTTCTTTTCTTCCTCTTTCTTTCTTCTCTTCTTCCGGTTCTCTCCCTCATCTCACGCTCACTTGAGCTGTGAGCAATTGAGAGGGTTTGCTCTCCTTAAATACCCACCGTATGTGGGACATGTTCCCTTGAGAGCTTCCCACATGTTTGTCCCACATGCATCCAATTCCTTCTTAACCACAAGACAAGTGTCCACCAAGTGTCCACCAAGAAAGCCATAGAAGCACATGTTACTTTAAGTGTCAACCAAGGAAACGATACAGACATGCTGTATAACACCTGTAGCTATAGGTGTCAACAAAGTAACTAAAGTTGGTCTCCATGCAACTTATCATGTAAGGCATGTGTCATCTTGAGCTTTGATGACTTGTCAAACAAACTCCTCGAGCATTTACATTAAAACTGATCATAAAAAATCTACAATTAATCCTCAATAAACCTAAACCTTTTGACTAACATATACCAAAAAAATCGTGGCTTACAGACATCATTAACCCATCCAATTAATTTCCCAAATCGCAGGTATTTCAACTATTTTGCAGCTTGACCTATTAAACTTGGAAAAATCATAACTCTTTCAATTTAACTCCAAATGACACAAACTTTGGCTTGAAATTTTCCTCATTCAAAGATGCACAACATATCCAAAAATCATAGTAACCCATAACTGTTTGGTACCTCAAAAGTCCCACGAAATTCGGTGCCTCTGTTTGACTGAAATTCCTGTTTTGACACTAGCATCTTCTAAAAATCATAACTCCTTCTACAAGCATCCAAAAATCATGAAACCACTTTTAAAATCTTCATTTCCCATCATTCTATAAGAACTTAAAACAGTTTTATTTAAGGTCACTCATTGAAATTTCGGAGTCCAAAACAATGTGACTTTTCTTTCAATAACCCACTAAAATTATAACTAGCAATTTTCCATCATCTTTCACATTAAGTCTATTCACCTAACTCTTAATAAAATTGCAAATCCTTCTTATCCTTGATATTAAGATCACCTCTATTCTATGTATAAATTTCGGGGTATTACAATCATCATCACCAAGCAAAGTAACTCCTCCTCTCTAACTCCCAGTCGCTTTTGTGTTAGATTTTTGTTTTAGTTTCTTTCTTTTAATTAGTTTTAATTTTGAATTTTTCGATTTATTTTATCAGTTTCTTGAGCTTGTATGGTGCATTGGGCGTGGGGTGGGAACGATCCAACTTGATGATGCAGCTGCCAAATTAGGTCTTGATCTGATCTCTCTGATTATTAATTCTCACATATTTATCTTTTCTATTTGTAATTTTTTTTTTCATTTAATTATCTTCTGTTTGGTTGCCTAAAAAATTGAATAAAAGTTAGTAAACCTATATGTATGTATCTATGGAGTTTGGTTATCTAGAAATGGAAAAACCCATAGGGATCTAAATCGAAATGGATTTTTCAATTTAGATTTGATACTCAATAATTTGTACTTTCTAAGAGACCGTAAAGTGCATTTCTAGACACTTTTTTATTTTTTATTTTATGTATTTCTGTCTTTTTGATATAATGCTGACATGTTACATTTATAATAGATCAATTTGAGCACATATTTATGAACTTTTATAGATATTTTTTTTATGATGCATATATTGTGTGAATTACCAAATTTTTAGGGTGGAGAAAATTTTTTGGACGCCAAATTTTTTTTTTGTATTTCTGTCTTTTTGATATAGTGCTGACATGTTACATTTCTAATATATCAATTTGAGCACATATTTATGAACTTTTATATATATTTTTTGTGATGTATATATATATTGTGTGAATTACCAAATTTTTGGGATGGAGAAAATTTTTAGGATGCAAAAAAAATTTTAGTGGCACCCCCAATATAAAATGTCTGGCTCCACCACTAAATTGAGATTGTCTCCATACCAATAAAATATTTAAGAAATGAGGCTTTAAAGTATTTGTTGCTGGTGCTCTAAATTCTTGGACGTAAACGCTTTTTTTTTTTTTTTGAAGAGTTTTGTATCAACGTCGAAGAGGATAAAAAAATTGGAAGTAGAATTCATCCCATCTCCAAGTATTCTGGGAAATTCTATGTATTTATTTATTAATGGAAGTATGTGTTGTGCAAAAAACACACGATCACAATTACGGTTAAATAAGGCGAGAATAATCACACACAAGATAACACAAAGATTTAAATTGTTCTCTCAATGTGAGGTACGTCCACTAGCGGAGGCTATCATGCATGAAGAAATTCACTATGAAAGATGGAGTATAAAAATATAGTCTAGAGAGAAAATCATTTAGACCCAAAACCCTAATACACTCGAATCTCACAATCACACAATAAAAATTATTCCCCAAAGAAAATACAAAAGACAGGAATACAAACTCTTCTTCTTTTGCTAGGATACAATAGCGGTTGGTCTCGATTTATTTTTCTCTCCCACAGTAGCACCCTTTCTTTTTCTCTCTCATTTTGGCTCCTCCAAAATCAAGAAAAAAACAGTCTGCCCTGTTTGTCTTCTCTCCTTTATTTTCTCTCTTGTCTCTAACTCATGAAACCAAGAAGAAAATACAAGAGGTGCGGTGCACTAAGCAGCAGCCCACAAATTCAATTGTGCGGCTCTATTGGTGTTTTTGGGGGCAAAGTCGGTGCACTCCAATTCTCCTAATACAAGTCATTCTTGGATTCCATATAAGACAAAAACTATAAAGCCTTTTACAAGAAAGACTTGTACACCACGTGAGCCCCACACACTCCAACTTGGAGAAGGATTTGGAGAGCTAGTCTCCCACGGAAGTACCCATAAACCAATAAAGCAAGACACGTGCCCATGACTAAATTGAGGGTTGAAAAGTCACATAGTCAATAGTTGGCATTCATATACGGACAGAAGTGAGAATTGTGTACGGTCTTTTTTTTTTTTTTTTTTTTTATTTGAATGTTTGTAGGTGTTCTCCGACCAAATCAGCAACTTCAGCTTCCATATAAGGCAAAAACTATAAAGCCTTTTACAAGAAAGACTTGTACACCACGTGAGTCCCACACGCTCCAACTTGGAGAAGGATTTGGAGAGCTAGTGTCCCACGGCAGTACCCATAAACCAATAAAGCAAGACACGTGCCCATGACTAAATTGAGGGTTGAAAAGTCACATAGTCAATAGTTGGCATTCATATACGGACAGAAGTGAGAATTGTGTACGGTCTTTTTTTTTTTTTTTTTTATTTGAATGTTTATAGGTGTTCTCTGACCAAATCAGCAACTTCAGCTTCCATATAAGGCAAAAACTATAAAGCCTTTTACAAGAAAGACTTGTACACAACGTGAGTCCCACATGCTCCAACTTGGAGAAGGATTTGGAGAGCTAGTGTCCCACGGCAGTACCCATAAACCAATAAAGCAAGACACGTGCTCATGACTAAATTGAGGGTTGAAAAGTCACATAGTCAATAGTTGGCATTCATATATGGACAGAAGTGAGAATTGTGTACGGTCCTTCTCCTCATTACCCACTTTTTTTTTTTTTTTTTTTTTTTTTTTGTTTTAATGTTTGTAGGTGTTCTCCGACCAAATCAGCAATTTCAGCCTCTCCATTATGGGTCCGTCTAACTTTTACCATATTGTGCCATTAATCTCTTCTTTTGCCGCTACAACTACTTGATAGTTGTTTATTTGTTTTTGAATAAGAAGTTTATTCTCTCTAGATTTACCTTCGATCATGAGTGGAGAGAAATAATTAGGTGTGATGGGTTATTTCTCACAGCCTGAATAGCTTCAGTGTGAAAAGTTATTTCTTACGGCTAGTTTAAATAAATTTTATTAGGAAATTTGGATACTCATATCTTAGATCTAGTTTGCTCTTTAATTGTATTTATACATGAGTTAGAGAAAGATATAAGTCATAAATAGCACTTGATTGTAAGAATTTTTAATCTATAACTTTGTAACCTCATAGCATGTGACTATGATTTTGTAGAGCTTTATGCTTTGTGTTGTAAGAATTTTTTGTTCTGCTTTGTAAGAGTTTTATAATCGTGATCTTTAATCAATAAAATCTTTATATTAAAAAAAAAAAAAAAAAAAAAGAAAAAAGAAGAAGAAGAAGAAGAAGTTAGAACCGTGTAAGTGGGAGGTGCACATTTGCTTTGAGAAAACTGAAATAATAATAATAATAATAATAATAATAATAAAATTAAGCTATTTTATATTTTGGGGGACAATCGCGTCTCCCCACACACGGTACCCAAAAGTCGCCTCCCCCTCCCCCTCCCACGTGTTTTTTTTTTTTTTTTTAAAGAAACATACCGGAAACAAAGAAAGAGAAAAACAGTAAGAGGAAAATGGGTGTCGCCCCCCCCCCCCGCCCCCACACGTTAGCCAAAAGTAAATAGCCTCCCCTCCCAAACCCTTTTCATGTTCGACTACTCACGCTCCGCTCAACAAATATTTAATTAAATTTTAATAAAACAACCATTTTTTTTTCTTTTTTTGTTATTTACCTTTTCAAAGTATTGACATTTGACTAACATTTTAGTTATCAACATTCATTTTTTTATTTAAAATATTATTTACTTATTTATTTTTCCTATTCCCAAAAAGGAAAGAGAACAATATTAAATTTTATTATTATTATTATTATTATTATTATTATATATGTATTTTTGAGCTAGGGTGCTCAACAATTTTGTTGAGCATGGTAGTTACTCATCAAACTTTTGATTACTTTGTTGAATGTAAAGTATTTTTAACTGTGTAGCTTAACAAAATAACTAAAGATATTATTTTATTGAACCAAATGTAATTGTTCTTAGCCAAAATTATCTGTTCTTCATGTACTACAACATGGCTTTCGAGAAGGCTCGATCATCTACTTAGCCTCCTTTTTCTTTCTATTCTTCATTTACTACAACATGGCTTTTGAGAAGGCTCGATCATCTACTTTACCTCCTTTTCTTTCTTTATTATTATTTTTTTCTCTTCTGATTTTTGATTATTTGGGAGGGGATTCACAATAATATCGTAATTTAAGGAGAGTATATAAACTTTTTTCTTTATTTTAACTGGGCTAACTTAAAATATTTATCCATAATTAATTTATAAAATAAAATAAAAAATATTTGCAATTGTCTCTCGTATAGATTTCAAGTGCTTTAAATATTGCTTTGTGGTGGGTGCGTGTGGGGTTGGGAATTTTGCAGTAGTCAAGCATGTCATTAATAGGAAGGACATTAGACAGTAACATGTCCGTGGTCCGTGGACGACGGGGCAAGCAAATTTCCTTTAGAGCATTCTCAGTAGATACCCGGTCATCTTCCCTAAGTTTAAGGATCAAAACTACTTTTTGCTTCCCTATGTCAATTTGCACTCCAATAGCTTCCCTTAATGCTTCCCTATATCATTAAAATATTATTATTTTTATTTTACCTTTTTTATATTTTATTCCTTTAATTTAACCATTCTTTCTCTCTCTCATCTCATCTCATCTCCGTCGTCATTCTTTCCTTTCTTTCCCTTCCAGCAGCAGCCCATTTCTTCTTCCTATGATTTCTTCCTTTTCTTCTCCTCCCAGCAAGGAAGCTGATCTTCACTCCCGTCCCTGTGAATCTGTGATCCTCTTGCATCCAACCACCTCAAATTTCTTCAATTTACAACACCCCCTCACGATGGCTATCAACCTCATGTCGTCCAAGTCCGCCGAGTTCTTTATTGACAGCGACTCCAGCCCTTCACACAACACGACCCCATCCAACTACGACCCAATCGGCATGCACATGCCTTGATGCCTTGTATCTTTGATTTGATTTCTGGGTTTCTTTGGTTTGATTTGATTTATGGGTTTCCAATTTTCGCTAGTTTTTAAGCACAACTTTATGAGATTTTTGGGTTTCTTTGGTTTAATCAGTTGAAAGTTGAAACAAATCTCTGATTCGGTCTGAAATCTCTGGTTTGATCGGTCTGGATTTCTTTGGTTTGAATGCCTTGCTGCTGGTTTGGTGGTGCGAGCGAGAGAGAAAGACAGGTGAGAGAGAGTCGTGAGACGAGAGGAGAGAGGAGAGAGAATATTTTTTCTAATTTAATAAGCCTTTGGATCGCTACAGTTGAACCCAAAACATTGGGTTCAACTGTAGCATCTGATGATTTAAGGAACCATATAGGGAATCTGTTGTGGGACGTTTTTTGCGATTTTTTTGACATATTCCCTAAACTTAGGGAACAGACTCCCTTATAGGGAGTCTGCTGGGAATGTTCTTAGGCATTCAAAGTATCAGAAGCCCCGGCCCGGCCCCACCCAGTAATGGTACGTAGAAATAATTTAAATCAGAAGACTTTTCTTATTATATATCTTTTTGAGCATTTACATTAGTTTATGCAGATTTATATGCTAAATAATTAATCTAAATTTACTTTATTTAATTTAGTTAATAAATTTTAAAAGACATTATACATTCTATTAATTTTTTTTTTTATAAGGATTGTATTTTTTTTTACGAATCTTATTTTTCAACGTTTGAGAAAAGAGAGATGCTGAGAAAAAATAGTAAGAGAAAATTTTGAAAAAAGAGAAATGTGGAGAAAGAAATAATAGGAAAAAATTTTAGAAAAAAAAAAATGTGAAAAAAGAAATAGTATATTAATGAGATGGATGTGTGAACAGTGCAAGCTACACGTGCATTGTTCACAAATGTGACAAGAATATATTTTGCATTTGAGATGCATAATCTGATGTAAAAATTTTTTTTAATATTTTCCTTATCTATTTTAGATTATAAAAGTAAGAAATTGCTAAGCGAATCTACATTTGTTTCAATTCAACATTAGAATTTTCAAAGACGGTGGACTTTAGACTTTAGACTTTAGAGGCTTCAAAAATGGCACCAAGACAACTACGTCAACCTACCTCACCCTTGTCAATAAAAAGGCATGTTATGATCTTCAAGGCCTAAAGCTTGCCAGTAAACGGAACAAATTAAAGGCAATAATGGTTTCCTCTAGGTTTGTTTTCTTCCTCTCTGCCATTTTCATATTCACTGCTCATCAAGCAGTACTCGCGCAGACATGTAAATACGACCAGGGTAAATACGCCGCTAACAGTACATATGAGGCAAACCTGAATCACCTCCTCTACTCCCTCTACTCCAACACCGAAATAGACTATGGCTTCTACAATTCCTCGTATGGCCAAAACTCTGACAAAGTATATGCAATTGCACTTTGTAGAGGAGATGTTAGCCCAGGTATTTGCCGTGCTTGCCTCAATGACGCTAGGTCTCTTTTCAAGCAACGATGTCCCTATCAGAAGGAGGCAATTCAATGGCAGAACGAAAATTGTATGTTACACTACTCAAATCGCTTCATTTGTGGCGTCGTGGATACTGCTCATGTTCTCCCATTGCCGAACGCGATCAACGTATCCGCCAATTATGTGGATCAATTCAATGAAGTTCTTACGACCTTGTTGGAAAGGTTAAGAAGACAAGCTGTAGCAGGTGGTCCTCTTCGTAAGTTTGCAGTAGGAAACGCAACGGCACCAAACTCTCAAACATTATATGGACTTGTGCAGTGCACACCTGATTTGTCCGAGCTAGATTGCAACCGTTGCTTAGCTTGGGCTATTCAAAGTATTCCACAATATTGTGGTGGTAAGGAAGGTGGGAGAATTATTACACCCAGCTGTAATATCAGGTTTGAGATTTACCTGTTTTATGACTCCACAGTGGCTGCGTCAACCTCACCACCATTAACCAACACCAATACAACAAAAGGTACGTACCAATGCATTTATGCCATTATGCTTTTAACATAACAAAACAAATTATTTTAGGGTCAGAAGATGTTCACACTTGAACCGTTATTAGAATATTTGATATTATTTTAAGTTGATTTATATATGTATTATATATAGGATTTAGTCTAGAGTTGAACAATTAGAATAAATGACATTTGATCTTATATATGTATTAGTCTTTGTTTAATTACTCCAATTACTTATAAAGTTATTTATGCTGCTAAGATTATATATTAATTTCTCCATATCCAAACTCAAGTACCCTCAGAATCTTGTAATGACAAGAGATTTATGGTTTTTACAGGGACTCTCATGATCATTATAATTGTGCCGACGGTTGCTTTTGTGGTACTAATCATCATCTCCTTCTGCGTATATTTCAGAGTACGAAGGAGGCCAAGAGAGAAACTTGAAAGTAAGTAAAAAACATTTTGGTACGGGAAAACAATTCTTAAATTAGTCATTTATTTATTTTTTCTTAAATTAGTCATTCGGTATTTGAAAAACTTTATATCAATCATTGGTATGGGAAAGCCCATTGCTGTTGTATGTAATATTTAAATCGCAGAACTCTTATTACATAATGAACATATATATATAATTGATTCATTGAAGTGTTAACTTGTAATTCCTTGTGTTAAGCTGTTGAACATGATGAGATTAGAAGCGTCGAACCCTTACAATTCGACTTTGACACTATCAAAGTTGCCACAGATAACTTTTCCGAAGCAAATAAGCTCGGACAAGGTGGATTTGGTGCTGTATACAAGGTGATTTAACGTATTCTCAAGCAAAAGGGTACCATTTATCAGTAAAAACCATGTTAATATTCAGTAACATATGTTCTTTGTTTTTATATATTTACAGGGTAGGCTTTCTGATGGACAAATTATAGCTATCAAAAGATTATCGAAAAACTCTGGACAAGGAGATTTAGAATTTAAAAATGAGGTCCTATTAGTTGCCAAGCTTCAACACCGTAATCTAGTTAGGCTCTTAGGCTTTTGTTTGGAAAGAAATGAAAGGCTTTTGATATACGAGTTTATGCCAAATACAAGTCTTGATCACTTCCTTTTCGGTACGTTTGCTCTTTTACTTTCACCTTAGATTATATTTGTTATATTTCTTGAACCACGTACTTGCTTTGAGATGTAGATCCAGTCAAGCGTGCACGTCTGGATTGGAAAATGCGCTACAAGATCATAGGAGGAATTGCTCGGGGGATTCTTTATCTTCATGAAGATTCCCGTCTTCGTATTATTCATCGTGATCTTAAAGCTAGTAACATTCTTCTAGATGCAGAAATGAACCCAAAAATTTCAGATTTTGGCATGGCAAGATTGTTTCTGTTGGATCAAACTCATGAGAATACAAATAGAATTGTTGGAACCTAGTAAGTATCCCAGGAGGGAAGAGGGAAGAGTTTATAATTATTTTGTGCCATAGAAATAGCATTCAAATTAATCATTAATCCTAACTAAGATTTGACACATTTCCAAATGTAAGAGGAAACTAAAAGAGCTTTGTTACCATTCAAATTAAATTGATATTATTGATGTTAATGTGCAGTGGATATATGGCTCCAGAGTATGTGAACTATGGACAGTTCTCACCGAAATCTGATGTCTTTAGTTTCGGAATATTAGTGTTAGAGATAGTGAGTGGACATAGAAACAATTGCTTCCGAAATGAGGAGAATGTGGTTTATCTTCTAGAATATGTAAGTGCGTAGGAAATTGATAGACTAAAAGAATTTTTTGTCCGATACTATATGTGCTCATCCAAATTATGTACTGCAGGCATGGGCAAACTGGAAGGAGGGGACTGCTTTAAATATTGTGGATCCCACGGTACTAAGGCCAGGCTCAACTACTGAAATTATGAGATGGATTCATATTGCGTTACTATGTGTTCAAAAAAATGTAGCTGACAGGCCGACTATGGCTTCAGTGGTTCTTATGCTCAATAGCTATTCCATCACTCTTCTAGCACCCTCAAAACCTGCATTTTTGATGCATAGTAGTACTATTCACTCAGATATGCCATCCCAAGGGATTATAGAGCCAAGTGAGAGACCTCAGGGCATCTCAATCCAAGCCTCAGCAAATGTGGCTTCAATTTCGGAGCTCTACCCTCGCTAGTACTTTATGAAAGCTACAATTAAGAATGTATATTTTGAAATGTTAATTTTTCAAGGAATGGCTTTTTATGAGTAATTAGAAGAACTCTCAACTCCTACGTACACAACGTTTGATAAATTACTTGACTGGTGATTTTTATTCCATAGCAATGAGGTATTTAAGAACCAATTACAACCAAAAGAGTCCAACGTAATGAGGACTTAGAAATAAAACATAACTAGCTCGATCCCATATGCTGCTGTAAACAACTCCTACCCAAATACAAATACCAAACACCTAGCCACAACTAAAGTAACGAAGGAGATAACTAGAAATTCCAACAACATAAAAACTCACAAAAAAAATACAACAATATAACATAAAAGACTCACTGACCTACGTAACAACATAAACCCAACAGATAACAATAAATCAACAAATAACAATCAAACAAATAAAGAGTACCCCCTACGGAATAACAATAACCCTAAACCCTATGGAATAACAATAAAAAAGGAAAACTTTATTTGCGCTCTAATGTATTATTGTTTTTGCAATCACACTCCCCAAAATTTATAAATTCTTAGTTTTGTGTATTCAAGTTTTAATCTTTTACAATATCACCCTTCCATTAAGAATGATTATAGGTTGAAATTACAAAAATGCCACATTTATTAAAACAAAACAATTGATGATCCACAGTTTGGTTTGGCCACCCATGTCCAAGGCCAGGCCAAGTCTGGCCAGACCCGGCCAAGGGTGGGTCATGCAACCCACGGCAGACCAAAGCCATGCGCACGGTCTTGCGATCCACGGCCAGGAACTGTGGGTCGCATGACCCATAGCACTACTCACCTGAAGGCAATTTCAGATCATAACGGCAATAACTATGTCTCTTCCCAAGCTGCACAAGCTTCTTTGCTTCCTCCATTTTAGACTCCTTAACCAGTGTATCCACCACAAGCTGAAATAACGAAACATCAACAAGGAACTTCCTATTGAAAATTTCCTGGCACAGCTCAAAGGCAAGCTCCAACTCACCCTTCTCACAAACGAAGTGGATCGGACAACTATCTCGAAAGTCTTTTTACCAGGGGCACTCCCGCCCTCCCCCATGAGATCGAACCACCACTTGGCTTCCTCCAAGTTCCCCTCAATAACAAGGTTTGAAGTGCCTATCAAGCTAAACAGTGCGCATGAAAGTTGGCATTCTAGAGTTAGTACGTTATATTAGCATTTGATGTCATGTCTTTATTTTTTATTTTTTATTTTTAAATCTAGTTGTGAGGAAAAGACAAAAAGCTGGAAGGTTGCTGGGTTTTCATCCAAAAAGTACACCTTGGGGAACAATTGTGCATCACGTAGGTGTTTGGCAAATGGGTCGGTCTAGACACCATAGTTGATGTATATTGATGTAAAAAAAGTAAAAATATTTGGTATAAAAAAATAAAAAAGTGGTATGAAAAAGTGAAAAAATTTTGTTTTATAGTGTTTTTTTTATTTAAATAATAATAAAAAGTAAATAATGTGATATAAAAAGTGAAAAAATTAGAATATATTGATGTTAATTTTTTTGAAAAATGGTGATTAATAGTTACAAGGGAAACTCCAACTCATTTACCAAACAAACCCAATGAGTTTGAAAACAAAGAAAACAAGAGAAAAACAGAAAGCTACATGAGTGGCTCTTTTCCGTTTGTGGTGGAATAAGAGGAAAGATGGGGTAGGGTAGGCGAGTCGCCTCTCCCCCCCCTCCACACGTTAGCCAAAAAGTTATAATATTTTGATGTTGATTTTTTTGAAAAATTGTGATGAATAATGAGGGAAACCCCAACTCATTTACCAAACAAACCCAACGGGTTTGAAAACAAAGAAAACAAGAGAAAAACAGAAAGCGACATGAGTGGCTCTTTTCGATTTGTGGTGGAATAAGAGGGAAGATGGGGTAGGGTAGGCGAGTCGCCTTCCCCACCCCCCCAACACGTTAGCCAAAAAGTAATAGCTTTCCCTCCCACACCCTTTCCATGTTAGAGTATTTTCAGTTCAATAAATACTTAGCTAAATTTTAGTTACATGACCACTTTTTTTTTACAAAAATTTTATTTTAGCTATCTACTTTTTGAAAGTTCCTACATTCGACTCAACATTTTAACTATCAACATTAACTTTTTCATTTAAGAGAATAATACTATTTTTTATTATTATTATCAAATATGCATTGTTGAGCACCGTTGTTACTCAACAAATATTTGGTTACTTTGTTGAGCCGAATGTAAAGTGTTTTTAACCGAATTTTTTTTTTTTTTTTTTTTTTATTGAGACAGCTGATGTAAGTGCTCTTAGCCAAGATTATCTATTCTTCATGTACTACAACATGGCCCTCATTCCTCAAGAAGGCCTGACCATCTACTGTACCTCCTTTTTCTTTGATTTTTTTTTTTTTTTTTTTTTGTATTTATAACGACATTTTGCCTCCCTTTCCGATTTTTGATTATTTGGAAGGCATTGACAATAAAATCGTAATTTAAGATAAAATTTATTTCTTTATTTTATCGGGGCTAACTTAAAATATTTATCCACAATTAATTTATAAGATAAAATAAAAAATATATTCTCATATATATAGATTTCAAGTTACTTTCTTGACATATATGTTTTAAATATTTGCTTTGTGGTGGGTGCATTTGGGAATTTTGCACTAGTCAAGCATGTCATTAATAGGAATTAAGGACATTAGACAGTAACATGTCCGTGGACGACGGGGCGAGCATTTAAAGCATTAGAAACCCCGGTTCTCAAAAGTCAGTCAACTTACGTATATACGTAGAAATAATTTAAATCAGAAGACTCTTCTTATTATTTTTTTGAGCATTCACATTAGTTTATTCAAAGTAATTTATTTTATTTTATTTTATTTAGTTTAATTAATGACTTTTAAAATACATTTGTACATTCAATTATTTTTTAATATTTTACTAATCGATCTGTTTTAGACTTTAAAGGCTTCAAAAATGTACCTACTCCATCACTCTTCCAGCACCCTCAAAACCTGCATTTTTTAAGCATAGTAGTATTCACTCAGATATGCCATCTCGAGGGAATATAGAGCCAAGTGAGAGACCTCAAGGCAACTCAATCCAAGCCTCAGCAAATATGGCTTCAATTTCGGAGCTCTACTCTCGCTAGGTACTTTATGAAAGCTACAATTAACAACTCTTAATTTTGTGTATTCAAGTTTTAATCTTTTATAATGTTGCCCTTTCATTAGGAATGATTATAGGTCAAAATTACAAAAATGTCATATTTATTAAAACAAAACAATTGACGATCCACAGCTTGGCTGTGGTTTGGCCACCCATGGCCAAGGCCAGGCCAAGTCTAGCCAGACCCGGCCAAGGGTGGGTCATACAACCCAGGGCAGACCAAAGCCATTAGCATAATGGACATTTTAATTATGTCACGTGTGGGTCACATAATGCACTTTTCGTCCAAGTTAATAAAAAATACTGATGGATGGTAAAAATATTCGGTAGTTTGAGAAGGTAAATTTGAGGAACATTGTAAATCGAGTAGAGATTAGGAAGGATAAGCAAGCAAGTTCCCCAAAAGAGAATTGATAACAGATTTCAATAGGATTAACTAAGCACAAAAGTGCAACGAAAATAATTATTCAGCCTTCACCAGCTCCACCAAATTAAGATCTTTGCAACGAAATAATGACACGAAACCATATCACTACGGCAATTTCAGATCATATCGGCAATAACTATATCTCTTCCCAAGCTGCACAAGCTTCTTTGCTTCCTCCATTTTAGACTCCTTAACCAGTGTATTCACCACAAGCTGCAATAACGAAACATCAACAAGGAACTTCCTCTTGAAAATTTCCTTGCACAGATCAAAGGCAAGCTCCAACTCACCCTTCTCACAAACGAAGGGGACAACTATCTCGAATGTCTTTTTACCAGGGGCACTCTCGCCCTCCCCCACGTGATCGAACCACCACTTGGCTTCCTCCAAGTTTCCCTCGATAACATATCCTTTAATCAGAGCATTGAAACTAAATGCGTTTGGTTTGACTCCCCTAGTCTTCATTTCTTCAACCAACTCCATCGCCTCTTTGGTTTTCTTGTCCAACGCCAATCCAAGCAACTTTGCATTGTAACTCCTGATGTCAGGGACAACATTCTTCTTCTGCATTAGCTCCCATATCTTTTCACCATCCAAGACCCGACCCTTCGCATATAATCCATTCAAAAGGGTATTGAATGTAAACAAATCTGGCTCCAAACCCTTCTTTTCCATCTCATCAAGCAACAAAACCGCTGAATCAAAAGAACCCATCAGACAAAATGCCTTAATAACAGTATTGTACGAAATCAAATCCGGTTCAATAGACAACTTCTTAGGTAACGCCTTAAAAAGCCCTTCAACAAAAACAAACTTCTTCGAGTTTACACAACTTCTTAGGAGCTGCAAAAGAGAGGCTTAGATTGTAACACTCTGGTCTCATATTAAAAAGATGAAGAGTAGCCCACATAAAGTATGTGGTTTATAAAGATAATTATGAGTATTAAGTCACACATTACCTAATTACTAGATGAAATTGGGCTTTCTAAAAAATTTTAGGAAAGCTTCAAATTAACTAGTCATTTTAGACTGATAACGTAGATGTGATTAGCGCTTTCTCTTGTGTCGTTACATAGACGATGTGAATCATAAGCACTATCTTAACTCCATGTCCCTAGCCTAGCCATATTAGAGCATCAATGGGTACTAAGGTGACTTACATTAATTTTCATTATGAGATCCCATACCATAATGTGCACCTAACCACTTAGAGGGTTTGTTTCGCAATTGAGCCACCATCCCTTTTTTTTTTTTTTTTTCTTTTTTTTTTTTTTCTTCAATATATATAGGAAAGGAAAGGTTCTCTAGGCTGCTAATGCTTAAGTATTCGGATGAAAACACTCTTTCTAATTAAAGAGTTTTGTGTCAATGTCGAAGAGGATAAAAAATTGGATGTAGAATTCATCCCATCTCCAAGTAAGTCTGGTAAATTCTATGCATTTATTTAGTAATGGAATTGAGTCTATTGAGATTGTCTCCATACCAAAAAAATATTTAAGAAAAGAGGCTTTAAAGTATTCATTTCTAGTGCTCTAAATTCTTGGACGAAAACACTCTTTTTTTTAAAGAGTTTTGTATTAGCGTCGAAGAGGATAAAAAAATTGGAAGTAGAATTCATCCCATCTCCAAGTAAGTCTGGTAAATTCTATGCATTTATTTATTAATGGAATTGAGATTCTCTCGATGCCAAACCATCTCTAGCTTCTATGGGCTAGAAGGTGCAGACAGGGGCGGTGTCACATAGTCAAAAACTCACGTTGTTGGTGTTGTGCAAAAAATACACGATCATAATTACGGTTAAATAAAGCGAGAACAATCACACACAAGATAACACTAAAATTTAAATGGTTCCCTCAATATGAAGTACATTTACTGGCGGAAGAGATCATGAAGAAATTCACTATGAAAGATGGAGTACAAAAATATAGTGTAGAGAAAAAATCACTCAGACCCAAAACCCCAATACACCCAAATCTCATTATCATACAATAAAAATTATTTCCCAAAGAGAATACAAAAGACAGGAATACAAACTGTTCTTCTTTTGCTGGGATACGATGACGGTTGGTCTCTATTTCTTTTTCTCTCCCGCAGCAGCACCCTTTCTTTTTTCTCTTATTTTGGCTCCTCCAAAATCAAGAGGAAAACAATCACGCTCTGTCCTCTCTCCTTTATTTTCTCTCTTGTCTCTAACTCATGAAACCAAGAAGAAAATACAAGAGGTGCGGTGCACTACTCTGCTGCCCTTCAAACAGCAGCCCACAAATTCACTTGTGCGGCTCTATTGGTGTTTTACGCACCCCCTATTCACGTACAAAACTTTGGCTTTATACATGGGCAAAGTCGGTGCACTCCAATTCTCCTAATACAAGTCATTCTTGGATTCCATATAAGACAAAAACTATAAAGCCTTTTACAAGAAAGACTTGTACACGTGAGCTCCACACACTCTAACTAAGAGCATTTTCAGTAGACTCCCTATAAGGGAGTATGTTTCCTAAGTTTTAGGGAATATGTTCAAAAAATCACAAAAAAATTCTACAGCAGACTTCCTAAATGAACCCTAAACATTAGGATTGTTACAATGGAACCCAATATTTTGGGTTCCACTATTGCAATCCTTATGATTATTAAAATATAAAAAAAAATGATTCTCTCTCTTCTCTCCACCACAATTCTCACTCATCTCTCATCACTCCTCTCATCTATATATAGATATAATAATAATAAAAAAAAAAAACAAAAAAAACAAATACTTTAATGATATAGGGAATGATCAAGGGAAATTATTGGAGTGTATTTTGACATAGAGAAGCAAAAAGTAGTTTGGATCCTTCAATGTAGGAAAAATGACGAAGAAGCTGCTGGTGTTAAAATGCTTTGATAGCATGTTGGAATAATGGAGAAATATACAAGAGCGGAAGAATAATAGGAAAAGCGGAAGCACACAATGGACTACATTGTATTAAGTCTGTTAATAATAATGAATATAGATGCCTCTATTTATAGAGAGGCAAGTAACCTAATAGACTAATGGAAGGTAAACCTAGTAGACTAATAATATCTAAGGAAGTAAATAACCCTAACATAATATTCTTAACATCCCCCCTCAAACTCAATGTGTAAACTTGAGTTTGGATAAATGAAAAGGGAAAGAAAAATGAATTCGCCGAAAAAAGCTGCTTGTGCCGAAAGAGTTGCTGGAGTAACGCCATAAAAGTTGCTAGAGACCGATGGATTTTGTCTGAATTGAGCAATGCATTTAAGCTGGAACTTGATTCACTTGGTTGTAATTTGATTTGAAAACTATATACTAGTAATCAAGAAGCTCGCTTGGTCGGCTGAGAAAAGTAGGGCCGGTTAAAAGGGGCTTGTTTGGCCCGTAACCCTTGAACCGTCTCGCCTGGTCGGCTGAGCTAAACAGGGTTGGTTGAAGAAGCTAATCATGCCTGAAACCCTTGGATCGTTGAAAGGTCTGACCCAAAAAATAATTAAAAAAAAAAAATTCTCACTAGTAATGGATCAATGGCCTAAGAAAGGCTACAGTGACTGGTGATGGCGGCATTTGACAAGGCATAAGTCGGCCGGTTGAAAGGGGCTTTTTTGGCCCAAAAACCCATGGACCTAAGGAAATATTGGTCTGACCCGAGAGTGCCTACCCCAAAAAGAATGAATCGGATTGAACTGCGCCAAAGAAAAAGGCTATGGAACCGAATTGAACAATGCATGAACCAACTTGAACCGCATAAAACAAACGCCTAAATTTAGAGAAGAATCTTGTTTTTTGCCATATAGAGATGCCAAAAGCAAATACAGACCACAAATTTGAAATCATGACGAAAAATTGAGTAGGAAACACCTGGTCAACTTTCTTCAGTGGTCAAAGTCAAAATCAAAGGTCAAGGTCAACTCTAGCAAGTTGTTGACGTGGCAGGGTCCCTAACGGGGATGCTGTGATGACATGGCAGTGAGCTGATGTGGCAGATGGGTTGACATGGCAGTGCTAATGACATGGCAGAGTCTGATGACGTGGATGTAGGGCCGACGTGTCACTAGGGCAGATAGTGAAGCAGTGCCTGGAGTGTGTGGTACACACGCCTAACAGTGGCGGTACTGTGGTGCATGAATCCCACGTGCGAAGGATTCCACCGGCTCGTGGGGGCGCATCCGTGGTGGTATGACTGCGTTCTTGGTGGCGATGTGACCGTGCCGAATCTATGGAGCAGTGCGGAAACCGGATTGATCCACCTGACTTGGCGACGCGTGGAGGCACTGCAGCAGCGCGTGGACTGAGAGGCAGCACTTTATGGTGGCGCGTGTAGGTGCGTCAAAGTGTCTTTGGCGGAGATCTCGACAGATTTGGACTCATCTGACCCAGATCTGTTGATTGGCGGTACCATTGTTGTGATTGGAGCTTTGTAGAGGCCTGTAAAGGAACGAACAAATTCTTAGGCGAGTCTTGCCAGCGTGCCGAGGAACCCTTAGGACGTGTATGGAGGCGCATTTACTGATGTACAACACTTTATGGAGGTGCGTGTGAGCGCTCGGAAGCCTGGACGCTTCAGATCTCTTTGGATCTGTACTTGGCGGCGTCTGAACTGTTGTCAGGGGCAGAAGGGCTGCGGCGATTTTGACACTATGGACAGCAGAAATTTGGAGCGGTGCATGATGTAGGGCGACTAGACTGAAATTCGTCAAAAAGAAAACGCCATAAAAGACAATTATTGAAGGCGACAGAAAAGTGGCTCTGATACCATGTTAGAATGCTTTGATAGCATGTTGGAATAATAGAGAGATATAGAAGAGGGGAAGAATAATAGGGAAAGCAGAAGCACACAATGGACTACATTGTATTAAGTCTGATAATAATAATGAATACAGGGCCTCTATTTATAGAGAGACAAATAATCTAATAGACTAATGAAAGGTAAACCTAGTAGACTAAAGAAAGGTAAACCTAGTAGACTAATAATACCTAAGGAAGTAAATAACCCTAACATAATATTCTTAACACTGAGAATGCTCTTAGAAAAGGATTTGGAGAGCTAGTCTCCCACGGCAGTACCCATAAACCAATAAAGCAAGACATGGGCCAATGACTAAATTGAGGGTTGAAAAGTCACATAGTCAACTGTTGGCATTCATATACGGACAGAAGTTAGAATTGTGTATGGTCCATCTCCTCATTACCTTTTTTTTTTTTTTTTTTTATTTTTTTATTTTATTATTTTATTTTATATGTTTGTAGGTGTTCTCCGACCAGATCAACAACTTCGGCCTCTCCATTATGGGTCCATCTATCTTCTACCATGTTGTACCATTCATGTCCTCTTCGGCCGCTACTACTGCTTGATGGTTGTTTATTTGTGTTTTTTGTTTTGAATAAGAGGTTTCTTCTCTCTAGATCTGCTCTCGATCATGAGCGCGGAGGAATAATTAGGTGTGATGAGTTATTTCTCACAGCCTGGATAGTTTCGGTGTGAAAGGTTATCTCCCACGGCCGGTTTAAATAAATTTTGTTAGAAAATTTGGATACACATGTCTTAAATCTAGTCTACTCGGAGCAGATCTGCTTTTTAATTATATTTGCACATGAGTTAGGAAAAAATATAAGTCATAAATAGCACTTGATTGTAAGAATTTTTGATTTATAACTTTGTAACCTCATACTATGTGACTATGATTTTGTAGAACTTTATGCTTTGTACTGTAAGAGCTTTTATTCTGCGCTGTAAGAATTTTATACGCGTGATCTTTAATCAAAAAAATCCTCATATTAAAAATAAAAAATAAAAAATAAAAAATAAAAGTTAGAACCGTGTAGGTGGAAGGTGCACATTTGCTTTGAGAAAACTGAAAATAATAATAATAATAAAATTAAGCTATTGTGTTTTGGGGACAATCGCCTCTCCCACACCCCACACACGTTAGCCGCCTCCCCCCTCCCCCAACCCCACACGTTTTTTTTTAAAGAAAGATACAGGAAACAAAGAAAGAGAAAAAAAAAAAAACGTTACACCCAACCCCACACGTTTTTTTTCTTTTTAAAGAAACGTACCGGAAACAAAGAAAGAGAAAAGCATAACTTTTCCACTACAAATGGGTAAGATGAACATAGGTAGGGTAGGCGAGTCGCCCCCCGCCCCCACACGTTAGCCAAAAGTAAATAGCCTCCCCTCCCAAATCCTTTTCATGTTTAGAGTATTCACGTTTTGCTTAACAAATATTTAGTTAAATTTTAGTTAAACCATTACTTTTTTCTATTTTTTTTAGTTATCAAAGTACCTACATTCCACTAACATTTTAGTTATCAATATTTACTTTTTTATTTAAAATATTATTTATTTATCTATTTTTTCTATTCTCAAAAAAGAGAGAGAACAATATTAAATTTTTATTATTATTATTATTATCTTATTATTATATATGTATTTTGTTGAGCATGGTAGTTACTCAACAAACTTTTGGTTACTTTGTTGAATGTAAAGTATTTTTAACCGTACGTATAATTCAACAAAATAACTAAAGATTTATTTTATTGAACCAAATGTAAGTGTTCTTAGCCAAAATTATCTATTCTTCATGTACTACAACATGGCTTTCGAGAAGGCTCGATCATCTACTTTACCTCCTTTTTCTTTCTTTCTTTATTTTTTTCTCTTTTGATTTTTGATTATTTGGGAGAGCATCAACAATAAAATCGTAATTTAAGGAGAGTATATAAACTTTTTTCTTTATTTTAACTGGGCTAACTTAAAATATTTATCCATAATTAATTTATAAAATAAAATAAAAAATATTTACAATTGTCTCTCGTATAGATTTCAAGTGCTGTAAATATTGCTTTGTGGTGGCTGCGTGTGGGGTTGGGAATTTTGCAGTAGTCAAGCATGTCATTAATAGGAAGGACATTAGACAGTAACATGTCCGTGGTCCGTGGACGACGGGGCGAGCAAATTTCCTTCAGGCATTCAAAGTATCAAAAACCCCGGCCCGGCCCCACTCAGTAATGGTACGTAGAAATAATTTAAATCAAAAGACTTTCCTTATTATAGATCTTTTTGAGCATTCACATTAGTTTATGCATATTTATATGCTAAATAATTAATCTAAATTTACTTTATTTAATTTAGTTAATAAATTTTAAAAGACATTATACATTCTATTAATTTTATTTTATTTTTATAAGGATTGTATTTTTTTTTACGGATCTTATTTTTCAACATTTGAGAAAAGAGAGATGCCGAGAAAAAATAGTAAGAAAATTTTGGAAAAAGAAAAATGTGGAGAGAAATAGTAGGAAAAAATTCTAGAAAAAAAAAAAGTGAAAAAAGAAATAGTATATTAATGAGATGGTTGTGTGAACAGTGCAAGCTACACGTGCTCTGTTCACAAATGCGACAAGAATGTATTTTACATTTGAGATGCATAATCTGATGTAAAGAATTTTTTTAATATTTTCCTTATCTATTTTAGATTATAAAATTAAGAAATTGCTAAGCGAAACTACATTTGTTTCAATTCAACATTAGAATTTTCAAAGATGGTGAACTTTAGACTTTTGACTTTAGAGGCTTCAAAAATGGCACCAAGACAACTACGTCAACCTACCTCACCCTTGTCAATAAAAAGGCATGTTATGATCTTCAAGGCCTAAAGCTTGCCAGTAAACGGAACAAATTAAAGGCAATAATGGTTTCCTCTAGGTTTGTTTTCTTCCTCTCTGCCATTTTCATATTCACTGCTCATCAAGCAGTACTCGCGCAGACATGTAAATACGACCAGGGTAAATACGCCGCTAACAGTACATATGAGGCAAACCTGAATCACCTCCTCTACTCCCTCTACTCCAACACCGAAATAGACTATGGCTTCTACAATTCCTCGTATGGCCAAAACTCTGACAAAGTATATGCAATTGCACTTTGTAGAGGAGATGTTAGCCCAGGTATTTGCCGTGCTTGCCTCAATGACGCTAGGTCTCTTTTCAAGCAACGATGTCCCTATCAGAAGGAGGCAATTCAATGGCAGACCGAAAATTGTATGTTACACTACTCAAATCGCTTCATTTTTGGCGTCGTGGATACTGCTCATGTTCTCTCATTGCCGAACTCGATCAACGTATCCGCCAATTATGTGGATCAATTCAATGATGTTCTTACGACCTTGTTGGAAAGGTTAAGAACACAAGCTGTAGCAGGTGGTCCTCTTCGTAAGTTTGCAGTAGGAAACGCAACGGCACCAAACTCTCAAACATTATATGGACTTGTGCAGTGCACACCTGATTTGTCCGAGCTAAATTGCAACCGTTGCTTAGCTTGGGCTATTTCAAGTATTCCACAATATTGTGGTGGTAAGGAAGGTGGGAGAATTATTACACCCAGCTGTAATATCAGGTTTGAGATTTACCTGTTTTATGACTCCACAGTGGCTGCGTCAACCTCACCACCATTAACCAACACCAATACAACAAAAGGTACGTACCAATGCATTTATGCCATTATGCTTTTAACATAACAAAACAAATTATTTTAGGGTCATAAGATATTCACACTTGAACCGTTATTAGAATATTTGATATTATTTTAAGTTGATTTATATATGTATTATATATAGGATTTAGTCTAGATCGAGTTGAACAATTAGAATAAATGACATTTGATCTTATATATGTATTAGTCTTTGTTTAATTACTCCAATTACTTATAAAGTTATTTATGCTGCTAAGATTATATATTAATTTCTCCATATCCAAACTCAAGTACCCTCAGAATCTTGTAATGACAAGAGATTTATGGTTTTTACAGGGACTCTCATGATCATTATAATTGTGCAGACGGTTGCTTTTGTGGTACTAATCATCATCTCCTTCTGCGTATATTTCAGAGTACGAAGGAGGCCAAGAGAGAAACTTGAAAGTAAGTAAAAAACATTTTGGTACGGGAAAACAATTCTTAAATTAGTCATTTATTTATTTTTTCTTAAATTAGTCATTTGGTATTTGAAAAACTTTATATCAATCATTGGTATGGGAAAGCCCATTGCTGTTGTATGTAATATTTAAATCGCAGAACTCTTATTACATAATGAACATATATATATAATTGATTCATTGAAGTGTTGACTTGTAATTCCTTGTGTTAAGCTGTTGAACATGATGAGATCAGTAGCGTCGAATCCTTACAATTCGACTTTGACACTATCAAAGTTGCCACAGATAACTTTTCCGAAGCAAATAAGCTTGGACAAGGTGGATTTGGTGCTGTATACAAGGTGATTTAACGTATTCTCAAGCAAAAAGGTACCATTTATCAGTAAAAACCATGTTAATATTCAGTAACATATGTTCTTTGTTTTTATATATTTACAGGGTAGGCTTTCTGATGGACAAATTATAGCTATCAAAAGATTATCGAAAAACTCTGGACAAGGAGATTTAGAATTTAAAAATGAGGTCCTACTAGTTGCCAAGCTTCAACACCGTAATCTAGTTAGGCTCTTAGGCTTTTGTTTGGAAAGAAATGAAAGGCTTTTGATATACGAGTTTATGCCAAATACAAGTCTTGATCACTTCCTTTTCGGTACGTTTGCTCTTTTACTTTCACCTTAGATTATATTTGTTATATTTCTTGAACCACGTACTTGCTTTGAGATGTAGATCCAGTCAAGCGTGCACGTTTGGATTGGAGAATGCGCTACAAGATCATAGGAGGAATTGCTCGGGGGATTCTTTATCTTCATGAAGATTCCCGACTTCGTATTATTCATCGTGATCTTAAAGCTAGTAACATTCTTCTAGATGCAGAAATCAACCCAAAAATTTCAGATTTTGGCATGGCAAGATTGTTTCTGTTGGATCAAACTCATGAGAATACAAATAGAATTGTCGGAACCTAGTAAGTATCCCAGGAGGGAAGAGGGAAGAGTTTATAATTACTTTGTGCCATAGAAATAGCATTCAAATTAATCATTAATCCTAACTAAGATTTGACACATTTCCAAATGTAAGAGGAAACTAAAAGAGCTTTGTTACCATTCAAATTAAATTGATATTATTGATGTTAATGTGCAGTGGATATATGGCTCCAGAGTATGTGAACTATGGACAGTTCTCACCGAAATCTGATGTGTTTAGTTTCGGAATATTAGTATTAGAGATAGTGAGTGGACAGAGAAACAATTGCTTCCAAAATGAGGAGAATGTGGGTTGTCTTCTAGAATATGTAAGTGCATAGGAAATTGATAGACTAAAAGAATTTTTTGTCCGATACTATATGTGCTCATCCAAATTATATATTGCAGGCATGGGCAAACTGGAAGGAGGGGACTGCTTTAAATATTGTGGATCCCACAATAAGGCCAGGCTCAACTACTGAAATTATGAGATGGATTCGTATTGCGTTACTATGTGTTCAAAAAAATGTAGCTGACAGGCCGACTATGGCTTCAGTAGTTCTCATGCTCAATAGCTATTCCATCACTCTTCCAGTACCCTCAAAACCTGCATTTTTGTTGCATAGTAGTACTATTCACTCAGTTATGCCACCCCAAGGGATTGTAGAGCCAAGTGAGAGACCTCAAGGCAACTCAATCCAAGCCTCAGCAAATGTGGCTTCAGTTTCGGAGCTCTACCCTCGCTAGTACTTTATGAAAGCTACAATTAAGAATGTATATTTTGAAATGTTAATGTTTCAAGGAATGGCTTTTTATGAGTAATTAGAATAACTCTTAACTCCTACGTACACAACGTTTGATAAATTACTTGACTGGTGATTTTTATTCCATAGCAATGAGGTGTTTAAGAACCAATTACAACCAAAAGAGTCCAACGTACGTAATGAGGACTTAGAAATAAAACATAACTCGATCCCATACGCTGCTGTAAACAACCCCTACCCAAACACAAATACCAAACACCCACCCACAACTAAAGTAACAAAGGAGATAACTAGAAATTCCAACAACATAACATAGAAAATCACAACAAAAAAATACAACAATATAACATAAAAGACTCACTGACCTACGTAACAACATAAACCCAACAGATAACAATACATCAACAAATAACAATCAAACAAATAAAGAGTACCCCCTACGGAATAACAATAACCCTAAACCCTATGGAATAACAATAAAAAAGGAAAACTTTACTTGCGCTCTAATGTATTATTGTTTTTGCAATCACATTCCCCAAAATTTATAAATTCTTAATTTTGTGTATTCAAGTTTTAATCTTTTACAATGTCACCCTTCCAGTTTGATTATAGGTCGAAATTACAGAAATGCCACATTTATTAAAACAAAACAATTGGTGATCCACAGTTTGGTTTGGCCACTCATGTCCAAGGCCAGGCCAGGTCTGGCCTGGCCCGGCCAAGGGTGGGTCATGCAACCCACGGCAGACCAAAGCCATGCGCACGGTCTTGCGATCCACGGCCAGGCACTGTGGGTCGCATGACCCATAGCACTACTCACCTGAAGGCAATTTCAGATCATAACGGCAATAACTATGTCTCTTCCCAAGCTGCGCAAGCTTCTTTGCTTCCTCCATTTTAGACTCCTTAACCAGTGTATCCACCACAAGCTGAAATAACGAAACATCAACAACGAACTTCCTATTGAAAATTTCCTGGCACAGCTCAAAGGCAAGCTCCAACTCACCCTTCTCACAAACGAAGTGGATCGGACAACTATCTCGAAAGTCTTTTTACCAGGGGCACTCCCGCCCTCCCCCATGTGATCGAACCACCACTTGGCTTCCTCCAAGTTCCCCTCAATAACAAGGTTTGAAGTGCCTATCAAGCTAAACAGTGCGCATGAAAGTTGGCATTCTAGAGTTAGTACGTTATATTAGCATTTGATGTCATGTCTTTATTTTTTATTTATTTTTTTTTAAATCTAGTTGTGAGGAAAATACAAAAAGGTAGAAGATTGCTGGGTTTTCATCCAAAAAGTACACCTTGGGGAACAATTGTGCATCACGTAGGTGTTTGGTAAATGGGTCGGTCTAGACACCATAGTTGATGTATATTGATGTAAAAAAAAGTAAAAATATTTGGTATAAAAAAGTAAAAAAGTAGTATAAAAAAGTGAAAAGATTTTGTTTTGTAGTGTTTTTTTTATTTAAATAATAATAAAAAGTAAATAATGTGATATAAAAAGTGAAAAATTTAGAATGCTTTGATGTTAATATGATATAAAAAGTGAAAAAATTAGAATATTTTGATGTAAATTTTTTTGAAAAATGGTGATTAATAGTTACGAGGGAAACCCCAACTCATTTACCAAACAAACCCAATGAATTTGAAAACAAAGAAAACAAGAGAAAAACAGAAAGCTACATGAGTGGCTCTTTTCCATTTGTGGTGGAATAAGAGGAAAGATGGGGTAGGGTAGGCGAGTCGCCTCTCCCCCCCCCCCCCCCCCCCCCCCACACGTTAGCCAAAAAGTTATAATATTTTGATGTTGATTTTTTTGAAAAATTGTGATGAATAATGAGGGAAACCCCAACTCATTTACCAAACAAACCCAACGGGTTTGAAAACAAAGAAAACAAGAGAAAAACAGAAAGCGACATGAGTGGCTCTTTTCGATTTGTGGTGGAATAAGAGGGAAGATGGGGTAGGGTAGGCGAGTCGCCTTCCCCAACCCCCCCCCCCCCCCCCCCCCCAACACGTTAGCCAAAAAGTAATAGCTTTCCCTCCCACACCCTTTCCATGTTAGAGTATTTTCAGTTCAACAAATACTTAGCTAAATTTTAGTTACATGACCACTTTTTTTTTACAAAAATTTTATTTTAGCTATCTACTTTTTGAAAGTTCCTACATTCAACTCAACATTTTAACTATCAACATTCACTTTTTTCATTTAAGAGAATAATATTCTTTTTTATTATTATTATCAAATATGCATTGTTGAGCACCGTTGTTACTCAACAAATATTTGGTTACTTTGTTGAGCCGAATGTAAAGTGTTTTTAACCGAATTTTTTTTTTTTTTATTGAGACAGCTGATGTAAGTGCTCTTAGCCAAGATTATCTATTCTTCATGTACTACAACATGGCCATCATTCCTCAAGAAGGCCTGACCATCTACTGTACCTCCTTTTTCTTTGATTTTTTTTTTTTTTTTGTATTTATAACGACATTTTGCCTCCCTTTCCGATTTTTGATTATTTGGAAGGCATTGACAATAAAATCGTAATTTAAGATAAAATTTATTTCTTTATTTTATCGGGGCTAACTTAAAATATTTATCCACAATTAATTTATAAGATAAAATAAAAAAATATATTCTCATATATATAGATTTCAAGTTACTTTCTTGACATATATGTTTTAAATATTTGCTTTGTGGTGGGTGCATTTGGGAATTTTGCACTAGTCAAGCATGTCATTAATAGGAATTAAGGACATTAGACAGTAACATGTCCGTGGACGACGGGGCGAGCATTTAAAGCATTAGAAACCCCGGTTCTCAAAAGTCAGTCAACTTACGTATATACGTAGAAATAATTTAAATCAGAAGACTCTTCTTATTATTTTTTTGAGCATTCACATTAGTTTATTCAAAGTAATTTATTTTATTTTATTTTATTTAGTTTAATTAATGACTTTTAAAATACATTTGTACATTCAATTATTTTTTAATATTTTACTAATCGATCTGTTTTAGACTTTAAAGGCTTCAAAAATGTACCTACTCCATCACTCTTCCAGCACCCTCAAAACCTGCATTTTTTAAGCATAGTAGTATTCACTCAGATATGCCATCTCGAGGGAATATAGAGCCAAGTGAGAGACCTCAAGGCAACTCAATCCAAGCCTCAGCAAATATGGCTTCAATTTCGGAGCTCTACTCTCGCTAGGTACTTTATGAAAGCTACAATTAACAACTCTTAATTTTGTGTATTCAAGTTTTAATCTTTTATAATGTTACCCTTTCATTAGGAATGATTATAGGTCAAAATTACAAAAATGTCATATTTATTAAAACAAAACAATTGACGATCCACAGCTTGGCTGTGGTTTGGCCACCCATGGCCAAGGCCAGGCCAAGTCTAGCCAGACCCGGCCAAGGGTGGGTCATACAACCCAGGGCAGACCAAAGCCATTAGCATAATGGACATTTTAATTATGTCACGTGTGGGTCACATAATGCACTTTTCGTCCAAGTTAATAAAAAATACTGATGGATGGTATAAGTATTTGGTAGCTTGAGAAGGTAAATTTGAGGAACATTGTAAATCGAGCAAAGGTTAGGAAGGATAAGCAAGCAAGTTCCCCAAAAGAGAATTGATAACAGATTTCAATAGGATTAACTAAGCACAAAAGTGCAACGGAAATAATTATTCAGCCTTCACCAGCTCCACCAAAGATCTTTGCAACGAAATAATGACAGGAAACCATAGCACTACGGCAATTTCAGATCATATCGGCAATAACTATATCTCTTCCCAAGTTGCACAAGCTTCTTTGCTTCTTCCATTTTAGACTCCTTAACCAGTGCATTCACCACAAGCTGCAATAACGAAACATCAACAAGGAACTTCCTCTTGAAAATTTCCTTGCACAGATCAAAGGCAAGCTCCAACTCACCCTTCTCACAAACGAAGGGGACAACTATCTCGAATGTCTTTTTACCAGGGGCACTCTCGCCCTCCCCCATGTGATCGAACCACCACTTGGCTTCCTCCAAGTTCCCCTCAATAACATATCCTTTAATCAGAGCATTGAAACTAAATGCGTTTGGTTTGACTCCCCTAGTCTTCATTTCTTCAACCAACTCCATCGCCTCTTTGGTTTTCTTGTCCAACGCCAATCCAAGCAACTTTGCATTGTAACTCCTGATGTCAGGGACAACATTCTTCTTCTGCATTAGCTCCCATATCTTTTCACCATCCGAGACCCGACCCTTCGCATATAATCCATTCAAAAGGGTATTGAATGTAAACAAATCTGGCTCCAAACCCTTCTTTTCCATCTCTTCAAGCAACAAAACCGCTGAATCAAAGGAACCCATCAGACAAAATGCCTTAATAACTGTATTGTACGAAATCAAATCCGGTTCAATAGACAACTTCTTAGGTAACGCCTTAAAAAGCCCTTCAACAAAATCAAACTTCTTCGAGTTTACACAAGCCCCCAAAAGCGCATTGAGGGATAAGACTGTGCACCTGCAATTCCTGTCAGACATTTCATCGAACACTTTATGGGCATGCTCAAACATGCCTGCTTTTCCATATAAAGACATGAGTCGGATCGAGAAGCCTTCTTTGGAGATATCCTCATACTTCTTTTGGTCTTCAAGGATCTCTTCAATCCATCTGAAGCATTTTGCCTTAGCGAGCTTGCGGACTGTGTCTTCGTATATTCCAGCTCGGGTGCGGAACCGTTTAAGCTCGGAGTACTTCTTGAACTTCTGTACAAGGCATTCAAGGCTGCGTTCTTTGTAGAGATCGTTGGCAATAGATTTGATGCTAGTTGTGGAATTCGGTTGAGGGAAAGTAGAGAAAGAGCGGTAGAGAATGCGAGAGAACGACATCATTTGCTTGTTGGGAGGTTTGGGGTTGGAAGAGAACTGAAGGAGTGAAAATGAGGGGGAGTCTTTGGGTTTTTAAGAGGGTTTAACGGGTTTTTGGCAAAATATACCCAGCGAAATTCTTGGAAATCTGCACATCTGGTAAATGCAGGTAAAGATCATTAATGGCATATAGAGGGATTGGAGTATTTTGCCTTATAAAGATCATTAATGGCACATCTTGAGTACTTAACTTGAGTACTTAAGTACTCAAGATGGCTTAAGTACTTATCATCCTTCCTTCTCAACAATGTTGAGACCGTACTTTTGAGATGTCCACACAAGAGGGGGTAGGGGGATTTGAACGAGAGACCTCCGCTTTATAAGGCGTGGTCTCCAGCCGATTGAACTACCTCTTAGAGACTATTGAGATTGTACTTGGTTACACTTTGAATGACCTAGCTATTCTATTTCCCAAATTAAATCACAAACAGGGTTTTTTCATATGATATTAAAAACCACGTACAAAGTAATCTCTCAAACTTCCGTCTTCAGGAATCCATTCATTAGTCATGATCACTTGCCCAAAAAAAACAAGAAATCAAAAAAGAAGTTCAAGACCGGTAGAGGAGGAGGCACAAGTTCAGAAATACTTTCAGCAAGAAAAGACAGTAGATAAATTATCAGAATAAATAGCTTAAACAAGATTAACTAAGAATAGAATTGCCGTTGCACTACTTGTCCAATTGCATTTTCAGACTAAAACAAGAAAAGCTCGACCTTTCAAGCTCCCACAAAACCCCTGCATTTTTGAAATTTGTTGTAGTACCATAAAACATTTGACCTACGGGACAAAAGACCAACAAAAAGCGATTGCACTACTCATCTGAGGGCAATTTCAGACTATAACGAGCGTACTTATTAAACTTCCCCAGCTCCACAAGCTTCTTCGCTTCCTCCATTTTAGACTCCTTAACCAGTCCATCCACCACAAGTTGCAATAGCAAAACATCAACAAGGAACTTCCTTTTGAGGATTTCCTTGCACAGCTCGAAGGCAAGGTCCACCTCACCCTTCGCACAAAAAAAGGGAATAAGAATATTGAAAATCACTCTATCCGGGGCAAGGTTGCTCTGCCCTATCTTATTGTACCACAGCTTAGCTTCCTCCAAGTTCCCTTCATTAACAAATCCTTTAATCACAGCAGTGAAACTAAACAGGCTTGGTTCGACTTCCTTACTCTTCATTTCTTCGACTAACTCAACAGCCTCTTTGGTTTTCTTCTCCAACGCCAATCCAAGCAACTTTGCATTGTAACTCCTATCATCCAGAACAACATTTTTCTTCTTCATTCGATCCCATATCTTTTCACCATGCAAAAACTGACCCTTCCCATATAACCCATGCAAAAGGGTATTGAATGTAATCAAATCTGGCTCCACACCCTTCTTCTCCATCTCATCAAGCATTGAAATTGCCAAATCAAATGAACCCATCTCGCAAAACGCCTTGATAACCGTATTATACGAAATCAAATCTGGTTCAATGGACAACTTCTTTGGCAACTCCTTAAAAAGCCCACCAACCAAGTCAAACTTCTTCGAGTTCAAAGCCGCCCCCAAGAGCGCATTGAGGGATAACACAGTGCGCGCAGGCTTCCGGTCATGCATTTCATCAAACACTTTCTGGGCATGCTCGAACATGTCTGATCTCCCGTATAGACTTATAAGTCGGGCAGAGAAGCCTTCTTTGGAGATATCCTCGTACTTCTTTTGGTGTTCGAGGATCTCTTCGATCAAGTTGAAGCATTTCGCCGAAGCAAGCCGATGGACAGTGTCTCTGTATATGTTAGTTTTGGCGCGGAACAGTTTGATCTCGGAGGACTTCTTGAACTTCTGGACGAGTTGTTTGAGGCTGCGCTCCCGGTAGAGATCGCGGGAAATGGATTTCAAGGTAGGTGTGAAGTCGGATTCGACGGAGGTGGAGAAAGCGCGGCGGAAGATGCGAGACAACGACATCGTTTGGGTTACGGTGAGAAAACGCAATGGGTTGGTAGGCTCAGGCCCTTCGGATGAGTTCTCGTCTAAGGGTTTTTACTCTTTGAGAGGGTTTTATAAGGTTAAAAAATGTACGGTGCAGATTAAATCTAATAGATTTTAAAAAGACGACGTCGTCTCTTAATATTTTGGATTTGCCAAGCTCAACCATGGAGATCGTGTGGTTTGATATACCAATCAATGCTACACTAATGGAGGAATACACGAGGACCAGAGAGAGAATGTATAGAGCAGATTAAAAGAAACTAGGAAGCCAAGCTCAAGTGCTCAACCATGGACCCCATATGGAAATACAGGAGTGCAAATCTTCATAGCCAATGAATGACAAATCTCTAACCTAAGGGAAGTGTGATAATAAGGAAAAATTGAGTCTGATTGTTACCGCAAGGTTGAATATTGTAGAGGTTGTGGGCTGTCCATTTTCCTTTGATGAGGCTCAATTCCCACAATTTTCTACGGATGGTGCTTCGGTGAGAGCGAGTTTTTAAAAACATAGTTTTAAAGGCCATATTGACATTTAATTAAATGCTTAATTACGTTTTGAAATTGCTATTTTTTTAAAATTGTATGTTTTGAAACCGCAAATCTAAATCTGTATAATTTATTCTGTACCATCGTCTAATCTCTAAATGAAATGGATAGATCCTCATCGAGAAAATTCTAACCCATTAAAAAAAATAATTCAATTCAACCATAAATTTGTCATTTTAAGGAGCACCGTAGAGGAACCAAACTACCCTATCTTCGTAGACTGTTTGGTTTACAGACAAATAAAGGGTACGAGTTCACCCTTCACCTTCTCAAACAACCCACCACATGGTACTTATTAAACTTCCCTTTCATGTATAAACCTTTGGGGTTTTGAGAGGGTTTTATTGAGGGTTTTATTAGGGTTTTTATGTGGCAACTGAGTGTAGAAGTGTTGGGTGGAACCTCAATGGCAATGGCATGTAAACTCAAATTTTCATTGTATTAGAATAATGGAGTAGTATAACGAGCATGCATATTAAATTTCCCCAGCTCCACAAGCTTCTTGGCTTCTTCCATTTTAGACTCCTTAACCAGTCCATCCACCACAAGCTGCAATAATGAAACATCAACAACGAACTTCCTTTTGAGGATTTCCCTGCACAGGTTGAAGGCAAGGTCCACCTCACCCTTCTCACAAAAAAAGGGAATAAGCATATTGAAAATCATTCTATCCGGGGCAAGGCTGCTCTGCCCTATCTTATTGTACCACAGCTTTGCTTCCTCCAAGTTCCCTTCATTAACAAATCCTTTAATCACAGCATTGAAACTAAACAGGTTTGGTTTGACTCCCTTACTCTTCATTTCTTCAACTAACTCAACAGCCTCTTTGGTTTTCTTCTCCAACGCCAATCCAAGCAACTTTGCATTGTAACTCCTATCATCCAGAACAACATTCTTCTTTGTCATTCGATCCCATATCTTTTCACCATCCGAAAATTGACACTTCCCACATAACCCATGCAAAAGGGTCTTGAATGTAATCAAGTCTGGCTCCAGGCCCTTCTTCTCCATCTCATCAAGCATTGAAATTGCCAAATCAAACGAACCCATCTCGCAAAACGCCTTGATAACCATATTATACGAAATCAAATCTGGTTCAATGGACAACTTCTTTGGCAACTCCTTAAAAAGCCCACCAACCAAGTCAAATTTCTTCGACTTCAAACCCGCCCCCAAGAGCGCATTGAGGGATAATACAGTGTACGCACACTTCCGCTCACGCATTTCATCAAACACTTTCTGGGCATGCTCGAACATGCCTGATCTCCCATATAGATTTATGAGTCGGGCCGAGAAGCCTTCTTTGGACATATCCTCGTACTTCTTTTGGTGTTCGAGGATCTCTTCGATCCAGTTGAAGCATTTCGCCGAAGCAAGCCGATGGACCGTGCGTTTGTATATCTTGATTTTGGTGCGGAACAGTTTGAACTCTGAGGACTTCTTGAACTTCTGGACGAGTTGCTTCAGGCTGCGGTCCTTGTAGAGATGGCCGGAAATGGATCTCATGGTAGGTGTGGAGTCGGATTCGACGGAGGTGGAGAAAACGCGGACGAAGATGCGAGACAACGACATCGTTTTGGGTGTAAGAAGAGAAATGACGGTGTGAAAACGGAGGCAATGGGTTGTTAGGCTCGGATCTGCTTACATGCAGTTGTTAAAATAACCGCACTGCTGCCGTTAAATTTTGAACAGTCCAGATTTAATACTAGTAGTTAGGAGACATGTCACTTTATATGATTGAAAGTTGAAACCAAAGAAAGAGAGGGTTTTATAAGGGTAAGAAAGGAATACGAAAAATGCGACACAAACTTTCTTTATTATCTCAAATGCTTATTCCTTAATTTGACCCTAAAAATTATTCCATGGTAATTTTCACCGTTATGTTAGAAAATAGCATTTGAAGGTGTAAAATTAAGGGACGGAAATTAGCTACAAACCAATCTAATAAATTGACAAGTGTCTCTAAAGTATGTGAGAAGCGCCTGTTTTCTTATTAATACTATTAAAAAAAACATGTGAGAAGTACGTGCTATTAAAAATTAATATGTGAGAACCACATGTTAAGGGACACTTGCAATTTATTAGACTGATTTGTTGCAACTTTCTTATTACAAATTGGTTTGTAACAAATTGCAACAAACTAATTTGTAGCTAATTTTTATCCAAAAATTAAGAGTTTGTGTAATATTTATCAAAATGCATATAAGTGGAATGGAGAGAATCCAAATTTGGTTTTGTTGTATTTAGAGTCTGCTGTGCGATTTTGCAAGTAAAAAATGACATTCTAAATAAAATTGCGGAAAATATAGCGTTTAGAAGTGCTTTTAAAAAATTGTAATTTGAAAATATATATATATATATATATATATAGGCAAATTAGCGCATTTTTTAAAAAATGTGATTGTAAGGGCCAAAATTGATATTTAATTAAATGCTTAACTACATTTTAAAATTGCTATTTTTTAAATTATACGTTTTGAAACTGCAAATCTAAACGATCCTTCAATCTAAATCTGTAAAATTTATTCTAGACCATCATTACATCTCTAAATGAAATGGAGAAATCTTCATCGAGAAAATTCTAATCCATTAAAAAAAAAAAAAAAATCAAACGACCCTATCTTCGTAGATTGTGTTTGGTTTATTTTTTATTATTATTTTTTTTGGTGCATTGTGTTTGGTTAACGGTACTCAAATTTATTGGAAACAAAAGTGAGGAGTTTACCCTTCACCCTTCTCCCTTCTCAAACAACCCACATGGTACTCATGCAGTGATACAAACCACATTCTTTCGCCTTGTCATGGTTGGCTTAGGAATAGGATTGTAACTAGAAAAATAAAAATAAAAGCTTAGGAAATAGAATTGTAATTTAATAGAGGAGATTATCTACTCCAAATCACCCACCCATTTATACTATCTAGTTCAACAAAACCATTGTCCAGACCAGACCAAAAGAAGAGTTATTTGTCTTTTAGGTTGCGAAAAGGAGACATTACAATTCTAATGGTAGATTGAGGGGATAGTGCAAAAATTGGAACATTGAGAAGAGAGGGGAGACATTACAAAAATGAGAGTAAAAAAGGGGGTAAATGTTGTTAACCCAAAAACATAGAACCCAAAAAAGAAGAAGTTAAGGGATAATCAACCACCCCAAGGACACAATTTAGATGGTTGAGAGAATGGTCGGTCACTCTAAGAGATTGTTTGACCACCTCTCTCATCTCCAAGGAGAGGGGACTATCACCTACCATTTATTGATTTTTTTTTGCTTTCTAATGCTTATATGGCCTAATTTTGGTTGTACAATTTGAATGAACCATCTGGATTAAAATGAGTAATGCTACAAGTCTCTCTTGTGTCTCTCCAAGAGTGATATAGCTCTTAAAATCATTATTGGGCTTATAATTGATTGTTATTAAATTTTGATCAAATGATGATTTTAAAAATCACCTCATTTTTTAAGGAACACAAGAGGAACTTTTAGAATTACTCGGATTGAATGAATCACATAACTCTATAATTCTATAAGGGACCTTAATCCAAAAATATTTTAGTGGGCGAGAGATTTCTTTCCTTATCAAATATATCTACACTTCAAATATATACACACACTTCAAGCATCAAATAATAGCCTCATCGCCATTCTAAATGGACCATCAATAAATTCATTCGTATCCATAAATATGATGCTATCTGGACAAGGATCAAATCTTTCAAGGTTTCTCACAGACAAACAACAACAAAATGCAGGTTAAGGCCAAAAAAAAAACACTACATTATAAAATCATAACCCACGAAAAAGAGTTCCAAAAAAAAAAAAAAAAAAAAAAAAAAAAAAAAGGAAAAAGAAAGAAAGGATGGATGGATTGGACTACTCATCTGAGGGCAGTTTCAGACTATAACGACGGTACTTATTGAACTTCCCCAGCTGCTCAAGCTTCTTTGCTTCCTCCATTTTAGACTCCTTAACCAGTCCATCCACCACAAGCTGCAATAACGAAACATCAACAAGGAACTTCCTTTCGAAGATTTCCTTGCACAGCTCAAAGGCAAGCTCCACCTCACCCTTCTCACAAACAAAGGGAATAAGCATCTCGAAAGTCTTTCTATCCGGGGCAAGCGCGCTCTTCTCTATCTCATTGTACCAACGCTTAACTTCCTCCAAGTTCCCTTCATTCATATATCCCTTAATCACGGCATTGAAGCTGAGCGTGTCTGGTTTGACTCCCTTGCTCTTCATTTCTTCAAATAACTGAACCGACTCTTTGCTTTTCTTCTCCAACGCCAATCCACGCAACTTTGCATTGTAACTCATAACATCAGGAACCACATTCTTCTTCTCCATTCGCTCCCATATCTTTTCACCATCAGGAAACTTACCCTTCCTATATAACCCATTCAAAAGGGTGTTGAATGTAATCAAATTTGGCTCCACGCCCTTCTTCTCCATCTTTTCAAGCACGGAAACTGCGGAATCAAACGAACCCATCTCGCAAAATGCCTTAATAACCGTATTATACGAAACCAAATCCGGTTCAATGGACAACTTCTTCGGCAACTCCTCAAAAAGCTCACCAACCAAGCCAAACTTCTTCGAGCTTACACACGCCCCCAAGAGAGCACCAAGCGATAACCCCGTGCGCTCGCAGTTCCGGTCAGGCATTTCATCGAACACTTTCTGAGCATGCTCGAACATGCCCGCTCTTCCATATAGATGCATGAGTCGAACTGAGAAGCCTTCTTTGGAGATATCCTTGTAATTCTTTTGATCTTCGAGGATCTCTTCGATCCAGTTGTAACATTTTGCCGAAGCGAGCCGGTGGACAGTGTTTTTGTATATCCCAGTTTTGGTGCGGAACCGTTCGAGCTCGGAGAACTTCTTGAACTTCTGGACGAGGCGTTTGAGGCTGTGCTCCTCGTAGAGATCGCGGGCAATGGATTTCATGTTAGGCCTGGAGTTGGATTCGACGGAGGTGGAGAAAGCGCGGCGGAGGATGCGAGAAAACGACATCGTTTTGGATGACCTTAGAAGAGAAATGACTCTGTTATAGGGAGCAACGTGTTTAGTGGGTGCCTTCGGGGTTTTGGGAGGGTTTTATTTGAAGTGTTGGGTTGCACCTCAATGGCATGTAAACTCAAATTTTCAGTGTATTAGAATAATGGTTTAAGTTATTAAATTTATTAATTACTCCTACACATCACATTAAGGACAACCATATCTTTTTTCTTTTTTTTCTTTTTTTTTTAAAAAAAAGGAGAAATTTCAATATTTCAATTAAGAAAATCAAATCATACAACTTTAAGCAATTACAATATCCCATAGGAACACCGTGTAATTCTCTATCCAAATTTCTTTTGCACGAGTTTGGAGCACCGCCTTCGCCAACAGATGTGCAGTTATATTTGCTTCATTTCTAATATGCCCCACCAATCATAACTGGAGACTGTACAGTATAATATTTGAATATTCAATCAAATTAACATACCTCTACCATATCATCTACATGTGACATTTGTGAAAATGTCCCCTTTTTGTGTCTTGAAACCTAGCCAAAGTCCGTAATTTTAGCATGATTTTCTTTGTTTTATGTGGCAATAAATAGAAAAAGGACTTGAGTGTACCATTAGGAGCAAAGCCCCACCCACCACCACCCCCCCCCTCCCCCCCAAAAAAAAAAAAAAAAAAAAGCATGTACCACTACAAATATGAATGGTACTCAAACTATGTAGTGGATACAAAAGTGAGAGAGCCTACCATTCTTAAGGTACCCACTTGGTACACTACATGACATAACCAACATCTTCTGGCATTTTCATGGCTGGCTTAGGGAATTTAATTTTTTTTTTTTTTTTAAAAAAAAAAAGGTACTTTACTGGAGGAAAATATCTGCGGTAACCACCCAAATTCGATTGTACTTATAATACCAGTACTCAACAAAACCACTGATTGATACAAGCAAAGAAACATCAAGGATATTTTGTTTAGCAGAGATATCTGTGCTGCTTATTGAATATATACATGCTCTTCAAGCATCCAATTATAGTCTGATAAGTACTTCCACTCTAAAACGAACGATCTATTAACTCATACTAGTCCATTAGTATGAGCCTATATGTGATTAGATCCATGAATCAACATTGTAGCTTAATTTAGAGACAAATGCGGGACATTATTACGTATTTAGTTTAGATTCATGAACGATCTTTTAACTCATATTTAACATGGCATTAAAATGAAAGTTTGAGTTTGAACTTTTGTCTTTAGGCTTTCGGGATAAGCGACAATTTAACATATTCCAATAACCTTCTCTCTCACACACTCCCACTTTCACTCCCGTGCCAAAAACTCCCCCGAGTCTCTTAGCAAAACAAGAATCGTGCTTATTAATATAAGCATTGTGTTAGAATATAAATCAAATTATTAAAAACAACTCTTCTTATAAACTTAAGCTTTTAAGATAAATTATGATTTAACAAATTGTACCAGCGCACAAAAATTTGCAACAGCACATAGAATCTCTCTCTCTCTCTCTCTCTCTCTCTCTATCTCTATCTCTTACACATGTTAACCTTGTGAGGGGCAGTTATATAATCTCACACAATATCAAACGAGTGCAAGAGCTCTCTCTCTAACTAAATTAACCCAACAACCAATTTCTGCACAAAATGAAATATGAAATAGAGTCTGCCTTGACTGAATTACACATATCAGAAGAAGGTAGCAGAAGGGGAAGAATGGGCAGAAGGAGGTACAGCAATGACGACCAGACAGAGTTCAAGTCTAAGAACTTGTTTGCTGAAAGGAGGAGGAGGCAGAAGCTCAGTGACAGGCTGCTGGAACTACGTGCATTAGTCCCTTTCATCACAAATGTAACATCCCAACCTCATTCTTATTTCTCCTTATGCTTAATTCACAAAAGTTTTGTGTTTTTTCCAACAAGCATTTATACAGGTTCTGAAATTATGTCTTTTGTTTGGTTGTAGATGAACAAAGCAACTATTATCGAGGATGCAATTACATACATCCAGGACCTGCAGATGAATGTGGAGGTTCTTCAGGAACAGATTTTCGAAATGGAAGCATCATCTGAGGAGGAAGCAAAGCCAGGAACAGAAGAAACTTATGCTGCAGACGAGATGAAGAAAAGCGGGATTCAGGTTTATCAACTGGTTGCTGATAAGTTGTACGTTTGTATATATATATTGAGCTCTTTGACTCAAAACTTTAATGGTGACTTTCATTTTGCTGTCATTAGGCTGAGGTTGAAGCCGCCCAAATTGATGAGAACAAACTTTGGGTAAAGATAGTCCTCGAGAAGAAAAGGGGTGGATTCAGTAGACTGATGGAGGCCATGGGTGCTCTTGGATTTGAACTCTTTGATACAACTGTTACTTCCTCCAAAGGAGCAATGCTTGTTTCATCTTGTGTTAAGGTTAGTAAGAACAAAACATTTTCTTTTTTTAAAAAAATATTATATGCCTCTGTCGGATAAATTCCGGATATCAGAGGACTCGAACAACCAATCTCGTGATATTCACCAAGCTAGTGGAGCATTTGAGATAATTCGATCTAGTGGACAAGAACAAGCATTTTTTTGTGGCACCTTTCCAATATTACTCATAAACAGAAAAAGAAAAAACCATGTTCTCTTCTGTACCTAAATCGTAACAAAACAAACTCATAACAAACTACAACGTCTCAGTAGGACATCCAATGCTATGATAACAGACAGAACCAAAAACCAAATCTGTTTCTACATGAACTTTCATAAGTTTTAACAGATAATGTTTATTTATTGTACATTTTTTTTTATAACTTCAGGGAAAATATGGTGAAAGGATTCAAGTTCAGCACACCAGGGAGTTGCTGTTAGAGATCATTAACGGCATATAGAGCAATTCAGAGTATAACTGTTGATCTTCATCTATACAATTAAAATGGGAATTTTTTTTTTTTTAATATATATATAGCTGCCGTAGCATTTGGAGGTTTGAAATTAATGGTGATTATATATGTTTGGTGCAATTAATGTATTGATCAGCCAAGACTTTTTTATAAACTGGTTCAAGATTCATGAATTAAGACAAACATAAACATAATCTCAGGAAGTATTTGATTAGCTTCTTTGTACATTTTGGAAAAATCCCCCTTTCCCTTTTCTTTTTTAGTTCTTTTTGAAATTCTGAAGTCACTTTTGGGTACCTTTTATTATGGTTGTCTCAGCAAGTGTGTTACTTTAGGAAATATAATGTTTATTTATGAATAGTTTATGAAAAATTGACAGGGACATTAGGGTTAGTGTTTCTTTTGGATTTTTATTCTAGTTGAAAAATGCATGTGGTGGAATTCCAGTGTTCTGGTGTGCGAAAGGTTTTCATTCTTTTTCCACTAAAAAAAAAAAAAGGAAAAAAAGTTTCTACCAAAAGGCATAATAAATCGGGCATGTTTGGTAAGGTTTTAAACTACAAAACTCTTCTCAAAAAATAAAACGAAAGAACATTTTTCAAAAAAATAACTTAATATTATGGAAAAATTACATTTTATCTCCTCAAAATTTGAAGTGATTTTTAATTTTACTTCCAATGTTTTAATTTTTGCAATGCACGCTCCAAATTTTTAAATTTTTGCAATTCGACCAATTTTATCTTAAAATTCCCATATTGCCCCTAATTATTATTATTTTTTATTTTTTATAAAACAAATTTTTTTAAAAAAATCGGGGTGGCCGTAGCCACCCCTTTAGCCATATGGCCATTTTTGCACCCCTCAAATTTTTTTATATATAAAATATTTTTTTTAAAAAAAAAAAATTATGGGCAATATGAGAATTTTGAGATAAAATTGGTCGAATTGCAAAAATTTAAAAGTTTGGAAGGTACATTACAAAAATTGAAATATTAGAAGTCAAATTAAAAATTGTCCCAAACTTTTGGAGAGTAAAATGTACTTTTTCCTAATATTTTATTTTTCTAAGGGTCTAGATTATCCACGTACAAATTTTATTTATTTATTTATTTATTATTATTATTATTATTATTTAAGGAACTGCGCAATACATTTATGAGAAAAAGGTTAAAATTAAAAATTAAAAAGACTGGGGCAATCATGTAGCAGACATTGTGTGGTGGCTGCTAGCCACATTCAACGAGCATGTAGTGGCCGCCATATATATCATCACCACATTGTCAGCGGAGGGTGGCTGCCACCACTGTACTTTGAGCATAGTACATAAGAGTGGTCTTGGGCACCGACAGTCTTGATTTTTTTTTGGAAATTTTAAAAAAAATAATAATAATGTGAGCTGTTTTTTTAAACCCGTGATATATTCTTATAGGAATAACTATTCCTCTATTTTTTTTTTTTTTTTTTTTTTTAAGAGAAATATGTATTGCCCTTCAAAGAGAATAGTTATTCATATGAATGATACCATTGATGTGCAACCAAACAAAAGAATAACCATTCTTATGAAATAATCATTTTATTTTGGACACCTAGCTATTATGTGAATCAAAGGGGTCTTAACTGTTTTAGGTTGTTTGTTAATGTTTTTGTGTTGATAAGAAAAGAATTAAAAACAAAAAACAAAACAAAAAACAAATGATCCCTCCTACTTACACTTTGATTAACATTATTTCTTCCAAATATATATAATACGACTCAAAACTCCCAAAAAAAAAAAAAAAATCTCATATTATTTGGGGAAAAGACAATATCTTATTATATCATTGTAAGCTAAATTCATGAAGAAAAATAGACTTTATTTGTTTTGAGAAATATTTTTTATTTGAAAATTTGTTATGATGTTTCATAAATGTGAAAATTATTTTTGTGTTTATGGAGTGTTTGTTAAGAGTACTATATTAAGGGGAATAATCACCCCATCATACACATCTCCAATGCGTATATGACGTGGTCCCCAACAAAAAAATTAATCTCCAAGCATCAAATGCTACAGGAGACCATGCGTCTTTAGGATTGTTGTCAAAGGGATGATGTATTACTTGTTTCTTGGTGTCTTTGTTCATATTTTTTCGATATCATTTTACAAATTCAATAGATCAATTATTATTGTTAAAAAAAAAAAAAAAAAAAAAAATTCAACCATTAGATTTGTGAAGTCTACCATTGATTTTGTGTATGGTCCACATAAGTTCACAAATCTAATAGTTGATTTGTAAGATGAGATGAAAAAAGGGAAACGCGATGAAAAAAAGGAAATGCTATGTGTTTTCCTAGTGTCCTCTTTTTCTTTTTTTTTTTTTGAATATAATAGATTGCATTAATCAATAATAGAGAGAGTAAATTCTCCGTTAAAATAACATCACAAATACATTCAAGAGTTTCCTTCAATCAACTTTTATCTATGACTTGCTTTAACAAAGCAAGTGAATGAGCAGCCATATTATATTTCTGCTAACAGAAACACACTGCCATTCCTCAAAAGTCTCAAGAATCTTCCTAGTGTCGACCACAATATGCCCATCCCGGTGTTCTCTTAGTCTTAGGTGGATATTAATTTTTAAAAACCAAGAAATAAATAAGTATTATTTTCTTTTTAGCTTTTGTAGAAAATAATATCCATGACTAGAGGATACAAAGAGAGCACATAACATTCCTCGATGAGAAAAATATTATAGTGAATCATTTTCTTATATTTAAGCTTTGATTAAGATTATTTCATCCAAACACAAACTCCACCAAACTGGGAAAAATGATCAAAAAATATCTCAAGTAAGATCTCATCTCATATCATTGTTAGCTAGATTGAAGGAGAAAATAGATTCGGTTTGTTTTGAGAGATTTTATTTTTTGATGAGACCTACTATTCCTCTTTTTTTTTTTAAAAAAAAAAAATTACTATTGAATTTGTAAGACTCATATTTGGATCTTACAAATCAAATGGTGTATAAAAAATATGGACGAATAATATTTCTCTTTTATTATTTAAAAAATTGTGCTGATGTAGTATAAACGTTAAAAAAAAAAAAAATTATAGTGTTTAGTGTTTTAATTATTTAGTAATGTTTTTGTTTTGAAAAGAAAAAGAATTCAACCAAAAAAAATTATTTCATACATATATAACACGAACCAAAATTATGACAAAATGCGGAAAAAACATCTCCAAGCGAAAAAATCATATCACTGTCATCCAAATTGATGGAGACAAATAGACAATTTATTTTAATAGATATTTTTTAGGAAAATGCTAGGTGTTCTTTTAGTGTTTTTTTGGTGTCCTCTCAATTGTGATGTGATTTTTTAAAAGCTACATCATAGTGAAAGAACACCAGGAAAACACTAGAAGAACCTTTAGCATTTCCCTATTTTTTATTTTTTAAAAAAATTATGAAAAGAAATGTGAAAACTATATTTGTATTTTTTGGAAATTTTGTTGTTTTAAATTGTTTGTTAATATTAAGATCTTCAAATCAAATCTCTGTCAGCTAAATTAACGGAGCAAAATAAGTTGTGTATGTTAAAATATTTTGAGATTATTTTTATTATTTTATTTAAAAGAAATATTTTGATAGTGATATAAAAGTGTAAATTATTTTTTATTTTAAAAAATATTGTATCTTGAGTTATTTATTAATGTTTTTGTTTTTTTTTTTTAAAAAAAAATGTTCCTCATTTTGCCAAAAAAAAAAAAAAAATGCAGCTGACTTCATTATTTCCAAATTTTGTAAATTTTGATGCACATTCATTATAATGATCAACCAAAATTAGTTTTGATGACAAAAATTCCTTTTTAATTAAGTATATATAACTTTATATATAAATAAGGTGATAAGTGACAAAAATGATCAGAGTTTTGTTTAAATGCCAATCAGTTTCTGAAATTTTTGCAATTTGATTTCCAAATATACTCAATTTTCCATCCATCTTTACAGCCTTGACATCATCTATGAACTTAGCTCTCACATTTTTTTCCCCAAAAAAAAAAAAATGACAAACAAAAAGAAGAGGACATGATCTCATATGAAAAAGTTTTCAACCTATCTATCATCTCTGAAATTGAAATCCCATCTTCTTCCTGCCACCCTTCTCCAACAATACACCTGCACTCCATATTTATAATGTTAATTACAGAACTCTACAATATAATTGAATAATCAGTACTCTGTTTGGCTGCCAAAGAACAAAAAAAAAAAAAAAAAAAAAAAAGGAACTTGTAAACATTTTAAAGCAAAATTGAGAAAATGTGTAACAAATGATTTCACAAAATCTAATGAGGCTGTTTAATCAATAGTACAAGCCAGAATTTTCTAATTTTTGCCAACCAAACAGAGTAAACGTAACAGAGGAAAGAACAAATTAACAAACCAAGAAAAAGTTTGCCCAGAAATCAACAACCCAGACCCAGAATCAAACCAAAAATTGGAAACCCAATCAAAATCAGAGAGCAATTGGGTACCTTGAGGTTTACAAACAGGAGGGTCTTCAAACAGAGAAAGGGAGAGCTGCTTATGAGCAACACCAATATCAAACAGAATGAGCCCTGAAGATGGATCGTTCACAATGATGTCCTTCACCGGCAGCCATAGAAAAAGCTCTTCTTGAGTGAGACCCTCCAACCCTTTAAGCCCACCGAAGCTGAGGTTAGCCCTGACGACGCTGTCGAAGTACACTCTGGTCTCAAACTTTGCCAAGCATGGCTGGTCGAGGTGAACCTCAAGAAGACCCGTCTGATCAAGACTATACGCTTTAACATTCTCCGGGAAGAGTCCCGCCGGGAGTCCTTGGCTTTGGAGGAGATTGTGGATGGAGGATGTGGCCGTGAGAGGATGGAGAAGGAGAAGAAACAGAGTGAGGAAAGACATGGGTGTCAGAGGCATTGTCACACAATCACAGAGCTGCTGATGTTGTTGGAGTATGTTTTAGGTCTAGGTTTTTTAAGAGTGAATTTAACTTCAGTTTTCTTTTTTTTTTCTTTTTTTTTTTTTGAGGTTAATTTAAGTTAAGTTTTCGAAGGTTATTATGGTAAGTGGGGCCAGAATGGACCGTCTATATTATGGGGGTGGCATGACATATGGACCAAATTACCTTTTTAATTATTATTAATTTTTTTTTGTGTGGTACCTTTTTAATTATTTTGGGTTTTAAAGAGTGTTTAGGAAAATAATAGCCTCCTAATCACATTTGTTTTCTAAGAAGAAGTGATTTGTATATACCCATAACTTTAATCAAACACCTACTAAGCAATAAAAAATTTCATTAATTTCTAGATAAAATCTCCACAACTAGAATGTTCCAAAACTTGAGATGGTACACCACGCTAGCAAAGTGGGCATTAGCTTTTGGATGAATTGCAATTCACAACTCTCTTGCCGGAATATGAATGAGTTATAATGCAATTAACACAGATTTGTCTTCTGAAAACATAATTAGGGGAAGATTTCCGTATTGCGGTTAAGGTTTCGTTTGGGTTTGTAATTTTAAAACATACAATTTTAAAATAATGATTTCAAAACATGCAATTTCAAAACACAATTTGACTTTTAAAATTGCAGTTTAACTTTTAAAATCGTGCATTTTTAAAAACACACATCATTGCGTTAAACACACACTTAGTGTCTGTATATATTTTCTACGGTTTAGTTTCAAATCGCACTTTAAGTATGCAAAATCACAGTATTAAACACACGCTTTGTGTCCGTATGATTTAAAAGTTTCAAAACGTGTAATTTGGAAAAAAAATAATAATAACAATTTTGAAATGAAGTTATAAAAAATGCTATTTTTAAAAACACAGTTAAAAATCTTTTGATAAAATCGTGCATTTTTTAAAACGCTTCTTCTTATTTGTAGTTTGAAAACATGATTTTTTATTTTTATTTTTTTCACGTTTTTAAATACACTCCCCAACAGAACATTTTTTTTTGTACAATTTTGTTTAAATCTAATGAAAATGTCGGGATCAAATAGACTAAAAAAAAATGGTAGTACTATTTTTCGACAAACATATCTCTCACTTCTTTCACTTAAGAGTTTTAAGATTGTTTATCCAAACTAAGCAAAACAATGTGACAATGTCCATTGTGCTCAGAGGCCTCTGCAAACGAGAACTGTCATCTGCAAATTTGTAATAAAGGCTTTTTGGTCGTGTTGGACTAGAGTTGTAAATTAGAATGATAAAAGCAGAGACGAAACTTCTGTATAATTACTCTTGAAGAAAGAAAAACGAGGCACCCAAATAAATCCAAAAAACTTGCTGACTTGGTGTGAGACAATTGGTTTAAGAGCTGACTGTTAGCTGTGCATCAGAAGAGAAAGGCCTGAGAATTGAGAAAGACTCTCTCATGTCATAAGAGCTACTCAGACGACTGCCACAAAAATACAAGAAGGGAAGGTGCTTATCTCAGGGTGAAATTCACAAGGTTTGACACTTCAACCATAATTTTTTTTTTTTTTTTTCAAAAAAACAAAAACAAAAGACAAGAAAAGAGAAAAGGGAGAAGTTTGAGTGACACAAAAATTTGTGTTTTGTGTGTTGAATTTGAGTTGTGTCGAGACATGACTATAAAATTATATAGGTCAATCTTAATTCGATTCATTTAATTAAATGGGCTACACCCATCAACTATAGCATACTAATTTCGTGTTGAGTTTGTAGGATGTATAAAAAGATGTTAGCCTCAAATGTAGTGTGTCGGGTTCGGGTCATGTTGAAGAATGGGTATAAGACAATATAGGTCAACTCAAACCTGACCAATTTAATGAAACATGTTAAATCCCTTAACTGTAACGTATTAATTTTGCGTTAAATTAGTGAGTCGGGTAAAAAATTGTTAGGCCTATACGAGAAATCTCCTAACAACCTTTTCATTTCTGTTGAAATAATTATGAGGCAAAAATAAGCGGAAGCGAGAGAGAGAAAATAACCTAAGGATTTACTGGTGGTTCGGTTTTAGATACCTATATATTTGGCTATTTCCATTTTATATTTTTTTGAAACCCGAATTATTATGTAATATAAATGTAAAAATTGTTTTTATGCTTTGAAAAATGTTTTGTATTTTGAGTTATACGTTAATATATTTGTCCCAACAAAAATAAATAAAGAGAAAGAAAATAAAGATACATACAAACATAGATATTCAAGAAGAACAAAATACTACGCTTCCAAGAAAAACCTTTTTATCATATAAAAGTTATAATTGAGCATGCTGGTACAGTAAGAACCTTGGTACAATTAAAATAAAATAATGGGAAAACAATAAGATTACTTGAAGAACCCAAAATTAAAAAAAGAAAAAAGAAAAAAAGATTACTTGAAGAGAAAAATACTTCCCTTGCCAACTTAGGCTACTCAAGCACCCATGGCCCGGTATTACCTTCCAATTTTCAAATCTGTCGATGGTGATTTTCAGCTAATCCAAGGGTGTTAATTAACATTATAAACTCCTAATTTTGCGGGGATTTGGGCACTCAATGAACCATCAAAGAGATTAAACAATATGTTTTAAAGCTAATGCTTGTATCTTAATCAAATATAAATTAATCCATCCCCATCTCAATAAACAATATAAGTAGACTAATTAAACATATCATCGACAACCACTTTCCATGCCTTTATAACTTTTTCGGCTTCCTTAATGACATTTTCGTACATTAATTGATTGTCATGTTCTGTGCTTGTCTTTGACCTGCCTTTTGGACACCCCCCTTCTCCCCCATCTGAAATCCTTTACTGTATTACTGACACTGCTTTTTTCTTTTCTTTTTTTTTTTTTTTTTTCCAGAGAAAAATGAAAATAATAAAGAGAAAATTGTGTATTAATGAAGCTAAGCAGCTGTATTAACATTCCAGAGTGAATGCCCATGCCAAAGTCTAGGGTCATTCATCATTGGATGCTTTTTGGTTATGAAATTTTCATTGGAATTTGTCTCTTCTTATTCAAAAGACTTAAAAGTATATTTTTAAGGAAATTGCTCTAAAAGTTCTAGTGTGTTTTAGGCCTTGGGATAAGTAAGGACCTTTTTAATTTTGACAATTAAGCATTTGAGTTTTGATCTAGTGACAAATAGGTCTTTTTGTTATATTTTTCATCTATTTTTTAGCGGTGGAAGTATTGGTTATATATATAACTATAAAAAGAAGGGGGAAAAAAAAAGGAAGGGCCCGCTTGGTTCGCGAATTGAGTACTCTGTTAGAGCATTCTCAATGGATGAGCCATATTTTTATGTAAAATAGCTCTACAAAACTCACTTTAATCTAGTTTAGTTAAGCCATTTTTAAACGTCTCTACATCCGATTAGCTATATTTCTATTTATTCTATTAAAATATTATTAAAAGTAAGAAAAGTTTTTAAAAAAGAGAACATGTGAGAGGAAAAATGGAAAAAAATTTGGGAAAAAGAGACCATGCAGAGAAAAAGTAGGAAAAGATTTAAGAAAAAGAGAAAACAGGTGAGAGAAACAATAAAAAATAAAATAGCTCCTTAGAAAAGTGCTGCTACATTTAGCTTTTTTTTTTTAGCTCTTCCAATCAAATATCTATTTTACTTTTTTTTTTTTTTTTTGGGCTAATCCAATGTAGGAGGTTTTTTAAACATTTGAAGAGCTATTTTAGATAAAAGTAGCATTTGACTCTTTCATTGGGAATGCTCTTAGGAAAAAGAATAACTATTATCAGAAATAGAGGAAAGTAGAATGGAATAGTTATTCATATTCTTTAGTTTAGTAACAACATATGTATTCTAATTAGAGTTAAACCAAAATTATCAAAAACTTTATAATTCTTTAAATAAATTAAAAAATTAAAAATTAAAAAAAAAAAAAAAAAAAAGAGAAAAGAAAAAAGAAAGAGCCTAGAATTACAAGGGTGGCCGACAACCCCATTGGAGTGGCCGATCACCCTTGGCATGACCTTGGGGTGGCCACACCACCCTCAGGAGCACCTTGGGGTGGACCCTTGAGGTGCCCCAAGGGTGGCGCGTCCACCCCCGAGGTGCCCCAGGGGTGGCGCGACCACCCCCGAGCCCTGCCAGTGGGTGGCCGGCCACCCCTTAAATTCTAGTTTTTTTTTTTTAATAAAAAAAAGGGTTTTTTGAAAAATTTATTCTATTCCATAAGGAATAGTTATTCCACTCATTTTTTAGAGCAATAGTTATTCCTGTGTGTATGGGATTAGTCATTTTTTTGGGAATAACTATTCACAGGAATAGACCCTTACCAAACAAAAGAATGACTATTCTATAGAAATAACCATTCTATTCCGAAGGTCTATTCCATAAACCAAACGGGCCTGAATTGAATTGAGGAGCGATTGAGGTGGACACTCCATAGAGGTAGGGGGTGCATGGGTGATACGTGAATGGAAAACTAACCCCATAGAGGGGCAGAGTTGGATCTTCACCATTAGATAATTAGCCGACCCACCTATGTGGGGATGGACAATCACCCTCATCCCTTTGAGAGAGTAGTTCACCATCCCTACAAGAGTGGGGGGTGGGGGGGAGTGACTCCACCCTCGCCCTCTCTATGGAAGGGTAGAGGTCCACCCTGCAAAGTAGCAATGGACTCCTGTCCTATTGTCCCTTTTGTTTAGTTTGGTTTTTTTAGTCTCTTTCTTCTATTTTTTTGTTATATAACATGATGACACGTGGCAAATTCTTATTATCAAATCACTCTAATATTAACGTTAACGGCAACATCATTAACTATGCCCCCCAATTTTTTTTTTAAAAAAATACCCTCAAAAATTAATTTCCTCCCCCCTCCCAATTTTTTTTTTAAGCTTTATACCCCCATCTCCGAAAATCACACCAAACCCAAAACACATTAGCTTCCGTAAGTACCCCCATGGACCCTCCCCCTCTTAATACTCATGAGAATTTTACATCGTGGAATTGTTTAAGAAAATGATGATGCTCATGTATTAGGAAGCATCATCAAAGCAATTGCAACCAAATCTAATATGCACTTGGCATTAGATTAGCCCCATTTACATAACAGAAAAAAAAAAAGAAAAGAAAAAAAAAGTGTACCATGAACATACTTATGAGTTACAATTTAGAATTTCAGAATTATTTGGAAAGAAAAAAGAAATACAAATGACCCCCAAATGTTTCTTAAATTAAATTAGCAAATCTTCATTATTCATAAATCATAATCAACCTGCCTGTAAAGAGGGTGCTACTGATCATATTGCATTTGGTAGCCATAATTCGGATCTCCATAGCCTCCTCCAACACCCCTTCTTTCCCCATACGGATATGAACTTCCAAAGAGATAATCTGCAGCACTGCTGCCTCCTTCATCTGCACATTGTTCTTGACCACAATCACTGCATCTCCTTTTCTCTCGAGCCAAGCAAGGCCAATAACCAAACAAGCTTTCACAAAGATCCATGGCTTCCAACCCATACCCACTTGGAGTATATCGGGGCACCAACTTGTCATAATCATCACCACCATGATTTTCCTGGCTTCCGTCACCAAGAACACCGTACACCTGCTTCTCTTCTTCATGACCTCCATTGACGCCGGATTTTGGTGCTTCCCCATCATCAGTTTCCTTTTTCTGATCACCGGGCAATGCGAGAGACGGAGACCCAACAGCAATTTGATCCGCCGGAGCCGTAGAACGATCGCGAGGATAACAGATCTCATCCGAAGGTGGAAGTGGCTTGCCATAGGTTTGAGCAAGATCATACCCACCGCCATAAGGGGTTGGATCGTATTCTTCAAATTCAGAATCATCGAAATCCACAGTAGAGTAAGATATCACAAATTGGGTCTGAGAAGGATTCTGGGTGTACTGCAGAAACCTTGGCTCCATTGGGAAGGAAGAGCAGTACGCCATTGATGAATAACTTTGAGGACTGTAAGAAGCAGGCTCTGCATTGTACTCAAAGAATTGGTTGTTTTTGTTGGATTCATAGCTAGAATATGGCATTAAGGCAAGAGATGGAGATGAATCATAGCTACTGGAATATGGGTTTGGATAGTAGTGATCAACATGATCATCATCCTCGAAATAGGTGGAGCTGTAGTAGGTCATGATCGATGATCAATCAAACTCTGATAATTTCTGCAGCAGCAGCAGCTAACTTATGCATGATTCAATGTTAGCAGAAAGCAACTCCTATTGGAGAAAAAGCAGGACATGATAAGTCCTTATCCTCTTACCAATAAAAAAATAAAAATAAAAATAAAAACAGACTTTCCTGCATAATTGAACATGCATATATAATATGTCATCATAATTCTTAGGTGGCAACCTGCCCATCAAATCCAACCATGCAATTCTTATCTGATATGGGAAGTATAACGGGAAATTCATTTTAGTTAAATATTTTATATGTAATGTTAATTTTTGGTTTAAATAATAATTTAATATAATATTAGAGTAATTTTATTGAAAATTTTTGAACTTTAATTTGATTTGACAAATCTTTTAAATTTCAAAATATCTCAATTTAGTCATTCGAACTTTCAATTGCAATTAATTTGAACCGCTTTGTCAGATTTTAAACGTTAAATGACGTTTATACTCCTGATTTTTTTTATAAAATTCAAACTTTACCATTAATTTCAAAACATTTTTTTTTTATTTTTTTTTAAAAAAGGAAAATCAGTGATATTTTGGTCTTTTTTGGTATTTCTAACGGTTAAATTTGACGAACGAGTTCAAATTAAGAGCAATTGAAAGTTCAGTGGACTAAATTAAGAGATTTTAAAGTTTAAAGAATTTATTAAATCGAGTAAAAATTTAGAGGTCTTCAGTAAAATTACCCATATGATATGAATGTACTAGAAGAAAGTAAGCTTACACACAAAAGAAAGTAATTTTTTTTTTTAAATAAAAAATATTTAAAGGATTAATTGTAAATAAATAGTGACTTGGATAATTTGTTTTTGGTTGAGTAAAAAGTTACCTATGAAGAGTTTGTTGCAATGTGATGACCACAAGAGATAGTTACATAAAACGAGTCGTGGCCCACAGCATTGCCTTTGTGTAAGGAGTGGACAAGCAATTCAAAGTCATATTGATTGAAGACGTTTCACTTTTGAGAGCACTAGATCCAACAATGGATTGAGATGTGACTGGAAGAGAATCCCATAAATTTCGGTTAATAAGATTAACCTTTTTCCTTAAGTATTGCTTAAGAAGGTGGCTAACCTAGCAAGAAATGTGACACTTTCTGACATCACTTGAAAATTACCATAAGATTAAAAATTTAATAGGGGTTTATTCAAGATTTACTTGTAATTTTCATGCCCTTTCAAAAAAAAATTGTAATTTTCATGCCACATGAATGAGTGTTGATTTGAAAGAGTGAACTTAAGCTAGTTGGAGAGAACATAATGCTTTTTTTTATTCACTCAAGTAAAAACAAAATAATAATTATAATAAAAAGAGAATATGCTTATTTTGCCTAGAGTGATGATATTACGCATGTAGCGTGAGTGCACAGTGCACTCACGCTGGTGTGAACAGTAACTACAAGTTACTATTTTAATTTTTTTTTTGTTACTGTTCACACCAGCGTGAGGCACTGTGCACTCACGCTGGCGTGCGTAATATCACCACTCTTTTGCCTAATAGAGAAATGATATTCTTCTTTTCTTTTTTAACTAGTCCAATAATTTTTGACACGGCTCATAAACTCAACACAAAATTAGCCGATTATGATTAAGAAGTCTGATTTATTTAATTAAATGGGTCGAGTTAAAATTTGACTTATATAGTCTTATACTCATACATCGACATAATCTAAACTCGTTATGTGACATTTAGGACTAACAATTTTTTATATAATTAAATGGGTCGAGTTAAAATTTGACTTATATAGTCTTATACTCATACTTCGACATAATCTAGACTCGTTATGTGACATTTAAGACTGACAATTTTTTATATAACCCGTAATTAACGAATTAAAGTTGAGAAATTTAACTTATTTAGTTAAATATGCCAGATTAAGAATAACTTATATAGTTTTATAATTATGCATCAAATGACATAAGATGTGAAGACGAATTGACTCCCTTACTTTCAAGCATGTGGGAGTTAAGAGCTTGTCACCGACATCCCACATACTTATAGGGCCAGTGGAATGAGACTGTGGTCCCATTACCATACATAAATCAACTCATGAGAGAGTCCTCACTCTCTCTGCATAACCCAATGAAAAATATCATAACAACCATAGACTAATCAGGAATCCAACCTAGTACTCCACAAAATGGACTTAATTAATTAACATAGGATATCCAAAGCTGGCCAGTTCCATGTTTCAACTGATAGCAGGACTCGAAGATTCAACCAAGTATTCAAGCTTCAAGTGAAATAAAGACACAGAACTGCCCTAACAAAGGAATCGGTCTGGATTTCAAGACTTCAGGCAGTGCAATCAACTCAATTCTTCAGGGATTTTTGAACAATCAATTCAACTTGCGTTTATAGCACCTAAAAGATGCATCTTATTTTTTTGATGCTCAAAATGCTTTAGTTTCATGTACAAGCCAAGAATGGATCTTCACCAAATTTGCTGGCAGGTCTTGGCTAAGTTTTTAAAGGATGAGTTGAGGCCCAAACAATTCCAATATGCACGCTGTTGTAAAGTAGAGAATTAATGATACTTCACAAAGGATTGCTTATGCTGCTGATAAGAATCATAAGATAGAAGAAACGGCAAGAAAACTGATATATGAAAACAATTCCAACCACATATAATTGCCCAGAAGTAACTCTAGATTAACCATAGGTTCATCAATTCAAAATCCCCTTTATGTACGATACTCATACATCAAACCTACATAGTCCTGAGATGACACTACTTAGTTGATCCGACAAAAGATACATGAAAAAAGCATCTCACTGGACTCCCTTCATAAGCAGTTTTTCTGAACTCGTGCTAACTTATCCATGCCAGTATTGTTCACAGAAACATGTTGAAGAATGATAGAGAGCAACTCCCATCAGACTAAGAACTTTAAGATCAAACTTGAAAAACCTACAATAGTAACAGTATCAAACAAAACAAGTTACAAACTGATAATCATGATAGGAATTTCAAAACTTAGCAGTGGAAGAAATACTAAATACAATTCTGTGCAATAATCTATATTACATGTGGGGAGCGCATCAAAATCAAGTATTGAAACAAACTTCTATACAGGTAAAATTTTTACTGGCAAGTAAAATCTGATAGCTCATTCAGCAGTAAGAGAGAGAGAGAGAGAGAATACTGAATCGTTGAAAGAAAGGCATAGTATGGCATGAAAATCCCACTACCTCAACCAGAGGCCGGGGCCGAGTCTGAAGTAGATGCCTCTTGTCTAGGTCTTCTCTTATCAGGAGGGGGGCCATCCCTTCGTCTCTCGTACCTTCTACTTTCATATTTTGATCCACTGCGTTGTTTTGGTTGATAAGTAGGGTACTTGCAGGGAATTATCTCTCCATTGATGTACTTATCCCCTAAAGAAGAAGAAGCATAAGTTAGTAAAAGATTATAGAAATTATCACAGCATCATTAGGATATGTAGGTGTAAAGCAAACTATTTCTCAATCCAGAAATCAAGCATATCAATCACCTCCATAGTCTTTATTTTTGACGTCTATGTATGAGTCTGGCAATACCCAGAGAACCCCAGGCAATCCTACAACGTTGCACTTGAAGATGTATTAGAATGAAAATGCAAATAAAGAAACCCAAATAATTTAGCAAGAGAAGTGCTTGACATTGCAATCTACCCTTGAATTTCTCAGATGTTTCTTCATCAACCGTGCACTGGAATCCAGTGTAGGTGGTGGTACTGAAAGCATACATATTCTTTTTTGCTTCTTCCATGCTGACACGTGAACAAAATGCCGTATTAATTAAAAAATATTGGTAGAAAATATTCCAACTATATAGCTACAAGTTCAAAATCACCAACAATAATATAATATAATTATTTACAGAAGCCCCATTAGAGTTGTGAATCTTAATGTAATGACAGGATAATCTTAAACTAGAGGGAAAATAATATCATAATTGTCATAACAAGAAATGGGAAACCAATGAACCACATAATTAGAGCATTCCTCTAAATGAGGCACTGTTAGGTTAGCAATTTAAGATATCTTTCTTCCTAAGGAAAACCCAAAATGATGGGATTTTAGGATTAGGAAAGCAACTATGATAATTATAGAACGATTAACCAAACAATTCAAGTCTATGTAGGATAGCAGAGAATTAGATTACATTTGGAATTCTAAACTTGTGGAACTCAAAGATATAGCATCCACCAATTAATGCCATGGGAAATGTAGGGATACTTAGATTCCTTGTATTAGCAAAGGGGCCTTCAAATAACATCAAATGCCCTATTTCTGCTGAACCAAGCATCACCAAGGCGAAACACATAATCACTAACCCGAATTGATTTTCCAAACCCATCCATTACCAAGACAATTACTTGCTACCAAGAGCAACATACCTCACCACATTATAAACTATAAAATTCATTTCCGAACCGTAAATTAGCTTCAAAATCATCACTTGCAAACAACATACAGTCCTTTATCCAATCATTCATCATTTTAGTACATCTTTCTCCCTAAAATTACATACTCAATGTAACTTCTTCTCATATATTACATTTTAGTCACATAGAAAGAGCACCAATCTGTTCCCACCAAAAAATCCGAACCTAGCCTCAACCCAACTCATAAAAATCCATTTTCTCAGCAACCAAACGCAGAAACACAAAATAAAAAAAAAAAAAAAAAAAAAAAAAGCGAACAGACCTGCCCAGTACAGTGGCGAGAGTGTTGAGGTAAGTGTCAATCATCTGCTCCCTTGTGGGAGCAGGGTCCTTGGGGAACTCCATCACGATCAGCCAGTGGTTGTAGTCGCAACCCGGTAGCATGATGGTCTCCCTGGGCTCGCCACTGCTACTACCACTGCTTCTCTTGGCCGAGTAATCCCCATCAACGGCTGCTGCTCGAACAAACGGCCGAGATTTGGAGGCAGCGGGGTTCAAGTGCGGGCTACTGTAGCCGAAGCGGAGACAAGTCGTCGGAGTGAGAACGAGAGTGGGTGCGTAGGGTTTGGGGAGAGAAATAGGGGTTAGGGGTTTAGAGACGAGAGAAAGACTAAACATTGCCATTGGAGGATTGAGAGAAATGGGAAATAAAAGATAGCTGTGTGGGGGGGATAAGGAGGAGATTAGAGGGGAGGAGATTTTTATTGATTGAAAACGGCATCGTTTTGTGAGCAGCCCATTTTGAAAGGGTTAACATTCGGTTGCCCAATGGGCCAAGGGTTTGAAGGGCTTGAGTGAGGCAGGTTGGAGTCCATGCTTGTGGTCTAATTCGAGTTGGGCTCAATTGGGTTAAGTTTATGAATTGTGGATACATTTGATTTGTTTTTGGAGTGATTCATGTTGTCAGAGACTTAAATATTAATTAAATAATTAAATTCATTTTTTTTAAGCTTAAACTTTTACGATAAGTATGGTTTAACATATTGTTCTTGAAGTACTCCTCAATTTATTTAAATATTCTACGTTTTAAGTCTTACTTATTGAGGAAATAGGCGAGAAAGAGTGTTAAAATATTAATTAAATAAATGAATTTACTATTTCCTAAGCTTGAGCTTTTGTGATAAGTGTGATTTAACATAATATCAGAGTAATTAAAAGTCCTAAGTACTTCACGTACAGTTTATCCTCATTTCAGTTAAGTATTCTAAGCGTTAGACCTTACTCATTGAAGGAGAGAGTTTGAGCTTACACGTGAGGACAAATGTTAAAATATTAATTAAGTGATTAAATTCAATCTTTTTTATAAGCTTAATTTTTAGAATATTACCTACACAAAGAAAAAATAATAATTAATTGTCAAATAGTCAACATCAACCTTGACCCCTATTTTCTTCTCCTTGATTTACTTTGAACACACGGAAAATTCCTCGAATCTTCGTGAAAGAAGTAAGTCTAAGTTATCAAGACTATGAGAGCTTAATGTATTGACAAATATTGCTGGTTAATTAGTTCTTCGTATTGATCACTACTTACAAGATTATTAGGTTCATCTTACGTCACCAATAAACTATCAAATCAAATTCAACAAAATCAAGAAAAAAGCCAAACTACTTATGTCAACGAGATTTTAATTAGTCTCTTATGAGAAAAGTAGGGTTCTTGCCATATTAAAAAAATAAAAGGCGAATCTCTTATTCTATTATAACAATTTGACCAAATCTTTAATATTTTATCATAGTTCAACAAAAAACACAAGTTTATTACACAGGATATGCAGAGAATACAGAAGAAAACGCTACAGCACAGGAACAAAAGCCAACAACCCTTGTACATATGTGTGGTGTCTCCTTTCGCACATCTATTTCCTTCACATATAATGTTTGGAAATTCCCTAGAATAAGGGGAATTAAATAAACTTAATAAACTAGTTTACACAAAAACAAAGAAAAAAAAAAGCTTGATCAGATTTAATTATTAGCAACTAAACTTTTGCAGGAGCAGTTTAACCTTCCTTTGATGGACTTTTGGAATGTAGTATTTCTTGGACGAAAGCAATATTGACCTTATAGGATCATTAGGGTTGTCTGGCATATATATTGTTTGACTTAAACAGGTATATCGTATGTGACAGGATTATCTAATCGTGTTTGCCATTGTTAATTGTCTCCGAACTAGGATATATAATACAAAAGCTGTTGCATTATTTGTTTTGTGTTTGTTTGTATTATCATCTAGGGCAAGTTACTTACCCATCCCAACTTCTTCACCAAAGCAAGTGCATGATGCATGCGTATCCCAATGAAGTTGGCGTGGAGGGTAGAAGTCACAAAAGTTGAATGGGATTATTAAGAAAAACCTCATCTAGGAGGTTTCAGTAAGGGTTGTCAATTTTTGACATGATTCGCAAACCATAAACGAAATTAGTGGCTTAGGATTGAGAGGTTTGACCTATATAATCTTATACTCATGCTTCGGTAATACCTGAACTCTTAAGACTAACAATTTTTTACATGCTCATGAACCTAATATGAAATTAATAGATTAATATTGAGGGGTTTAAACTTTGACCCGTTTAATTAAATAAGTCAAGTTAAGGTTAACTGATAGGAGTTGGACATGCAAATACGAATTGTCGCCCCTAGCCTCAGTGACATACCTCACATGGTCACTAAGATATTTATCTTATGGTAAACCATCAAGGGTGGTGGTTTAATGGCCCAAGGAAATTTTCAAGTGGTTAGGTAAGTACTAGGGTGTGAATTCGAATCTCCGCAATGGTGAATCTTCATGCCTGATTAGTATAAACTATCTTAGTTCTCATTGATGCCCTAGTGGGACTGGCAATTAAGCTATGGTTCGGCTGGTTTTGAGGATGCGCCTATGATTTTAGCCATCTAGGTCCTTCCTGAGCAGTGCCCCACAGGTTGGTGCTACTATGGTTATGTTAAGATAGAATAGCTATAATTGGTTTCCCCTTCAACTTTTTTGCTTAAAAAAAAAAAAAAAAAAGGTGGTAAAAGTACATTTTGTTTAGTACTCTTTCCTAGAATTTGACTTCAGGAAAGTGAATCTTAGATAAGGGAAGAGGGGGTTAATTCTTTCCTCAGCAATAATGACAGCGTAGAAACGAGGTAGAAAGAGTAGGTCCAGCCCATCTCTCACCTCAATTTTACCATCATGAAAGCTAGAACAAATACTAACTTATTTAACTTCCCTCAGTCCATGGCTTTTCAAAGTCCTTTGATCAATTAAAATTAAATTGACCCATCTGAAAAATTGTTCTTCTATGATGTAATAACAATGTCATGCAATAGGACCCGTCACCTAGCCACCTAGCTAGGGAGGACCTACATATATTATATATATCTTAATGAAATTAGAATTTGACATCAATACATATATAATGGCGCATGTGAAAATGTTGGTTCCCTAATAGATCGAAGTCCAACATTATAAACTGTAGTAAAAACTAATGTGCGACACGTTTATTGGTTAATTAGTACGACACTCAAGCAGGCACACTCTCATGGTTCTTAAAACAAGCCACAGTCTAAGGATGTTGGGATTAGACTTTAATTTGGGACATATTAATTAATTTTTTTTTGCAAGGATTAGGGGTGAGCTAGCTAGTTTATTATTAAGTAGAGTTGAGTGGATTTTACTTGTTAATTGGACAGATGTTCTGTGTTCACCGTCCCATACTCTCACAATGGGATTCATTATAAGCAAGATGAAACAAATAACAAAATCAAAAAGTCGAAGCCCAAAATACCAATTACCACAATTAAACAAGATGGTAGAGCTCTAAATATAGAGAATGAATCAAAAGAAACAAAGATTTCAAGTGGGTTAATATAAGACAAATTAAAGAAAATCCAAGAGTCTTCTAATTACAGTCAGCAAGATCGATCGAGAATTAAAGAATATTGAAAGATACGTGTGAAGGACATGAGACATGGAGTGACCCATATTTCAATCAATGTCTTAAACCTATCTTCTAAGAATTTTTAGGGTTCAGAAACGTGGGGTCAGTGATGACTAAAAGAATGTTTTCATCAACGCAAGTCAATTATCATGTCAACTCCACCACAGCGAAGACTAATTTGGTGACATTCCACGAGTCCACAAAGCCAATGATTAATGACACGTCACCCTTTGGAATTTTTGGACCTCTCTTTTGAGTGAATGCTGAAAAAAAAAAATCAAATCAAATCAAGTTGTAGAAGTCAATTTTGAGAGGAAACAAAACCCTAATTTAATAAATTGGCGGGGAGAGAGATGGTGTTAGGTATGGACTAAAAGGATTAGAAGGGGTAGTAACCGACGACACAGATCACCTATATCTATACATTAATAATTACTGTTAAATTATAGTCTAAGGTAGGACGGCAGGAAAAAGCAACCTATTAATTACAAGTTTAGAGGTCTGATTTTCTCTGTAATCATTTTCTCATTGAGCATCTCAATCCACGCAATAAACATGAGTAAATTATGCTTACCGCCCGCGAGCGCTTAGCTTGAATGGTCCGTCGTTAGATTAATATTATAAGATTGAGTGTTCGAGTTCTCATTCAATTAATATCCGGTTTTTGCGGAGAAGTCGGGGTTTACTTCATAGAGATGAATCACAAAATTACCATTTAAAAAGAAAAGAGAAAAATATGTTTCAATAACATTACATATTTATCAAAGTCTGTCACCAATATTCCATTTGGTGATCATCTTCCCATTAAAATATGCACCCATTGTAGTCTTGTTATAGACTTATGTGGCACGTTGGGATTTCAATTTAGACGACGACTCAAGAACCCGGTAATTTCATAATTGTTTTTCAAGAATCTTGAAAATATTTTCAAATAATTTTAAACTAGATATTTACAAATTTTATTATAAATTTCTTATAAATTAACAGTTCGGTGAAACTTATCATGCGAGCCACTAAATAATTAAATTTACTTGTACTTACATCTAATTAACTTGGATAATAAACTTGATTACACATGTGTGACCAAGCACACCTAAAATCCTATGATTATCATTGGTGGTAATTACTCTTAAACGAACTAATTGATAATTTTCCTACTCTTTACACACAATTGTGAAGGGGGTTGACTTTTTTCCCTACATACGGATAAATATCAACATCTTGCATATGCTACTTTTAATAAATTTGGTACGCGTAGAAACTATGATGTTTGATTTCAAAATAACATCAAATCAAATATAACATTTCAAGACTTTCTTTTTATGTTGGATGTATATATATATATTGACTCTTTGTTAAATTCATACTCGGAAATTCGGATGCATGAACTATTAGACCATTCACATTGGGCGCTCTAAAGAGACATTATTTTCAAATTTTAAAAAATGGTACCTTAATTTTACTTACCATCATATTTTTCTTATCTTTTAGATATATTACATATCATTCTCTCAATTATTTCTTTTTGCAAAGGGTTAACTATTTTATTAGTACCTCGGTTTACACTTTTTTTATTTTTTTCCCCCTATGTTTGCAAAACAACAAAATCTGATACCTGACTTATGGAAAATAGTAAAATCGATACCTCTGTTTTTTCCGTCAGTCTAAATTGACGGAAATCCACGTCATATCCAGTAATATCGCGACACTAGTCTGATTTAAGCTCAATTCGGGTTGTAGCAAACAAACTGACTGTGGATTATTCTAGGGTTCATGCGATTTTAGGGGTAAATGGGTAGGGAGGTCGGGTTTGAAGAAGATGAGGAAGGAGAATAGATGATGTGGCCAGAAGGTGAGGAGAAATCATGTCCAACGTGTAACGAGGACAGATGTCGGGCTTATCGAGTGACACATGTCGATGACGTGGATTTTCGTCAATTTAGATTGATGAAAAAAATGGAGGTATCGATTTTGCTATTTCCCATAGCTTAGGTATTAGATTTTGCTGTTTTGCAAACATAGGGGGAAAAAAAAAAGAAGTGTAAACCGAGGTATTAATTAAAAAAGTAGTTAACCTTTTTGCAAATTCAATGAATCCACCATTAAATTTGTGGACACATGATGAATTCATCAATTCACTATAAGGATGGAGATGGGTGAAAGATGTAATGGAGAATGATTTTTATCATTAATCATTTAAAACTGTGATACTTCATATATATATAAAAGATCAATTAATATTCATCTTTTATATCCTATTTAATTTATAGATTTCTATCTTCTCTAACATTATAAGAAACTAAAATTTTCTCTCATCATCTCCCCCTAATTTTTCATTTTGTGAGACCTATTCTCCAAAAATAAATAAAGACTATCATTATTCTCTTTCTTATTTAGGTTTGGGTTTTCTTGTTCACCGCTCCTTAATCCCTTTATAAATATTATTCATTGTAATACAATCTTATCATACTTTAATATTCAAGACTTATATAAAGATGTAGTCCTAATGGTCATCATCTGTCTCCTTCTCTCTTTGTTTCCGCTCTTTTTCTTTCTCTTAATATATTATATATTTCCACACAAAGAAGAATAGAAGTAGAGTGTTTTTCCATAGCGATTCATTAAAATAGACAAAAAAGAAAAGAAAAATAAAAAGTAAGGTTAAAGAAAATGTTAAAAAATTCATTGTGTGGACGCTCTTAGTTTCTTTAACCATATCACCAGCCATCGCGACAAATAAAAATGATTTTTCCTACCTTTGATGAACATTTCGAGGAAAAAGCACGTACACCTACCCGAAACATACCGTTCTTTAATTCCTCACCAATCACTTACACACATATATATATTTTTTATATAAATATATAATTATATAATTATATATACTTTTTGTATGGCTAGCAAAATGATAAGAAAATAGTGGGCGGCTCTCTTATGGTGCACGTTTTACTGAGTTTGGGGTTGACTAACATACCAATGCTCGCACGCCGGATTCACACAACACATGTACAATTTACCTTCCAAATGCAAACCACACATGGTCAACCCATGGCCACAAACTCCTTTCCCTTTTGTCCCTTTTTTTTCTTTCTCTTTTTCTTTCTGCAACAAACAGCGTGTGGGTCACCTGCACGTGTTTTCTTCTCTCCAGACTGCCACGTGATCACTGTTGTTACTCTCTTTAATGTCGAACCCTGTCGAAACCCTAACTGGGTGTTTCCATTTTGTCTTCTTGCACACCTCAATATTGCATAAGAATGACGTCAACAACGCATACTTGTACGTACCCTCTACGTATAGTTGTACGTATAGCATGGGTGTTCCCGCGCGTGCAGTTCTGAATATTCATTTAATAGCTTGCTTTTGTTAATATAATTATTGTTCTATAAACCTGCTTTGTAGGCAGATGCAAGTGGGATTGTTTTTGTATCCTAAATGATCAGATGTCACGCCCTGTTATTGTCGCGAAAGCGAACATTATAGGCAGATGCAGGTGGGGTTTGTGAGAAAACATTTGTTTATGTTGTGCTCCTAATTAGTGTCACAATATGGCCTAAGCAGGTCGTAGTTTTGTAATTGAGTCGCAAAGGAGAGGACGTATAAGGAAGATTAAAATGTCTTGATATTATATGAAAAGAAAAAAAAAAAAAAAAAAAGATTAATTACTATCGAGTCAACATTAATAAAGTATATCGCCGTAGATGTCGGTTAAAGAGTTTAAGGGGCGAAACTCTTTATCAGCTCTATAGATTGATGTATATATTTAACATAATGACGTTCTTGAACAAACTCGTGGGTTATGGTAGAGAGTCAAAAGACATGACATGGGGGGCGGGGGTTAGGGACCAAAGAGGTCATTTTTGTAAAGAAGGAACATTCTCACAGCATAAGAAGACAAGGAGAAAATCCAAGGGGTGACCTAATCTTCCTTTTTTTTTCCGTCTGACACTAAGAGAGAAAGCGAACACTTGGGTGTCTTAGCTAGCTTCAAATAGTATGAGGGTAATTAAGTCCGTCTTAGTTAGGTAGCCACTATACATATAAACTCAGCAGAAATGCTATTTAGTAGATTCTCATACGACTGTCATATAATACTGATATGGCAATGAGTATCAGTTATTCATTTTTATTTTTACAACTTCTTATAAATTTAAAAGTTGATTTTCACTATCACATTATTATAATTGTATGACAATCATATGAAAGTCTACAAAATAGCAATACTCTAAAACTCAATCACTAATTAACCCGACCATAGAACATTTTAATTTGTTGTTACATACAAAATATGAAGCCACATTAATATTGTAGGATAATTATGGAATACAAATGTGAGTTATAATATTACTCTATTGAAAAGATGTTCATGACGGGCTTAATTAGATGTTACATACTTTATTTAGAAAAGATATTCCGAGACAGTGAATGACAGCATAATTCCTTATGCAGGGGGGAGCAAAAGATATTGCAGAGAACTATATATGTTCTGTAAAATAAGAAGTTGAAAGATACCATTTGAAAATTTCAAATAACTCCAAATATTGCACGTAAATATACATTTTATAACTCAGGAAAAATCTATTTAGAATCCGTTTGAGATTGCATTTGAGAAATAGAGTTTTTAAGTCAAAAAGAGCTTTTGGACAAAAACTTCATTTTTAAACTTTTATCAAAAGTGTTTTTTTGGTCATTTTTAAGTTTTTTGGACCCTTAAAAGCGCTTTTATTTTTTTTTACCAAACAAGTATTTTTTTTTTCTTTAAGCGGACTTTTTGAGTATTAAAAGCACTTTTAGGCCATTCAAACTCAATCTCAAATAGACCCTTAGGGATGTGTATAGAATATAGATTGCAGGAATAAATTAATCTAAAATTCTCTGTTTATAGTTGAAATGAATATCTTAATTCACTTTGATGAGGATTCAAGTCTTTGTTAAATAGCTTGACTTTGTTGATAAAAGCATGAATTGGTTTTGGTCCCCTTTATTATTATTGAGTCGTTGAATTTGGAAAATGTAGTAAAAATCCAAAGTAGACGGTAAAAAATTTCTTCCCATTAATTTGTTCTTTTTCTCCTTTTTTATTTTTGGCTTTTTTTGAGGTTGCGGGTTTTAAATTCCAAAAGGGGTTGTCCTTTGAAAGGTCTAGTTGGATCTCAGCCTTCCATGTCAGCAATTGGCCCCACTAACTTATGGACGGCTGAGGATGCAAGACGAAGATGCGTACGTCTCTGCTACGCCAAATGATTTGGAGAAAGAACATGTCACACTCGCCCTTTGACTCTTGCGCAGCTATGGGGGACCAACGTGCCTGCCACGCGCGCGTGCTGTGTGGGCCCTACGTTGACTCATCGCTTTTTCACATTGGTCGTAAGAGCATGACGTTTCTGCCCTCTCTCTAAAAGCTGGCGGTTTGAAAAGTTGAACCCGAATAGTGACGCTCAACATTTTTTTAAAAAAAATTAAATATATTTTATATTGTTATTGGGTCAGAAGAATAAATAGTTTTAATTAAGTCTATTAAATTAGTATAATATTTTATTGTAATATATTCATGGTTAAAATCTGTAAAACATATAGGAGTTTATGTGACAAAGTGTCTTTTATTTTTATTATTTTTTTTCTTATAATTAAATAAGTGACAAATTAAGTGTCAATGTTTCATCCTCTGTGACCATTTGCCAATAGTATGCATTTTTTTTTTTTTTTTTTGGGCTTAATAGGTCTGTGAATAAATTCGTGGACCAAACTTATTTTATAAAACCGGTTCAATAAGAGAGAGTTGTTCATTCCTTATAAACATACTGTTTGAATTCAAAGAGTGAATCCAAAACGGACTCTATTGATTTCTTAATAGTTTGATAATGACTATTTCAAAAATGACACCACAACAATCTAATCTTTTGCTTGAAGGCTTATGTTTTCAACATAAAACTTTTATGGCAAAGTCAAGTTGACTGTCAATATTCCTGTACCCATATCTCAATTTAATTGGAAAAAAACGAAAAAAAAACAAAAGTTCATTGTCGATATATAGCTTTTTTTTTTCTTCAAAAAAAAAAAAAACAAAAAGAAAAGAGAAATCTTAGCTAGGTTCAATCATTTGCCTAATTAGTGCACTCACATTGAACTAGTCAAAATAGTTAATATATTATTTTGGCTAACCTGTAGCAAAAAAGCTCCAAATTTAGCTAGACAAAATAGCTAAAAATTTTGCTGAGTTGCTGTCGTTCTCAGCAAATTTGTTCAGCATTGTAGCTCCACAATGCATAATTTGTATTAATAAAAAAAATAATATAATTCTCTCTCTTCTTTGAGAATGATGAAAGTAGTTAAAGAAAAAATATTTTAAATGGAATATTGAAAATTTTATAGCTAAAATGCTTGAGTTAGATGTAAATGTTTTGAAAAAATTGGTATATATATATATATATAGCTAATTTTAGCTAATATATGAATGCTCTTAGACCTTGGAAACATAATGGATAGTAGGTGGTGGTCCATATTGATACAATGAATCACCAAAAATCACCTAAAATGGAGCTACATTTACAACTTTACCGAAAAATATGTTTTACTTCCTGAAATGTTATTATTATTTTATTTATATTTTCAAAGTTTAAAAAGTGAAACTCGAACCTCACAAACTATCTAACCCCGACGCTTAGCACCCTCCATTAATTTTTTTATCCTCTTTTTCAGATGGAACTTACATCACTTGTGCTTCACCTAACTTTTTTGCCCCAAAATGCTCTTTGGGGAGGGAGTAAAGTATATATTTTCCCCCCTAAGCTTTGTGTTGGGGGGTTCTAATGCCAATTCAACTTTACACCTATAAATAAATAAATAAATAAATAACAAAAAAAGTTGAAAAAAAATTGAGAAAAAAAAAAAGAAGAAGATGAAGGTGGATGTAGAAATACCAAAGTGATGATACTTGGGGAAGTAAAATGCATTTTGACCCAAACTTTAATATGATTAATACACAACCGATATATTCCACACATAGGTGCTGACAAAAATCCATTAGGGTTGAAAAACACAAGTCGACTTTGGCAAATTGGAATATATATATATTAGAGTCAAGTGAGCTTTGTAATATTAAAAAAACAAGTCGTTTTCCTTACATTTTCAAGGAAATTAACAAGTAATTCGTGGATCTAACCTAACTTGACTTTGACTTTTGCACATACAGAATTAAGTCAAGTAAAATATACTTTTTTTTTTTCCTTGGCAAGAGTACTACTATTTGCAAGAGGCATGTTAGTATGTTACAAATCATTCTCTCAATTATTTCTTTTTGAAAATCTTATTCATTCACTATACGAAAATGAGTGAACGATGATACGGAGAATAATTTTTATCATGTAAGTGAGAAAATTGTTGGACTTCATTAGAGTTTTGCAAACATAACATATTGTTTCGCTTAGTTATACTAAACTTGAAGGACGCAGTTCTATCTGACGAGCAATGATTGCCCTTTTTTTTTGTTGGGTAGGTAAGAATTTATTGAAAGCTCAACAAAAACAAAAACAATCCAAAAGCAACTCCTCAAAAATAAAAGGGTCTAAAAGTTAAGGAGGCATAGGATCTGTTAGGAATTGCGTTTGAGAAGCTTAAAATTTTTTTTAACATTCAAAAAGTAAGTTTGAAAAAAAAAAAAAATACTCATTTGGCAAAAAAAATTAAAAACGCTTTTAAGGGTTTAAAAAGCCTAAAAATTACCAAAAAAATACTTTTGACAAAAGCTTAAAAATAAAATTTTTATCAAAAAACTCTTTTCTCTTACGCAAGCAAGCACCTACGAGAAGGGGAACATGGATAAGCAATTAAAACTAAAATCTTGCATTAGAAAAACCTCAAGACCCAGCTAGCAAGAAAACGATTATCAGGAGAGTCTCGAAAACCTTAAAAGGATTAATTCACTTTGGATCGAACCCAAAACATAATCTCCAAGATAATGTACCCGAAACCTCTATTTCTCATTTGAAACAATTTAGCATTTCTCGATCTGGCCTCAAAGAACATATACGATGTTGTACTGTTTCACACATATAAGATAGTTTAAAAGTCAGCAGCGGCTTATACAAGCAAGCGCCTACAAATCAAACATGGAAAGTGAGAGGGATTTTGCACATAGAGAAGTCAACAAATTGTGGTCCATCGAATATCGCCACAAGCATCGATCGGCAAATTTTGATGTAGTTTGTGGTTTTAGAGATGGGATATCCTGATTTGGAAAATTCACAATGCTTTTGCAGGAAAAATTAGGCAGCAAATTGTCTAGGTCAACTGCGCTATATATTGGACTAGCCCCCACCTATTGGCATGTTGTTGTCGTCTTCATTTTTCCCCAACCTCTTTGGATTGGAAAATATCGATGTCTATTTGTTCCTCTTACAACATAAATGATAAAAAACACAAATATCTTCATTGTTGCAGAAGAGTCTTGCGTGTTGGGAACTTTGAACCATATACGCCATATATTCCACGATCCAATTTGCCAATTTCTTGGTGTTAGAGGGGCATGTTTATTGCATTCCATTGGTCCAACTCTATCCTAGTGTTTCTTTCAACTTTTTTTTTTTTTTCCCTTCTGATTATTGTTGCCTGAGACATGAGTTATATTTTTTGTTGGTATTTCACACGTTAGCAAACAAATTAGTTTCTCATGATCAAACGCCTATCGTGATAGGGCATTCGAGGTCCAGAGCTTTAGGAACAATAAGACGATTGAAACACTTTCTTTCCTCTTCTCTTCTTTTCTTTATTCCATTCATTCCCCTTTGAAAGATGTAAAAAGAAAAAAGAAATTTTTTTTTTAAAAAAAAACGGAATCTGGGACCCCTATTGTGACAATAGCTACTATGCATCCCAAATCAAAAAATTCTATCGACATGGTGGTTTAACCACCCTCAAAATAAAATAAAGGTGGCAGAATCACCCCCACAACCTTTTGTTGGGGGGAGGGAGGAACTCCCACAACCTGTGGGGATGGTTTAATAGCATATGAATATAGAATAGGGGGTGACTGAACCACCCTCCATTCATAGAGAGTGGTTTGGCCACTCCCGAAAGAAATCAGGAGGTTCCGAAACCAATTCCATAGCATGTGAAGGTGGTTAATTCGGCAACCCTAGCCTTGAATATGGAATAGGGGGTGAACGAACTACTTGACTCAAATGTTGGAGTGATTCGGCTATTCTCGAAATAGAACAAGGGGAGTTGAGCCATCCCAAAGCTTGTAGGGGTGGTTTGTCCACTCTTGAAAATGGGATATGGGTTGGCTCCCATATCTTGTGAGAGTAATTCGACCATCTCCCAAATAAAAGAAGGGATGATCAAATCACTCCTACAAGTTATAGAGGTGGTTTGACCACCCTTGAATATGAAATAATGGGGTGAGTGAACAACCCCTTAGTTTATAGCTAGGGTTGATTCGACCATCCTCAAAATAGAAGAGGGAGTGACTTAACCATCCATAAATGTCAAACTCCAACCAATGCTCATCAAATTGATTATGTTTTGTCCAAATTTTCCTTATAAGAACATTTTTCTTTTGGGTAAATAATTAGAACGAGCAATAATTTATAATTAATTATAAGGAGATAAAACTCCTTTCGATGTGTTGAGCCTCTAGTTTCCTAGGCTACATTATGTTTGGCCACATTAAATATTAATTAGAGCAACTTCAACAGAATAGTTAAAGGGCTCATAATAACTATATTTAGTTATTATTAATCCATTTTCATCTCCAACAGATTAGCTGTAGAGGAACTAAAATTCATGTTTTGCTATAGTGATTAGCAACATTTGGCAATTCATTGTAGCACAATATTCAAGTTTTTAAATCTTTTTTTTTTCCCTCTCTCTCTCAACCTAAAAATCATCAGTCTCTACTCCCAAATAGTACTACCAAAAAAAAAAAAAAAAAAAAAGCTCAATTAGTGACGTTTTTGGAAAACATTACTAAAATGCGGCATTTTACTATTCAAACGTCCGCATTAATAAAATAGCGACGTTTGAATAGTGTTATTATTCACGCGTCGCTATTCACATGTGCTTTAGAGGGGTGATTAATTGCTCTTTGTTTTCATTGTTCTTGTTCTTTGCTTTGTAAGAAGAAGTGAGATTTGAGATGAGTATGAGAATTTGGTTGCAAATGGTTGGGTACGATGCGCTCGTGGTGCGTATGAGAACTCAATTGCAAACGACCGGGTCTAAAGTATTCGGCTACTACCAAAATTTAGAGAGAGGGCGAGAGATGAGAGAGAGAGAGGAAGAAAAGAAAATAATAAAAAAGATTAAAAATAATATTTAAATAAAATTGATTGTAAAATAAACAATCTATTAATAAAAAAAAAAAGTAAAAATAATAACTATTTTACCTACTACTACTTAGATTTTCCTAGTTATTTTTGGGTTGCATTCCAATATCATTTCAAGTGGGTAGCACGCGCCTCTATCCCCGCGTCGACGCGTCCCACGATTAGAATATAGAAACGTAACCTACTATATACCCTCCTACAATCATACATTTGGACCATCAAGTACCAAATGGTCCTAAATATTCAGGTTTATCCAACGCTTTACATTATAATAATCAACAAAGAATTCCATCCGTTTGATTACAAAAAAAGAAGGTGCCTTATTCGTCCAAACCAATGACGTGGCAGTCAGATGAAACACCATCATCATCATACCATATCCCTTTATAAATAAGGAACAAGAATTTTTCCCAAAAAAAAAAAAAAAAAACATTATATTATATTTATTTTTTTAAAAAAGTACTATGTAAAAAAAAATAAAGCCAAAAAGAAAAGAGAATTCGATTCAAAATGCTTTCTCTCATTTGTCCAATCATCTCATCGAAATGTCAACCGGATTCCGGTAATTAAATCTCCACGGTCCGTACCCCATCCAACCGTTTCATGTATATAAAATCACACCCCCACAAAAGAATTGAGAAAGAGAGAGAGAGAGAGCCCGAGACACACAGAATACATTTAACGCTTACGGCTTAATTACCATAGTACCGAGGTGTTCCTTTTTTCAGGCCATGGCAGAGGAATTTCATTCCGGTGTTTGCGGGGGGAACTGGTGGATGAGTACATCGAGAAGCCCGTTCCCGGGGACCACATCGCCGTGTTCCATGGCACTTAATGACACGGGGGGGTATGCTTGGTCGGATTTGGTGGACATGAAGGGAGGAAGGTCGTCGGTGGCATGTGATGAGGAGACGAACTCAGTTTCTGACCATAACTCCATGGTTTTCCAAGATGTGCAGAAGCCTCAGCAGGCTGATTCAGCCAGTGGAAGCAGTAGCATCTTGATTGATTCCACCTTGCAAATGATGGGTTTCGGCTTTTCATCATCCTCAACAACATCATCGGATTGGAACCAAGCAGCTAATTTGCTGTAAGTTTGGTGCTTTAATTTGCTGTCATGATAATTATTATGGTGTTAGATTTTTTGAATATAAAACTTCTACCATGGTTGCTCCAAATCCTACAAGATCTTACAGTCTAAAGGTTCCACTAAGGGATAAAAAGTTTTTCATTTGAAAGAAGTCAAATATGTGATCAACTGAGCTTTTAATTATCTAGTAAAAAAAAAAATAAAAAAATAAATTCTTTTATCTTATCTTTATGCAGCCGGGGTAGTGGGAGAGCTGAGAGCAATTATAATTCCATGCTGCAAGAAGACATGAATTCAAGGTTGAATTACCAAGAAGAAAGAGGGGTAGATTCTTCACAAATCCAAAAGAATTGGAACCCCAAGAATTTCTCTAGTGGAGGAGATCAAGATTTATCCATCACTGCAGCTTTTAAGTCTATAAATCATCAGGACTTTTCTTTGGACACAGAGAGTAGCTCCGGCAATTGTACAGTGACTTGCCAGGGATTATCCGCCGGCTTTCCGGTGGGTTCAAGTACTTCTTCTTATGGGTACCCTTCAACAGTCTTACAAAGTTTATTTGATCATCCTGACTCTCAACCACAGCAATCTCTATTCAACAATCAGTCCATGAACTATTCTTCCGCCGCTAACTTTGGGACGAACACTAATGATCATCAATTATTGCCTTCTTGGCCTAAGTTCTCTCCCTCTATGCCGAAGCAGCAGCCTTGGGGGTTGCACTTCTCCAATAAAACACACTTTTGGAATGCTTCCACGGCGGCTCTAAGTGACAATGCTCGAGCCGGAATTTTTCCTTCATCACAACCACAATATCTTCTCCAGCCAACATTTGAAGAGAAACCCAAGTGCTCCAACCTCACCACAAAGGTAAATATCAACAAAACATTGCATATCATCTGGCATTAAAAATCAACCATTAATTTATTCTTTTTACAAACTTTTACGGATTCAAATGACTAATTTTCACTGTCATATCATTTTACCGTCGTATCATTTTATCGTCGTATAACTGTTTGCTAAATAGTTTTGGTTAAAACAAAAGCTAGGGTTTCGGCACTAACTTTTGTATATCGGAATTTCAGACCAACATTGATGATGTTCAAGACTCGGCTTCTGTGGTGAAGAAAAGCAACAGTGAACCTGTATTCAAAAGGCCTAGAATTGAAACCCCATCGCCGTTACCAACTTTTAAGGTTTTATTATAGTTCACATATATATGTTTTTTTTTTTTTTTTTTTTTTTGATTAAAGAAATGGTTGAGAACATATAGCGTTTTCTGTCAGGTCCGGAAAGAGAAGCTAGGGGACCGAATAACTGCACTCCAGCAACTGGTTTCACCTTTCGGAAAGGTGAATTTTTGGAATTTTCCTCTACTGCTTGGTGAAAGAGTACAATCAGAAAGACAACTTTACTTTTATGAAATAAATAAATGCAAGCTATATTCTCATCACCTTGATTCATATATTCTTTCTTTCAGACTGATACAGCCTCCGTTCTCCACGAAGCTATTGAATACATCAAGTTCCTCCATGATCAAGTCAGTGTACGTTCCATTATCTTCTTCTTCCTCCTTAACAAAATATACATATAAAGGAACCCTAAACACATGTTTGTGTTTTTGATTTCAGGTTTTAAGCACTCCATATATGAAAAATGGAACTCAAATTCAGCACCAGCAGGTACAAATAAACTTTTTCATTCATGTTTTTTTCTTTTCATTAATTCTTAGTTAAACAATATTAAAGGGTTCTGTTCACATTCATTGCAGGGTTCTGAGAAACTGCAGCAGGACACGGAAGGAGCAAAACAAGATCTAAGAAGCCGAGGACTCTGTCTGGTTCCGATTTCAAGCACATATCCTGTCGCAAACGAGACAACAGCTGATTTTTGGACGCCGACATTTGGAGGAACATTCAGGTAGAGAAGAGAAAGGAGGCAAAAATATATGTTCTATATACCAAACAAAAAAATAGTATATAGTAAGAACAAGTTCAGCCAAGTTTTAGAGATGATAATTTTAAATTTTAGAAAAGAAAAATTGGAAAACGTAGAAGCTACAATTGATGTGCTGTAGCAGTCATGAGGAAAAGCTAAAAGGGTGAAAAGGAGAGAAAGAAGATAAAGGGGAAGTGACCCTTCAAAGACGGGACGACAGGCAATGCTGGGCCAGCTGCAGAGGCTAGCAAATGATTAGAAGCCTCTGGAAGAGAATATAGGCCATGTTGTAGTAGTACTATTAATTAATTAATTAATTACTTAATTATAATTAGATTTCAGGTGGGTTAGGAGCAGGAACAGCTGCTAAATTCAGCGGAAGTTGACACTAGTTTAGACATAAATTGCTGTTGTTGTTGATAAGATCGAGCTGAATTTAGCAGGAGGGGGGGCTTTAAAGGGCCTTTTGTTCCTGTTGTTGAATGCCTAGTAGAGCTGGCACCACCTTTTATTTTATGTTAAAGAAGAAGAAGAAAAAAAAAAAAAAAAAAGGAGAAGAAATAAATTAAAGGAGATTATTGTATTGATGAATTCTTATTCAAGAATAGGAGTGAGTGGAGCTTGTTTGATTGGGTTTTTTTTTTTTTCCTTCTTCAACTTTTTCATTTGTTTATATGTTTGGAATGTCGTAGTGGAAGTCAGAAAGGCAAAGGGCGGCCCACTGTTCCTGCTTTTTTAGGGTTTCTGATAAATGATAATTTGCTCTCTCACAGTGAGATTTGCATGCGCGCGTGCCCATGTGTATACGCGTTTGTGCCTTGTGGCCATATAAATACGTGGCAAGCAAGCCTCATGCTTTCTATATATCGAATGGCCACTCTCTTTCTCTCTCTCTCAAAGATAATTTATCTAATTCTATTTATTAGGCTGCTAGATGATTGTTATATATAATTAGAACAATGTGATACTGAAAATCAATATTAATCTGAAAGCTAATTTTTACTGTCACGTTAGTATTACAGTTGGAGTTTGACTTGCCTCCTGTTATTTAGTAACATGACATTTCTTCTGCTATTGAATATGAATAATTAGGACATCTCCAAATGTTTATTTATTTATGGGAAATATTTATTTATTGAATAGCAGGATGTAAGCCAAACCCTTTTGGTTGACTCTCTTTTCTAATAAGCTAAAATTGGCCCTTTTGACTTCTAAAACTTGTTCAATGTGGAAGGTCTTACGAATCATTATCATGTTTAGTGTGTTAATTAATATGCAGAATGACTTCAAAGTGAAGTTTGTTACAACTTTGTCCAGCATGATTATGTAAGGGCCCCCTATGGTTTGTTTTGTGAGGAATTAACCTACAATTATAACAAACAAAGACTCAACGGTATTGTTTAATTACTTCCTTATTTCAATTCAAATCCAGTTGTTCATCATTTTTAGAGGATAATTTTCTATGGGAGAAACTATTACACCAACGTTGGTGTCTCATCGATCTTGATGAGACTCCATTCATTTTCACTTATATATATATTTGGTGAAACTTTATATATAACAACTTTGTGATCTTGATGAATAGATTAAGGTTTGTTAAACAACGGATTATATATAAAGTGTAAAATAAGAGTTTTAAGTATTTTTCCTAAAAAACCAATAGATGCTCTAATTTTACCATATTTGCATTGTTATCCTCCATTCAAATTTAAGGGAAAAGATAAGCCATTGATATTACTAATTAAAACGATTTAAAAAGATACAGTTTATCACACTATGCATAATGCATGTTTTATTCATTTATTTCATGCTTCATGTTAGAATCGGGTGCTAGTTGCTTCCACTAATTTGTCCAACATGGGGAATTAAACAACAATTATTACTATATTTTAATAATCTGAAAGTAAAACTTTAAGAGATTTGTTTTAATAACCAGGAAAAACTTTGTACATGTAGATCGACAGCTAATCACTGGATTAATGACGTGTGCTAATAGTACGGATAAATCCCAGGCATTTGAGCTGTTCCACACCTAATTCCCAAGCATTGATCTAGCTAGTTAGCAACAATATGAGGAGCATATTTATCTATCTGCCAGTTAAGAGACAACTTTAAAGAACAACTTCCCAAGCATTGATCTCGTTAGCAACAATTAATATGAAGAGCATATTTATCTATCTGCCATTTAAGAGACAACTTTAAAGAACAACTTCAATAATTCATTGCTTCTATTAGCAGACATTGAATCCCGTCTAAACATAAATTTTCTTCAACTCATTCTAACAAATGCTAAGTGTTTTCTAATATGTGAGAGATACATGTTTTTTTTTTTTTAAACATTCTTAACAGTCATCAACTCTTCTTTTACTAACATAGGGACTTAAACATTGGTTTTTAGAGAACCCAAATATGTTGCGTTTATTAGAGTGGGTTGAAGGAAATTTATGTCTAACCCGGAATATGTTTTAAGCTCTTTTTAAATAACTCTAAATCAAAACCCAAGATATAAATTTTATATATATATATATATATATTGAAACCTTTTCACTATAAAGCTTATAAATATATTGAAAATTAATGGATGAGCTGATCAAGAGCCTACGTATAATCAAGTATATAAAATCCGATCGAAGAAGCTTAAAGTTGACGAATCCCTATGACAAGTGACTAATCATCACAAAAGTACTTTAATTTTTGAAATCATGTTGATTGGTATCTCTTGGCGCCCGCTTTATCATCTTTTGGTGACTTTTGAATTGATCGGCCAATGGGTATTATACCACACCCTTCAAGCATCGGGATCAGTACCTCTTGCTCTCTTTGAGTACTCGATGGATCGAATTTATTTCTTATTTTCCCCAAGAGTATGGTTACTTAATAAAAAGTAGAGACACATAAAAGGAGCCAAAGGGGAAAAGCATCTAAGCATTTAAGCATCATTGTGTGATGTTAATTATGAAAGTATTGTATGCTTCCAGCAGCTACTTATTTGATAGCAGATTTTCTTTTTCCTGTTTTGGCTAATCAAAGAGAACTCTATTATTGTCTTCAGCTACAAGTTTTCGTTGAATTAATTAAAAGGGTTCTTTCTTTCTGTCCCTTTAGAATCAAATGTTGGAAGCCATACGTACAATAAAACACATGGCTTAATTAAGCCCTTCAGAAAAATAATTTCGATTCCTATATGGCCAGGACGGCAAGCTTTGACACTAACAAATTCTCTCTCTTTTGGGTTGTCAAACGCTTGAAAAAATTGTCCATGATTATATATATATAGTTTAGATCGCTATATATGCATAATTAATAATACTATAGTAATTAAGATACAAAAATAATAATAAAAAAAGGCACGAAAACAAGTAAAGCTCGTTGAAATTAAGTGAGTTAATTTAATTCCTGGCTTAAAAAGTTATCTTCTTCTTTTTTAACCATTTTAAGTTTCCATCATTGCTATGAAGGATTGTGAATGACCCATCATGATGATTATTTATTCCATTCATCTCATTGTGGGCAAGCTTTGATTTGAATGTGGGCTAGAACAACTTGCATCTCAAACGAAGGGAAATGGGTTTTGCTCTAAGTGGCCAAAAAAATAGAAGAGGTTAATTAGGAAGAGATAAAAGTTAAACATAGCCAGTAAATTCAGTGGTGGTGAACCCGGATCTACCTAGGATAGATGGATGCAGATCCACTATGCCCTAGATGGAGGCCGCACCGATTTGCATTGATCTTTAGTGGGTTAATTTAGTTCTGAAGGGGGAGGAAACCCATTCGGAGAAATGAGTAACATCGTTTCTTTCCGACGACGCCAATTACATAATGTAAATTTTCACACTGCCAAACTTCTTGATGACCCATCACTTGCAAGATAAGAAACAATCATCAGAGTAAAGCCGGCTGGAGGCCGATAGAGAGCGTCAAATGTTTAACAATTTAAGTCAATAAAGAATTTAGAGAGATTAAGAAAAAAAAATAAATTGAGTTTAAGGCAGGATTTCTTGTCTTATTTTAGTTAGTGACTCGATCCCTCTTGCTCTTTTATCATGAGTCATGACCTTCTTGTTTAACTGTCATCTAGGGACTTTTGATTGTGAAGGCTCTTAAGCTTTTTGACGTTTCTAGTGAGTACTAAGCCTTTTAAGTATCAATTGGGCCCTAAGCCTTGCACCCTTTGCTTATTTACAGTATCACCACTATCTTTTATTTTATTTTATTTTTCTTTCGAAACGATAAAAGTAACCACATAATAGGGATCGAGAGATAATCATATACTCTTCTGTATCACATATTCTAACCAATCCCATATTCCCATTTGTAGAAGCCAAATGTATACACAGATCGAAAAACAAAATAATCTCTTCTTCATGCATTAATTACATGAATTAATTACGTTTATCTCCAGGTGTTTTAAAATGAATGCAGGTCGATCAATTCGATCATGATGAAGATCCTTAATTATATGAGCTTGTTGCATAAGGAGCACATTGTGCTACTTACACTTTTTTTTTTTTTTTTTGGGGGGGGGGGGGGGGGGGGGGGGTGTTGTTTTAAAATGAATGCAGGTCGATCAATTCAATCATGATGAAGATCCTTAATTATACGAGCTTGTTGCATAAGGAGCACATTGTGCTAATTACACTTTTTTTTTGGGAGGGGGGGGGGGGGGGGGTGTCTATAATAATCGAACTTTTGATTCTACTGTTGTACAGCTCTAGGCCAAAAACCTAAGGAAATGTTGGAATTACTATTTTTTTCTTTTATGTTAGGCACATGGTATCGAGCAAATTAAGGTCTTCAGTTCGAACATTGTCGATCTTCATGATTATTTAACTCACATTTCAATTTTTATAAATATTCTGTTTGTTAGGCCTTACTCATAAAGGGAGAATTTAAGCATTTGAGACCACACGTGAATGAGAGTTTTAAAATATAAATTAAATTATTAAATTCATCAATTCTTATTAGATTAAAGTTTAGGATAAATGGTTATTTAATATTAAGTTGACATTGCAGGACATATATATTGGCCATACAACTATCTCTTCACAAGTAAGTAGATTTTGATAGAAATTCTTATGCATGAGAGAAGTCCCTCTTGGCTGGATTAGGATCTTTTACAATTTATTTGATCCCTCTTAGCTTCTTGGTGATTAAACTGTGATAAATTAATGCTAATTAATATAAAAATTAAAGTGTGGATCCGGACAAACTATAATGAGAACCACTTTCTTGAAGAAAGAACAATATGTGATAACAAAATGATCATCAGCAAAGCATATAATTATACTTATTATTAGAAGAAAGCAACCGGGAAGTATTTCTGATATATATATATAAGCTTCTGAGATGGATTTATAATAATATTGTTGCAAGTATATATAAAGATGAAGTTGTTTCTATATATATATGGTGAACGAATTGAAATCAAGCGGTTCCCTTGAGCTTCTTTGCAAAACCAGCAAAATATTTGCCGTGGTGGAAAGCCAGGTCCAATTCTAGTTCAGAAGGCTGCCTCGATCCATCCCCAGCATAAGTGCCTGCACCATAGGGGCTGCCACCTCTCACCTTCTCCATCTCAAACATGCCAGCTCCAAATGTATACCCTATGGGCACAAAGATCATTCCATGGTGAACAAGCTGAGTAATGGCTGTCAATCTGCATAGTTTTCCAATGAAAAATGAGAAAACTTAAACACTTAGTTAACTTCTTAAAAATGTGTGAGAAGAAGCTATATAACATTATTGCCTGAATTTCATTTTTCACTATTTTGTCATTCTAATTGTATGACAGTCGTATAACAGTCTACTAAATAACATTTTTTGTGAGAAGAAACCTATGAAAAACTTCTTGAAATTAAAACTCACGGAGTGGTCTCTTGTCCACCTCCTTGGGATCCAGTGCTGTAGAAAATTCCTGCAGGCTTGCCTGCAAGCTGTTGAGTTCTCCATAGCATTCCAGTTGAATCTAGAAAAGCTTTAAATTGAGCAGCCATCATTCCAAATCTAGTGGGGAAACCAAAAAGTAGTCCATCAGCTTCAGCAAGCTCATTAGGATTGATGATGACAGGTACATCACTCTTTGGTGGTGCATTCATCTTCTCAAGAACTTCATTAGGCAATGTCTCAGGTACCTGGAAATTAAAGGTGCCATGCCAGAGACATATTTTATCAAGTAACCGAATTTTAATCTTTGTAGAAGAACCAAACACATTACAAGACTCAAAAACATTTTCCTATGGATCTCAACATGAACTTTTTTATATTATTATTGGAGGGCCCACATGCCAACAAACCGACTGACCCTAAAAACTGAAAAGGGCCTGAAAGCCCAATTAATTCCCCCTAAACCCTAGATTAAGGTTGGCCTATATAAGAAGTCTAGGGCGAGTTCCAAAGGTATGCCATTCAATTCTTAGCCTTATTTTACCTGATTACTCTTTTATTTCACCCTACTTAATTTGGGCGTTGGAGTAGCTTCATTAGATCTCTCTAGCGAACCGTTCTAACCCTCTTATTTTCTTGTAAGTCTCTCACTAGAAGGCGATTCTTAGGCCATTGTCGGGTTTTTGGTACCAACTTTTATTAACACGATAATCTGAACAATTCTACCAATTTAGCAGCTAACTTCGGGAGATTGATATGTAAACTTTACATATATTCGTAATTACGCAAGAAATCACAGCACACAATCAACATACTTTAAGAAAAGTAATAGTACTAGACAGAAAGATTATTCGACTAATTAATTTACTTCATATCCTCGATCAATATTCATCCAAACTGCGACAATTCTATAAAATAAAAACCTAGAAAAGGCAATGACAATTAGAGAGACAATCACAATATACCTGCCATAGTTTTACTTCTACTCCTTCGAGGGATTCAGCTCCTTTCTTTATCTGTTCCGCCAGCTTTTCAACGTGTCCATAGGTGGAATAGTAACTGTACCATGCATCAGGAAAGTTTCAATTAAATCAACCGCAGAATCCGGCTGTAAAACAAAATTGACTTAATTTTCTAATAATGATGAACTAATTAATCTCAGTAGTGAATCGACGGTGGGAATTCCAGGGACCACAAGATATAAAAAGGCATGGTCTGATGGTCCTCCATTTCTCTTTCAGATGACGATGATTTCAAAAGTTAGTTCGCGTTTCACAATCACTTTTTCTTCATTTGTTGATAGCTCGATCATACCATAATGTCTTTACATTGAGCACGAATCCCTTCTTTTACTAATAACCTTTTGTATTCAAAGGGCAACATATATACAAATATAAAGAACGAAAATGGAATCTTAGTTGGCATCCGCCAAGAATGCCAAAAATATTGGGAAAAACAAGAGGGATCTTCCAAAAAATATTTAGGCAGCCAACTCTAGCTAGGAAATTAACTACATATATGCCACCATGACTATAAATCTGTTATTTTCGAGATAGATATATTATATATTTAGTGATTGTCCTTAATTTTTGACGAGGTTATTATGTGATTTATCACACTATACTACATTGTTCTTTGATTAAAAGTACTAAAGAATTGGGTTTGGCATTGTAAAGAAGAAATCTTGGATTGTGATTCTTTAATTTGGCTTCCTTTGTTTCTACACCCAATATTATTAAAAATAAATAAAAAATAAAAATCCAGGAAATAATTTCCTAAAATATAAATTAAACATCGTTAAATTTCTCCCCAAGTGTAATAGGTAATAATTCTCCTTAATTTTCCCAATAAACCAAACAGACCAAAATAGGATTTCAAATAACCTCTACGAACGACCTATGAGTTAATGAGGGAGATAAAAGTCCGAACGACGATCGATCAATAACCTAAAAAACACCGTTTAAAAAAAAAAAAAAAAAAAAATCATGGCACAAATGCATGCGAACGTTTTCTGAAAGCAAACATGATATATATTTGCACGTAACTAGAAAAACCCAGAATTCAAATGTAGAGAGGGGCTCGAAAATGATTGGTTTAATTATCATAATTATATTCCATGCACTAACAGAAAAGATAACCCAAATGAAGAAACCAATTAAGCACGACCAAAGCAAAGAATAGCGAACAAAGACAAGACAAAAGAGAACAAGAGAGGGAGAGAGACAGAGATCGATCGAGGTGCTTACACAATGTAGAGTTTGGTAGCCATTGATGGATTCTTTCAATCTCTGTCTGTCTGTCTGTCTATCTGTCTGTATGTGTCTTTTGTTGTGTGCTTTGAAGTGAAAAAAGGTGCTGGAGTGAATTAAGGAAGGATGAATGAGGACCCTTATTTATAATAATGCTGTCACTTGTTTTAGCGGCTTTGATTAGTCCTACTCAATGAGGGTTAATTGCATCATTAGTGGGGTTCTTCTACCTAGAATTGTACTACATGTTATGGAGTTGTTAATATCATGCCCATCATAATTTTCCCCAATAATTTAGTTAGTTGTGAGTTGTTAGCTTTTGATCCCAAAGTTTTAATAACTGGTATGTGCTACTTACTATTTTAGTAACTTCTTTTTTAAACCTTAATCTTTTGCTCTTTGTTCTTCTCTTTCTTTCTCGCTATTTTGATTAACTGTATTAGAATATTAATTAAATGATTAAATTTGTTATTTTTTAGTAACTTTACTTTTTAAGATAATTGGTAATTCAACATGGTATTAAGAAAATCCCGAGTTCAAGATTTAAGATCTTCTCACTTGAAATGGAGAGTAGTGATTTCATAGTTAAGATTTTGTTTTGTTGCATTTAACTGTGTACGTACATGATGTCATGTCATTTAAATTTTTTAGATAAAGTGTCAACATATTCAACTTGTAGCAATATATATGGATCATGATTAGATAGTGAAATCTAATCTTGACCATAAGATTACTCTTCTCCATTTCATTTGAAATGGAGAGGATCGATCCTATTCTTAAATTTGAACTATTACTCTTTAGTTCACCTCATATTTATTAAAAGAATACCTTCGGTCCGAGGATGGTCTAAAACCCATCTTTTACAGTGTCCAATAAGAGACTGACATGTTAATTGAAAACACTAAATACAATGTAGATGGAAAAAATTGGATCTTACATACTAAACAAACCTATTGACAAAAAATTAAGAGGCTTGACACTAGATCTTCCCCTTTCAACCCACCGGATCTACCGCTAAACAAGCCACCGCCTCCTCCGCCAAATGCTACCACAAAGGCCACCGCCCAAAACCACCGCCTTTTGGGTTGTGAGTCCTTGTTGTTTTTCTTGGTTTTGTGTTTTGTGTGTTTTTTTTTTTTTTTTTTTTTTTTTCAAACTTAAGGATCTTATTCCACCTTCGATTGGTCCTAATGAGTGCTGGTCTGAATGCATTTGTGCTTTTTGATTTGCTTGTTTTGGTCATTGCTGATCATGATTGCTTTAATGCTAGTGTGACTAATGATATTGTGTTGATTTGCTGCTGTTTTGGTTCTAGATTTGCGAAATTTTTTGCCCTCGTCAGAGCAATTCTATCAAAAGCATGTAATTGTCAAAAACTCAATTGTTACATTGAACTCCGGTGCATATTTGTAATTTTTTTTTTCTCTTTTCTTTTAACAAATTGTTCTATATTTGTTGATTATTATACAAATCACAAAATTTTCAACTTCAAGTTTTTAGAAGACAGAACAAGAATGACTTTAGGGGATTCCAGGCCTCTAGTGGTGAGTTGTCTATGAGTAGATCCGATGGGGTCTCTTAAAAGGAAAAAAGTCTCTTTATAAGTCCTTTTTTCCCTCTTTCTATATGGAACTTACATGACATTTTCACCCCAACATGCCCCAGGGTAAAATGTATTTTCCCTTAACTTTATGGGGTTGCTATGTAACATCATATGACATTTTCACCCCAAAGGCAATAAATAGACAAATACAATTATTATCCATGAAAAGTACGACCCGATCCATATAATTATAATGGGACAATCAGCAGTGGTGTTGGTAATGGTATATATTATAATCTTTTGTCTCTCCAGGCCACTTCGACAATGGGTCACTTGTCTCGATTTCCTCACATAACTGACCGTTTAAAAGGGGATTTACTTCGTGACCCATGTGACTTTTTTCTTCAAAGGTAAAAGTTGAGAGTTCTACTTGTAAATAGACGAGGATTTATGGGAATTAAATGAGCTATTATTCATTGCTGAAAAGAGGGCGGGGCCGGAGGTCCAAGTCATTCAATACTTATAATGTTTTAAATGTGTTGCCGTTGGGGGAGACGGGAAATAATATTGATATGAATAGGTGAAAAAAGTCACATGGCCGTGGGGGTCTGGTCTGCAAAACTTGATCAATTATGCCATGCTTTATCTTTGTTGGATGCCTATAAGGTGGCATTGGCATCAATGGCCTTTGTCCTCAAGCGTGCTTCTCTTATTATACCATAACTCTCCACGCTGCATCCCATTTACGCACTACTGATGATAACTTTGCCCTTATTAAAGACTCATAACCATAACCATATAGTCAAAATATCTCTTCTTTTTTTTTTTTTTTAGTTTTTTTTTTTTTTTTTTTAAAAAAAATGATGTATGGAAAGGAAAAAGGGATTACAACAAAATTAAACAAAAAATGGGTGCACGGTGGATCCAAACAACAACTCTGATACAACCAGAAAACGGAATAGCTCTTGTTTATTAAAGCATAAACTATCTCCATTATTTTGGAATCAGCCTAGAACTCATCTCAAATTTGATTTTCGATTTGTTTCTCTCCCCCTCCACAATCTAGGTTGTGTCAACTATTAATTAAAGTGGCCTTTTTCAGTGGGTGCACTCACATTTCTAGGAACTTAATTCCCACACGACTGTTCCAAGTTTTGGGCGATTGATCTTCTATGCACGCCTAATTCTATGATCTGTGGAGAGGTGGTAGTGGCAGCAAATGGCAATAATAGTGTCTGTCTTTGTCTCTCTTCTGGCAATGGACCCACAGAAGGCTGAAAAGTGGCTCCAAAAAGCAGTGAGCAGAACAAATATATATATAAAGCAACAGCTATATATATATATAGCTGTTGCTTCACGTATACAATTAATGGCTCCTGCCTGCCATCATATCCATATCCAATGGAGCGTCGTTTGCATGTCTTCTTCCATTTCTCTTTTCTTTTTAGCCTAGCTAGAGTCTCTCAACTGGGGGAGGGGCCACCAAAAGACTAGAAACCTTCTCTTCTTTCGGGGTAACCCTAACATAATTTCTACTCTACCATCATCATGGCTTTGAGTTGGCCTTTGAGAGGATAGCATTATGAATGCTTAATTTCTCCTTGTGTGCCTACTGCTTCACCTCTCTGCACATGCATGATTTGGTTGCATTTTCTTGTAGCAACTCCCTTCATTTTTCCGCAAAGTAGGTTTTGTTGGTCAACTACCAACATATATAGTCACACCCAAAAGAATGCCCTGTCGGATATCCATCACTTTATGTCTGTTACAGTTAACCTTACGGGGAGACTCATCAAGCATTTAAGAATCAATGAGAATAGTTGATCACCGATGGGCCTCTAAGGCCTGCCTATAGCGTAATGAACCAAGATCAGGAAGAGGCCGGCTAACCAAGCCCACAGTTACTCCTAATCCAGGAACCCGGATCAACTTGCATCCCGATGGAACATACCACAACCGATCCCCCCATCTGCCAAGTTAGATAAAGGTATCCCACAACAGAAATCCTCTCCAATATTTGTGGAAGGCAATCTTTACACTCTGGCCGCATGTCCTTAAGAAGCAGTTTTTAATTCTCTTACCAGAATTTTAGCTGGAGATCCAAAACCCTAATGAAGGAAGGCGGAAATGACCAACCTATATAAATTGGGTAAGGCCCTTCATTTGGTACGCAATCATTTCTTTACACCGTCATTTTGCTAGTTTGGTTTTCCTTACTTAATTGTTGGAAGTAGTTATGTCAGACTTTCGATGGAGGACCCTCTCTCGTTGTTTTCTTTGTTTGCAGACTTCTTTGGTGCCAGGCATGCAATTACTTTATCAATAGTTGACATGTTAAATCACTACTTATTTTTAAAATTTAAATTAATAATAAATAATAAATTTAATCATTAAATTAATATTTTAACATGTCATTTCAACGAGATGATTGAACCTTCCGTAAAGAAAATGAGAGGGTTATTTTCAGTCATATAGTCCACAAGCTTAATAGACTTCCAATAAACTAAAGAACCAACAAAAAAACAATCGAATGCTATATTCCTCCCAAAAACCAAACTATTTCCAACAGTTATCGATCGACAAATGTGCAATGTTAATAGAGCATATTAGCTCATTGATAATTTTATTAATTTTTATTTTATAAGATAAATTAAATAACATCCAGCTAATGATAAACCTAATTTAAAAATAAAATTAATCTTAATTATAACCAATAATCTTTATAAAAAAAAAAAAAAAAAAGACTTTTTTTACTTCCGTTATATATATATATATATATATATATATTAAAAAAAAAACATTCAATTTGTGAAACCCACATGTATTTCTCACAAATCTAATTATTGATATGAAAAAAAAAAAAAGAACGGCAGATCTCTCAATAAAAATCTACTCTGACACAAATTCTAATCCCCTCCTAAGTTCTAACCCATCCGTTACACAAAGGATCCAATATGCAGATTTGGGCTTTGGAAAATGGTAATCTAAATCCCTTATTGGAATGAAGAAAAAGCCCTTTAATGGGAATAAGTAGGGTACGAGGCCTTGTTGAACACGGCCCAACAGTGATACCCAAGCCCTAGATTTCCAACTTAGTAAAATGATGGCATAACCCAGTAAATCTCTCATCACAATAGCAGCACTAGTAGATAATTTTCTAGATGAAGAGCAAGGAAAATTTTGGGCGAATTGTGATTTGTAGATAATTTTCTTCTGATTTTCAGTTTGTGATTTCGTTTGATTTCATCTTATTTTCAATTTGCAATTTTGTCCGATTTCGTCTGATTTGCTATTTGTGATTATTTGTCAAACTAAAATCAACAAGAAAAGTAAATTTTAGTATGTCATTTTGCATAAAAATGTAGATAAACCACTGTGAATGCAGCACAAAAACAAGGGCGGAACTACCCCCCGGCCAAGCGATGGTCCTAAAAATTAAATATCTTTAAAAATTAACTAATATCCTAGTTCCGCCCCCTCACAATAACTACCCTTAACCCTAAATTTAAAGAACCAAAGTTACTTTTTGCTTAATCTTTTTGAACAGAGTTTTCCTCTAAACTGGGTTGAAAAAATTTCTTTCAATCAAATCTATAAAAGTAACGTGTCTATTTTTGTTTAATAACATGTGAGATACACATAAGTTTTTAATAAAATTTATTTTAACTTTGTCCCTACTATTAAAAAAACATGTTTTTTTTTTCACATGTTTAAAGGACACATGTCACTTTTATAAACTAAGTTAAAGAAAATCCGTTCAACCCAGTTTGGAAGAATAAAACTCTCTGGTTTCTTTCTCTATACCTTTATATTTTCTTTCTTTACCTTTTTTTCTTATTTTATTTTTTAAAAACTTTTTTTTTTTTATGATTTTTTTATTTTATTTTTGGAAATGTCCGCCGTGTTCTCAGCATTATGCCCACCAAAGCAACTTCCAAAGTCTGCAACGGAAACAGAAATCTTTGGCCTTTGCCAGTAAGCCAAGCATCGACGACAACGAAACCAAAAGCGGTAGGCTTAGAAGAGAGAGATGGCATTGCAATGGATGATAATCACGTACGTGGTTGCAGGCAGCAGAGGCCGTCAAGGGTCGTCTTGTCTCTTTGATTTCGCTTATTCTTCATCTTCTATTTATCTTTTTCCCAAATTCGTTCAATTTCTAAAATATACTGCAGGAAATATGATCACAGTTTTATCATGTATGCTATATATATATATATATATATATATATATATATATATATATATAATGATGATATAGTGATATCACTATCATAGGACAGCAGCAACTACTTGAAACAGTATCAAACAAACAATTTTAATAAGCTGCGGGCCCTCAGAGATATAAATTCAGGTCAACCTCCGCCACCAAGGACGGTCCACACGTGAAAGACAATAAACATTTCAAGCTCAAGAAGCTTCATTGCTTCTTCCGAAGGCAGAAGAGTCAAAAACCTTGAACAACCTAATAAACTAAAAAGAGTACTGACCAAAGAATCTCATGTCAGATAAAACCAACATTTTTGACAATATCCAACCCTACCAACTCAAAAAGTTTCAATCATTCATCAAACAAACATAAATAATATGCACCACAAGTTTATGCATTCTGGCTGGCGTACCTAATTGCAGGCTGATGCAGACAGCAGCATTAGATTGAGCTTAACAACGCTGAAACGCCATTCTTCAATTGTGTTAGATGATATCAAGGGAATACTAAGCAAGAAGCTATGTTACAATTGGTCGAAATTGGAAAGCAGCAGTCATTTGAGACAAAGATTATCATCAGCAGCAGTAAGTTTTGTAACAGCTCTAAATGCCTTGAAAAGAACTCCCCTGGTCCCTTGGATCACAAGGGTTAAGAGAAGGACAGACATCCTAAAAGCTTGGAAAAACTCATGCTCTTCCCAAATTTGATATCTCCATAGTATGCTTTTTAGCGAGTGATAGTCAAAGAACCCCACACTACCAGGAGCATATCGTCCACCACAAGTTCAGCCAACTCATGTAGCATGGAAATAAATATCTGTCCACACTACGGAGCCTTTAAGAGCACATGGCCTGTAAAATAGTTTTGTAAATATCTGAGTGTCGTGTGTCAGATGCAATACACAAAGCTACTGTCCAGTACAAAATTGCAAAAGTAAAGCAGACTGTGGTGGTAGAGTAATAAAGTGAGGGTAATTGTTCATAATTGATGCCCTCGTACAGAAGCACGCCAATCTGAAAAACAATTTCCACTTTAGCTTGAATCTAATCAATTCAACCAAGTGACTAACCATGGTCATCATCTACTATGTACGTCAGCTCATATCTCTGATGCCCAATTAACCTTGCAGCATGTTATGCACGTTCACACAAACATAGCCAACAATTAGATGAAGTCTGATGCCCATTTTTAAAATCAAATCCTAAAATTTAGAGGAATATCATGTTGCATACCCCAAGCGACCTTATAACCCAAAAATAAGTAGATAACTATGGCGAAATGCATCTTAAATAAATCTTACGGACACAGACCTTCAATGCTAAAAGTTTGTTTCTCCAGGTAACTCTGTAAAATAAGGACATCGCAGTCATATTAGCAGCAGAGACAAAATTCAATGACTACAAGGATGTCAAAATACAATCTGAAATGCAATTACCGCCCCCTGTTTTTGAGTCAACATAGCTCCTAATCCTTGCTATTTTGTTCAAATCCCATCCAAAATATCAGAGGAATAAAACATAGAAGGGTTTTAAGAACATAAAGCAGCCTGTGAGGCACAAGCTCTCGCAATGACAGCCTGCATGACAAATTGATATCAAGCAAAATACGGTAAATACCTAAAAGAATAGTATTTCAGTACATTTGAACAGCCAAACTAGTGTTGTTCTTTCCTCAAACTATCATATCTCATTTTTTCAAAAAAATGAAGACAGCAGCTTGCCTCCCCTGTCAAAGAGTTCAGATTTAGTTTCCGCATTCATGGTAAACCATACTAATTATATCAACAGCCTAAAAATAGCTGCCATAATTCATGTAATTAGTTAACTACAACGCAGAATACAATTACCAAATTTATTGGCTTGGACAACAATTAAGTTCTTCTAAATCAACACAAACAACAATGCAGATAATCAATTAGAAACTCTATTCCAATAAAATAGCTAAGGAAAGAGCGTTAGCTCTTTCATTTCATCTTTATTTCACAATGTACAAGATACAAAAGAACCATAATACACCCCCAACCCGCCGACCCACCACCACAATCTAATCCTTTTCTTTGTACAGAAACTATGCAACAAAGTGCAACCAATGAACCAAAAAACCCAACTCACCTCCAAAAGCGATCACAAAATCGAATCTTTCCCACTTCACAAAATCACCGGATGGATTGATTCCCACGCAGAACCTGAACCAAACCCGAAGCGTTTCGCCTAATTTTCTCATTCTCATCCTCCACCAATCCCATACACAAATCCAAAGCCCCTTCTCTCCTCGCCGCCCCGCACATGTCTTCGCTATAACAACACAGCGAATTCAATGTCAGCAAAGCGTACTCAACTCCTCTGGAGCTCCCACTCCTCACAACTCTCACCAAAACCTTCACGCACCCATTGAACCTCTCCATCGCCTCTCTTCCTTCCTTGCTCTTCGCCAGAAGACCCAACACCTCTACCGCCCTCTCTAGCCCCGACTCGGCGATTCTCACCAGAATCGGCACCGCCCCACACTGAACCGCTCTCCGCCGATTATCGGGAAACGAGCAGAGCGCGTAGAGCGCCGTCGCCGCCTCCTTCTTCTCTCGTCCTTTCCCGTCCCGAAGAAGCGAAACCAAGACCCGAATCGCATGTGGATACGCCCCGATCGTCGCCTTGTTGACCTCCATCACCGCCAAACTCGTCAAAATCGTCGCCGCTACCGCGCGCGAATCGGCCGAGCCGGCTTGCAGAGCGGCGACGACTCGGGCGATCGCGCCCTCTGCGACGAGACCCACCTTGTTGTCGTCGTCAAGGCTGAGGTTAAGCAGCAGAGAGAGCGATTTCTGCTGGAGGACCGGGTTGTCGGAGCCAACACAGCCGAGAACGGCCGACAAAGCCCCCGACTCGGTGATTTTTCGGCGAAACGCCGAGTCACGCTTGGAGAGCCGGGCGAGCTGGTCGAGCGCGTCGAGCTTGGAGTCGAGAGAGGATGACGTAGCGGTGAGGGCGTAGACTAGGGTTTGGGGCTCGGGGCAGGGCCGTTGCTTGGGAGGAGAGAGGAGGGTATAATTGGAAATGAGGCTACGGAGGGCGTGGTTGGGGATGAGGACTGGATTGTCGGGGAGGGGTAGTTTGGTAACTGGGCAGGAGCGGTGTCCGGCGTCTAGCCACCGTTGGATTGAGGACCGGTCGAATGTGTGGCCCGATGAGAGGATAACCGGGTCGGACATTATTTCGAGCGAAATCGGGCACTTAAAATCGTCCGGCAATTGGGTCGTCATTTCGCTCCTCCACTCCGGGGTCCGAGTTTGTGTGTCTATGAAGTCTCTCTCTCTCTCTCTCTCTCTATCTCTCTCTCGCCGCTCTCTTTGGTGTCACTTTGGGAAGGGGTTTTGTGAGGTTTTTAGTGAGAGCAATTGTGGGGAACCTTCTCAGCCTGTGAGCATTGAAAAAATGGGGCCTATCAAATTACCATAATACTCTCAAACTCCACTTAAATGCCCACCATGTCTATAAACAGGTTGCAATAAAGCAAATAATATTATAAAACCTAATATCACTAGGCAATTGTCACTTTATCGAATTTTCCTTTCTCTTTTATTTTTTTATTTTTCTTCACATTAAAAAAAAAAAAAGCATTAAATGGAATTGCAAGGTAATGTAAATTTATTGTTGGTTTGACCCGAATCTTATCACACTAAATTCTACCTCCCTAATTTTATGTCAAGTTCTTGTTTGATTCGCTAATGATGTCAAACATTGTTAATAATTATAAGATGAAGCTCATGTCCAAACAAGACTCTCCTTGCCCGAATAAGGTTTAGAATATCTCCCAGACACATACTTGGCCAAAAAAGAAACAACAATAATAACAATAACAAAGATTTGAGCAAGAAAGCCTCAGACACTGGAATATAATTCTTACATTTCAAATGAATTAGATAATATTCAGTTCGTTATAATTGATGGGTATTTTTGTCGTTTTACTTTTTGAGAAGACAAAAATATTCATCTACTATAATTAACTAAATATTATCCAATTCATTTGAAATGGATAAGACTACCAACTAATAATAATAGAGTTAATTTTTTTGTTCAGTTTAATGCATTTAATTTTTTTTTAAAAAAATAAATAAATAATAGTGGTATCGTTGGAAAGAAGAAGGGTAAATTAGACATTAGGTATGAATACTGTTCTTTGGCAATCTTATAAGAGGTTTTGTCGGTTACTTTGCCGGAAACAAAGGGAATAGGGGAAGAAAAGTCATCATTTTCCTTTTAACTTTTTCATTAATGACGATAAGAAAGCTACATGTTTCCGTTAGAATGCTGTGTAAGGGGCATTTCGGGGATTCAGATTTGGCATTAATGGACGGGACGAAACGGAAAAGAACAAAGGGAAAGGGCGTGGCGGTCACGGGAATAAGTCTACAGTAACCCATGCTCTGGAATCACGGACTTTTGCTGTGCTTGAATAACTGAAATGCCCTTTATTATTTAACGATAAGGGATTTCGTTAGTCAACTGTCCCCAAAGTCCAAATTTATGTGCTAGATAACCACTACGTTAACACGTGTTGCCTACGAAGTGACCTCCAAACACATGTTTTTCATACGCAAATAAATAAATAATTAATTAAACATGTTTCCGCTTCTTATCTTTGGATCCAGCTTACATGTTTCATCTTTTTCTTTTCGTATGTTGTCATTTAAGTAACGATCAAAATTAAATTTTTTTAAATATTTTTTTATTTTTATTAAATTTTTTTAAAAATAAGTTAATTTTTATATTCAATTTTAATTGTTACTTACACTATAATATATATATTGCTATTTTAAATTCCTTATTTTTCCCAACTTTTTGAAGTGCTTGTCAAACTTTTTGTGAGGAGAAAGAAAAAAGAATTGGATTGATGCGAAATAAAAATTAAAAAAAAAAAATTTTGATTTTTTTTTTTTAAGTAGAAGGAAGTAAAGTTGTTCTTGAAAAAAATAAAAATAAAGTATAATTATTCGTTAGAAATGTTAGGCTTACAAAATATAAAAGTAAAAATATAAAAAATAAAAAATAAAAAAACTTACCGAGGGATCGCAGGAGAAGAAAAATCGGCAGCGGAGAGAAATGGTCGGTGTGGTGGGCAGTGTTCTCACATTGGTTTTTTTGGGAATGGGGAAAGGAGTTTTCATGACCCATGAGGGAAATTGGAAAAAAAAAAAAAATATATCATGTGTTTGGTTTATGACAAGACTTTATAGAAATTATTCTCTTAGTATTTTTGTTGAAAATATATTGTAATGTGATATAAAAATGAAAGATGTTTTGATTTTTTGGTGAGTGTTTCGTGTTGAAAGTTTTTCATTAATATTTTGACTTTTTAGTTAGAAAGAAAAGAGGAAAGATAAGAGTTGGTTAGCAAACACCCTTCACCGTTTACAAGAATACAAGCTTTATCCTCATTCTAATGGACATAAGATGAAAATTACTAAATTAGAAAAAAAAAGAAGATGAAAATTACTAATTTTTTTTTTTTTGAAAAAATATTATAGCGATCTCGAAGGTTTCATCCTTTATCAAATCGCTTCTTAAAATTTATAAGTTATCATATCATTCCCTAGGATTCACATCATTATTAAATAACTCTCTCTACTCCCCTTTCTGTTAACTTATTAACGTTGATGAATAATGTGGCCATTAGACCACATTGTGTCCAATTATTCTATCAACTAACTTACATCATACACATGTCAAGCATGACGTTCGACTTCAACCCAAAACTTAACTATTAAGTGATATCAATTTGGTATAAAACAACATTTAACTATTAAGTGACATTAATTTGGGTCTTTAAGTGGTAGTTCAATTGGCTGGAGATCACACCTTATAAAATGAAGGTTATTAGTTCGAATCCTCATCCCTTTTTTGTGCGGACATGTCAAAAAACAAAATTGGTATAAAACATGTAATTGTTAAAATCAGCAATATGTCACCGTGATTGGATATTAGTGACAAGTTAATTGGACACATGGTGGGTGATTAAGGGTGTAGAGCCATCATTAGGTTGTCCAATGCCCAATAAGAGAACTCTTGAGAAACATTTCATTTGTATAGGTAATTATAGAATAGGGAAAGACATCCCCCGAAGAGAGATGGATAATTGAGGATGTACAAAGTTGGCTAGTGGTCTTGATGTCCCCTATTGAGTATAATTTAAGATTGGAGATGATTAGACAAGTTTCTTCTCTAATTATTATGATCATTATTATGATTTAGAATAAGGACAGACCATTTAATTTGACTCCCACTAAGCAAATGCCTAAAATCTACATCAAGTTTCAACCTAATCCAGCAATGATTATAATTAATTAGGTTTCATGTACACGGTTAGATGTTGGAAGAGTAGAACTACGTTATTGGTTGGGAGGGCTACAAACTCTTCTAATTTTCTTTTATTTTCATTTTTTTTAAACCCAAAAGGTTTTTTGTTTTGTTTTGTTTTGTTTTTTCCTCCTCTTCCCACACTAGAAATTTTAGTTATGATGACACTTAATGCAACAAAATAAATTATAGATCGTAAAATGATTTATTTCTATTTTATTTGAAATTTTATTAATACTTATAGGCCGCAGCAAGCAGTTACTCTAATTTCAAAAATGCTTTTGAATGTATTTCAAAGACCTAAAGAGGTCTCCAAGAGGTAACTCAATCGGTTAAATATCACGTCCCATTAAGCGGTGGTCACTAGGTCGAATCCCTTCTCCTCCTCTTATGTGGACATGTCAAAAAAAAAAAAAAAAAAAAAAAAGAAAGAAAGACACCTAATAAAATGAAACCATCAATTTGTAGTGCTTAAAAAAAAAAAAAAAAAAAAAAAACCATTAATTTGATCTGTCTATAAAGTGAATACAAGTGATTTTACTTACCAAAACAACACATGCAACATATGCTCTCCTTTCAAAATAAGATTTGACAGATTATTCCACATCTAGAGAGAATCTATTCTCTCTCTCTCTTTTTAAATTTTTTTTTTTTAATTTTTAATTTTTAATTACATACAAATCATTATTTCTCTAACTCAATCAACAATGCTTAATCCGGCCACCACCATAAATTTGAGACCATTTTTGCATCTTGAAGTGGATTGAGTTGCCTTCAAGAAAACAAAAACAAAGAAAAACCCAATAGAGAAGATGACAACGTCCGAAAGTGGAGAGCACCCAATGAAGAGGATTAGAGGAGGTCCCGACTCCCGAGAGTCCTCGTACCGTCATCACGTGGCAGCTGTCCTGAAAACAATGGCTTATATTTATATTGAGAAATGAAAGTAAAAGGAGAGTGACGGGTGGATGGATGGATGAGACTGGTTCTAAATTCTCAGCCTCTTGTTTGGCACACCAACTAAGTAAGAAAAGAAAGAAGACAAGGTGTGTGGGGTTTGTCACAAAGAGGAAATATGAACCACGATAATTGCCATGTGTATGGCCGTTGGGGTCGTTTATATATGGATAGCTAGGTCAAAAATAATGAATTGATTTTTGGAAGTTCATGAACCATGGTGGTCCATTTTTATATGTGCTGGATAGATAGATACACCAAAACTTAATTACATGCCCGCACCATTTTTGACAAAGGAAAGCTATGAAAAGCCTTCTCATTTGAGAAATTAATAGGGGATTTTCGCAATAACTTGGAACGAGTTGCAAGCCATGGAGATAACCTTTGATCAGTTTTGGACTTCAATTCTGTGCCATAATATGGATATTGGAGGTGCTCAAATTTTACTCTCTAATGGTAGAAAGTTGTAATAAGATGTAAATGAAACAAAATAGCCAAAGCAAAAGGAAAAAGAAAAGAAAAGAAAAGAACGCTAGGATTTAGCTTATTCAGCTTTAGAGGACTATATACGTTCACCAATAATAAAGAGTTCGATCAGGCTATATTATGCTCTTATTGACTTCATTCTATTTACAATACTAATAGCAAATTTCAAAAAGAGTTGTTTATCGGACAGTTGAGGAAAAATAAATGGAGATTTTCTAGTAAAGTGTTAGAATATTTTTATATTCTCTATTATTATGTTTCCTTTTTGTTTATCACTTTTAAATTCTCTATGTATAGAGACTATTGTAACACATTATCACATATTTCATTATAGATACCTTCAACCTTATTTTCTTAAATGAAACAACATGTCATGCAATTATTCGGTTGCAATAAGAAAATGATACATGGCAGGCAATTATTGAGGAATTCATTACAAAAAGCGGCAGAAAATATGTAAAAGTATTTTCGTCTTCTTCCTCCCTACCTGACTCTTTTTAGTTATTACTCCTCTTCTTCAACTTTTCGCTGATTTAAGCATCGGAGTTATCTCCACTAGCCTACTCCGACAAGCTCCTATGCCGTAATAGCATATTTGTGCGTTGAACCTAACAGCCTATGGCTAGCGAGCATCAATCATAGTAATTGTTACTTCATTTACAGAATTAGCTCCTTCACTAATTGATCTATTCCTACTATTGTACGTGCTCTTTAGGATGAATGCAGGTTGTTTTGGATAAGGAAGAGATGTATCATTACCCAACATCAAAACAACTGTTGACATGGTCGGCCTATTTGTTGCATATTCTTGGACACACAAAAGCCCAATTTGAATACATCTTGAAATTTCATTAGCATATTGGTCACCCAATGATGAATCAACTATTTCCATGGCTTTATCTTCTCTCCATAGGTCCCAAACCTACAAACATTAACATAATCATCATATTAGGTTTAAAAAATTTGGAAGCCTAATTTGATAAGCCAATATTTTCACGCATTCTTACATGCCCGATCAAATTGGAGGAGGGGCCTTCATGATAATAAGCATTGTTCTTTTTGCCAGTAATGATCTCCAACAGCAAAATCCCAAAGTTATATACATCAGATTTCACTGAAAATAGTCCATGCATTGCATACTCTGGTGACATATAACCACTGTAGTAGCAAAATGAAATTATCAAAGATAATTCTATGTTTGTGCATTAACGCGGCGAATAACATTTTCGGGAACATAATAGGAAAAAGAATTACAAAGGTTAATTTGCTTGATGTTATGCGAATTAAAAACCCCTTTGATTTGTACTTATAAGAATAGAAGTCATCTAATAGGATGAAGAGTTTAATGTATCTTTATTTTGTAACACACTTACTATGTTCCGACGACGCGATTTGTATTTGCTTCAATTTGGTCAACTCCAACGATTCTAGCCATACCAAAATCTGCAATTTTTGGATTTAATGCATTGTCAAGCAGAACATTGCTAGCTTTTAAGTCTCTGTGGATAATTCTTAATCTTGAGTCTTGATGAAGATATAAGAGTCCTCGAGCAACTCCACAAATAATCTCAAAGCGTTTTTCCCAATATAACAATGACCTTTTTGTTTCATCTGAATGAAGAGATGAAAACTCAGAATATATGCTTTTGTAATATTTATGCTACATGTTAGGAATTCATCTGTTTGTAATTTGAGGACCATTTTCGAGTGTTATAACAAGAATTTTATGTGAAAAAGTAGACATACCAAAAATGAAAAAGTTGAGGCTTTTGTTTGGCAAATACTCATAGATTAACATCTTCTCCTCTCCTTGAATGCAATAACCTAGAATCCTTACAAGGTTTCTATGTTGGAGTTTAGCAATTATTGTAACTTCATTTTTGAATTCTTCTATTCCTTGTCCGGAGTACTTTGATAGTCTTTTTACTGCAATTTCTTTCTGATTATCTAAGAGACCCTGGAATTAAAGTACAAATTTCATTTAGCCATGGAAACATCCAAGATAAAAATCTAGTGCATTAACACACACATGAACTGAAATTATGCAAAATTCAAAACTCATTGAGGGAGAGTAGTACCTTATAAACTGAGCCAAAACCACCTTGTCCAAGCTTGTTAGCATCAGAGAAATTATCTGTAGCTGCAATTATGATACTTAGATTAAAGAATGGTAAATCTGAATTTCTTGTACTCCCATCGAGCTCCCTTGGAGATTCCTTAAAGTAGGTTGAACTCGAGGTAACAGAAGATAAATATTTGCTCTGCCTTTTTCCTGTTGTCAAACGCAGTCACAGATAATGAAAGGTGTATAATTAATGCAACTATGAATTCCTACAAAAAATCCCCAAAATGAAACAGATCAGGAAAAGAGTGAAAAACATTTTGCATACCTTTTTTCTTCCTCATTACCAACCAACAGGCAATGGAGACCACAAGAAGCAACAATATTAGACCAATACAAACTACAAGAATGGCCACCATGCTCTTGCTCTGCATAAGACCATTTTTCTTTGCATATTGAGCTGACAACAAAAATATAATAATGACATCATAAATCTGAGAAGGTAATTGTACATAACTGGTTTCTGAAATAACATCTTAGAAATAAAAAACCAAACAATGTAAAGAAGAATACCCAGTACAACTGCATCCACACGTATATACAAATCTTGTCCTGCATTGGCAAATGTTCTGATGTCCACCAAGTCCCCATGCCATGACAAGCACCCAATCCCTCCCCTTGTCTCATCTGCACTGCTGTAAGCTGTACAAGAACAGTTCCTCAAGCACTCCTGCTCACATTCCTTCAAACTCAAACTCATGTTCACACGTGCTATTGAAGTATCCGGGACTTTCACACGTGCCAACTTCACAAACCCTTCTTTGCTGCGGCACGTGGATGCTCCTTGTCTCCTCACGCACCCGCCCGACCCGTCTCTCATGTTCCAATCATGGGTTGACATGGGTTCGAACCCGGGTAAGCATGTGCATTGAAATTTGTTGGGATCATATGGATCGCAATAACTATTTGGACCGCACTCTCCATACATATCACAGTCTTTCGGGGCGGACCAAAATGTGACCCATTTATTATTGTTCCATGTTAACCGCTCAACGGCTCCTGATTCATCCAATACTAATCTTGTGAGTACTTTAGGATTAATTAAGCCAGACATGGTAGTGACCTCATCTTGATTGTCCACAAAGCTAGGACTGACAAAATTCGTTATCCTTACGGGTGCACCGCTCCATCTCCGGCCGGTCCAAGATCCGCCCCGCCACAAGGGAGTTCTACCCTCGTATAAGAACAATTGTGGGTACCCATTTGGGTAAATCCCATATGAGCAGTAGCCGGTTCCCGGATCATCTTTGGACTTCCAAGATGTTAGGTAACGATTGAGCCCGGTTCGCCGGTCCAGCCCAAGTTTCGCGAAAGGAAGCATTGTGTTGGTGGGATAGTCGAAGCTCTGCCATATAACCCTTTGGCTGTCTCGTAGAGCCAAAACAAGATTTCCAGAATCTAAGAGCTGAGCCATAGAATTGTTTGTGGATGAGACTGAAGCGTTTGTAGACCAGATTGGAGTGCTTAGGTTGTTGGTAAGGACGAGGTTTCCATGGCTGTTGATGGAGAGGACTCCGGAGGCATCATTGAGAGGTTTGTCTCTGTTTGCTACCCACACAACGGTTTGTTCAGAAACTTTGTTATACCATATTCCGACGTAGCGGCGGCTAGAGTTTCCCGGGCTGAAAAACCCAAGTGCGAAAGTTTCTTCTTTCGAAACCAGGATGTCACCGTCTTTAAAGGGCTTGTTGGGGGAAATGGTGTCAAGGGAAATGCAAAATCGGAAAACAAGTAGGGAGAGAAGCAACGATGTATTCAATAACTCTTTAGCAGGATTCATGGTGGTTTTTCCGATGAAAATTATAGGCTGAAGCTGAATTTGGAAGATCTAACGCTTGGAACAACCACAAAAGTGATCATCGTTGACGACAAATGACGAGGAAGCATAAATATTGCAATTAAAGGTGACCTTTACCTTCGGAATCAAAAAACTTTCACACGCAATTTCTGTCCAAATTCAAAGTTGGAATCTTCCAAATAATTAATTTCCACTTCCAAATGAGTGGCATTTAACTCGATCGTAGAATGACACGCTTTTGGTTTGTGTGGTTGAAAAAATGAGAGAGAGGTTAAAAGTAAGTGGGTTGATGTGAATCCACTGGCACTGGGGAAGTTGACAGAAAATGCCTGCATTTGCATTTCTACTAATTGTGGGACAATTATGACTACGTTGTTTTCAATTAGTGCCTTAATTGAAGTTGGCCAAAAATTCTAAAGGCTGTCACCTTAAAGGAGTGTGGATCAACCAAGATTTTCCAAGTCCCCAAATCATAGCCGGTGACTTTGTTGACCCGGTTGGCTAGCTGGTTCCACATTAGAATATTCTCCTCTTTCTCTTGATTGGTTAATTAATGTTTAATTAATTAATTAGGTCCTTAAATCTAAACTTAAGCTTCAGTGGATATCATTCACTACAAAAAATCATGGTTTAGTGACGTGGCAACTGTTTATTAGTTTTTGCCACGTCACTAAATTGTAACGTGTTAAAATACTACACGTTACGATTTTTATTGGTAACGTGGTATTTTTAACACGTTACCATATGGTAACGTGGCAAAAATGCCACGTCACCCAATGGTAACGTGTTAAAATAACACGTTACCATTTGGTTAAAATTTTAATTAAATAAAAAAACAAAATTTTACAGGAAATTGATAATAAAAAATTTTTTCAGGCACTCTTTGCATTATTTGCTAGATGAGAGGTGTAATTTTTATACAATTGTAATCTTGTAATTACACTTGTAAACAATCATAATCTTGTAATTTTTATACAATTGTATAAACAATCATACAATTTTGTTGACATTAATTCATTATATTATTAATAACTTTGAGAAAAAAAAATATTAGGGCTTAGGACTTTGTGATTAACAGATCATAATCTAGATTGCATGTGAGTCCCCAAAGAAAGATCAAACCCCAAAAAAGATATGGCTAAGATATGCCTCTAGAACACTAAAGGCATGCTAGACGCTATCAGCTATATAACAGTAACACCATGCTCTATTTCATATAATCAGGATATGCACTATCAATTAATTAACCAAATTAAGGAAATTAGCCGATGCATGCCCTGAACATGCATGGTAGAAATATACGTAATATTACACATATATATTTAATATTACGTATAATTAAGTTGATATATATATATATATATATCAACTTATAAGTTGATAATTAATTAATTATCAATTACTAAGCTTAATATAACGAATGCTTAATAATTACAAGTATTATATGCTTTATAATATATCAATTAAGTACGTACTTAATTAATTGATATAACGCTTAATAATTTGCAAGTATATATATATATATAATTGATATAATATATATTAAGATTTATAATATATATACATTATAAAGCTTAAGCTTTGTATTAAATATATATTAAGTGTATTATATATATAATTTTTAATATATTATTGAAAATTTGTAACGTGCCACGTGGCATGTTACAATAATAGTAACGTGCCACATAGGCACGTTACAAAAGAGTAACGTGCCACATAGGCACGTTACAAAAGAGTAACGTGCCACATAGGCACGTTACTAACAGCCTCGAGACCATGCGCACGCTCAGCTTCTTCTCCTTTTCTCTTTTTTTTCCTTCTTCTCCTTTTCTCCTGTTTTTTCCCCTGGCCAGCCATCTCCTTCTTCTCCCCAGCGCGCACAGTGCAGCTTCTTCTCCCCAGTCAAAATTTTCTCTCTTCTTCTAACATTTTCCAACCATGTTTTCATCACATTTTCCAGCTTCTTCTTCGGATTTTGGAGCAGGCCGCCACCTCATCACCACCGTCTTCTCTCTCCGCCGGCGAACTCATCTCCGGCCGCCAACTCACCTCTAGCTCACGTTTTTTGCGTCAATCGATCAGGTATATATGTATATATAATTATTTTTTTTAAGTATGTATTGATAGTTTTTAATTTTCTTTACAGTAATGCATATTTCCAATTTTGTATATTTATATAAATTTGATTCTTGTAATGTATGGGTTTATAGAATATTGTATATGTATATGTTCAATTTATTTTGTTAGCTAATTAACTTATTAATTTGGTTGAATTATATATTACTTTTAGTGTCCTATGTTTGTACGTAGAAATGTAGGATTGTTCAATATAACTATGTATGCAAAATATTTATAGACACGTCTTTAGGTAAGTAGTTTCAAATTTGCTAATTTTTTTATTTTTTTATTTTTTTTATTCTGTGTATGTTTTACAAATCTAGCTATTATATAAATGATCATTTATGTAATGAATAAAATATAGAAAATAGATTTACATATATAAATCATTTATATAAATGATTACAAAAATAATAATAAACAATACATAATGCTAAAAAAGGAAAGAAAAAACAAACCTACCTAGGTAGCTAGTTAGATGAATTTTATTTAGGGTCCCCATATGAAGTTGAAATTATGTAACTTTATTTTTTAAAAAAATAATTGCGACAAAAACATAACTTAAATTTATTTTATTTAGAGCCCCCTAACAAATTACAACCTTTTCAATTTGTTTAATATAATTTGGTTTAGGTTTTACAACTTTATATTAGAATACATGTTATTAAATAAACAACGAACGTAGATGTCTTTTTTAAGTACGGTATGCATGACAAATGGTTTTAATTTTGTATTATAATGTGGTTTAAGGTTTGGAAATTTACTTCATATAAATTTTAACCAAGAAAAAAAAATAACAAGGAAAGAAAAGAATAACAAAAAAGTAATGAACTTAGTTTTACTTATTCACTGTTAGTGTCTCCATTGGCCCTAATTTAGCGTAATTCTTACATGTTTATGTTTAAGTTTAGCGTAATTCTTACATATTTATGTTTCTAATGTACATAGTAACACTACGGATAAGAGTTGAATGAAGAAGTCTAGGGATACAAAGGAATACAGAGACGGATGTAGAGCATTTGTGGACTTTGCAGTTAGGAACTGTGACACTCCAAACAAACTTATTGTGTGCCCCTGTAAGACATGTCGCTGTAACAGGAGACACCCCCCAAATTTGGTATACGACCACTTGACAGAAGGGAAAGGAATGTGGCCCCAATACACGTTCTGGATTTATCATGGCGAGAGGCCTGTTAGAGCTCCCGTTGATGGCTTGAATTCATCACGTCCGGCAACAGCTGCGGGTGCAAGCACTAAACAGGGTGGAAATATGCACGCCATGTTGCGTGATGCATTAGGCATGCACGAAGTTAGAAATGACAATAGTGAGCATCAGGTTGAGGTGCACGGAGAGGAAGAAGACATTGTGCATGACGAAGCCGATGGAGATGACGTACGAAAGTACGAGGAATTGCTTAAAAATGCAGACAAACCGCTTCATGATAAGACCAAACATAGCAAGCTGAGTGCTACTGTACATCTGTATAATTTGAAGTGTGTGGGTGGAGTTAGTAATATGATATTCTCGTGTTTTCTCGAGCTAATCAATCAGTTGCTGCCTGTTGATGATGGAGCTCTGCCAATTAATACATATGAGGCCAAACGGTTTCTAAGGGACATGGGACTCGGGTATGAAAAGATTCCGGCTTGTCGCAATGATTGTATGTTATTCTGGAAGGGCAATAAGGACTTAGATTCATGTGTCAAATGTGGTAAATCTAAGTGGAATGACGAAATTCATTTGGACGAGGATGGCCACCCCATAACGTCGAGTAAGAGACGTCCGGTCAAGGTTTTGCGGTGGTTTCTCATCATACCACGACTACAGAGGCTTTTTATGTCAGAGCATACTACACCCCATATGAGGTGGCATGCAGAAGGCTGCATTAAGGACGGCGTATTGAGGCATCCAGCCGACGGCAAAGCATGAAAGTCATTCGACAATTTATATCCGGAGTTTGCAACGGACAATAGGAACTTAAGACTTGGCCTAGCCTCAGATGGATTTAATCCTTTTGGGAATATGAGCACATCCCACAGTATTTGGCCTGTAATGCTTATACCGTACAACCTGCCTTCTTGGATGTACATGAAACAAACGTCTTTCATATTATCTCTGATTATTCCAGGCCCAAGTTCACCTAGAATGGATATAGATGTCTACATGCAACCGTTAATTAAGGAATTGCAGCAACTATGGAGTGTGTGGGTACGAACATTTGATGTCTCATTGAAAAAGAATTTCATGCTCCGAGCACAACTGATGTGGACAATTAATAACTTTCCGGCATACGTGGACTTGTCTGGGTGGTCTACAAGAGGTAGAAAGGCATGCCCTTACTGTATGCATGCAACAAGGTCTAGACGATTAAAACATGGAAATAAGTTTTACTTTATGGGGCATAGGCGATACTTGCCCATGGATCATCCGTGGAGACGGAATAAAAATACATTTGACGGTAACCAAGAATTAGAATGTGCCCCCGATGTGCCAGATGGAGATGAAATCCTAAAACAGTTAGAAGATATGGTATTTGGAGATGAGAGCGCCGGTAAGTCAGTTAACATTGAAAATTCACATGCAAAGAGGAAGATGACTGATAATATATTGTGAAAGAAGAAAAGCATTTTTTTCCGTTTGCCGTACTTGAAGGATAATTTATTGCGGCACAACCTTGATGTCATGCACATAGATGGACAATATAATCGGCACAATACTCGACATTAAGGGGAAAATGAAGGACAACCTTCAAGCTCGTAAAGACTTGCAAGAAATGGGTTTGAGATCAGCACTTCATCCTTTCACAGATGATGATGGGAGAATATATATGCCTCATGCAAGCTACATGATGTCGAAAGAGGATAAAACTAGTTTCCTAAAAGTGCTTCGAAATGTAAGGGTGCCAGACGGATATGCCTCGAATATTTCTAGATGTGTAAAACTTAAGGACCGAACGATATCGGGTTTGAAGAGTCATGACAATCACGTATTGATGCAACAACTTCTCCCGATTGCATTGCGTGGATCACTACCCAGTAACATGGTTAGACCGCTGGTTGAGATGTCTGCATTCTTTAGGGGCATATATTCAACGGCGTTGACCCAAGAGAATATGACCCGACTTGAGACTGGCATCTATATCACTCTGTGTAAGATGGAACAGATATTCCCTCCCAATTTTTTCACCAGCATAGTTCATGTTGTGGTACATCTTGTTCGTGAATGCTGACTCGGTGGACCGATACAGTATAGGTGGATGTATCTAGCAGAGAGGTAACATCTCCTCTAAAAGATTAAAACTAAAATTTATTTGTCATTTATTTATTTAAAAACAACTATTAGATGTAATAATTGACTAGTTTTGATATGTAGGAGCCTTGGGGTGTTCAAATCTAGTGTTCGCAATAAAGCGGCTCCTGAGGGCTGCATTGCGGAGGGCTATATAGTAACCGAGTTGGTGACGTTCTGTTCGATGTATTTAGAGAACGCACCGACATTTCACAATAGGCCGCAGCGAAACCCGGATGGGCCTAAAGGGGTTGGAACCCGAATCGTCCTCGACCGACTCACGTTAACACAGATTCACCGTTACATTCTGTTTAACTCAGATGACTTCCTCCAATTGCGGACGTGAGTATTGTGTAATAAAGATATGCATGCTAATATCCCGCAACAACGTTCGTTGTGAATTAAGTTTAATTGATTTTATTTCAAAATATAGGATACACAAGGATTCCATAATACAAACCACAAATAGAGGGCGAACGACGGACGATCAGTTGGAAACCCAACATTTTGACCAATTCTGCGATTGGTACCTTGACTACGTAAGACTAATGTCATGCATACCTACTGAATTTCATAATGTTTTCTCATTGCACTAATTACACTTCGTCGTTGTATATGACTCGTAGGTTGATTGTTCGGACGATCAACGCAGGAAGGATATGGGTGACAAACTAGTAATGCATTGTAGAGGGCCGATGGTTTCAGCAGTCTAATATAACAAATATGTGGTCAATGGCAAGTTTTTTCGCACTGTTGAACATGATATTGGAAAGCGGTCTCAGAATAGTGACGTGTGTGTGCCGACTGTTGATGGCGAAACATATTACGGGAAGGTAACTCAAATACTTGAGGTGTAGTATTACGATAGAACAAAGTATGTTATGTTCAAGTGTGATTGGGCGGACACCACAAGGGACAGAGGATACAAGGTCGACGAGTATGGCATAACACTTGTCAACTTCAAAAACCTTGTCCATAAGGGGGAGCTGATTAGTGATGAACCGTATGTACTAGTTTCCCAAGTGGAACAAGTTTTTTATGTTAAAGATGAAAGGAATCCAGATTGGGCTTGTGCAGTGAGGACTAAACCTAGAAACATATACGACGTTGGTCAGGGTCAAGTACCTGATGATGATCATGTCAACTATCACGAGAGTGAGCCACTCACTTTAAATAATAATCAGCTGTGCAATCCGCATGATGACATCCAAAATGTCTGACCCGGCTTTGCACCAATCGAGGCGTATGTCATTCTATATGAATTAAATATTGTACATTGATTGGTTTGTTATTTATTTGTACATTAATTGTCAATTTTTCTTAGGACTTTGTGGTGAAATTTGGTTGCACTATGCACTATACACATAACTAATTGAGTGCGTGCTTTATTTTGCAGGTTGAAATGAGTGCTCGGGGGAAGTCAAAAGGGTGGAGGGCACAATCTTCTGGGTTAAGATTGCAACATGGCTTTACCGATAGTGAGGCGCAGGAAGCTGCCATGCTTCTTCAGCAGCAATCAGGGTATCCATCCATGCAAGGAGAATTTATTTGAGTCTTTGATGGTAAGTGTAGATTAGATGTTATTAATTAATTTATGATATGTACCACTTGTATATTAAATTTATTTTATACAATAAGCGTTTTAATACCCTAGTTTTTAATTGATACAGCGTTACTTTTACATCATGCCTGGGTCGGATATGACGGCAATTAAGAAAGACGATTTCAGAGACATGGGCGAGAAACAGAAGCTTTTGAGGCATAAGTTAAGGAAGAAGCTCATGATTCAGAGCGACGACACTCCTGCGACAGTGTCGGCAAGGATGGCCCAGACCATTTCAAAGTACAACCCCGCAGACGTTGAAATATTATTGGGGAAATGGTGTGATCCCGATTATCAAGTAAGTCACTTCAAACTATTTGTGTTTTGTTAGTTATAATTGTTCGATGGTTTAGCTATTAATAACGTATATATGTTGTGTTCGTAGGCTTACTGTGCGCACATGAAAGAGATATGAGCACAAAATCAAATACCACACTACATCGGCTCGAAGAGCCTTGCAAGGCTGGCACATGAGAAAGTATTACTCTAACTGACCATAACATCTTTATATATGTCATATATTGCGTACTATATATATATGACATATATTTCATTGGTGGTTTGAACTTATTGCAGATGCTTAGTACGGGAAAGGCTCCTATGCGAGCGAAGACTTATATCAAGAGCCATAAAAAGGCAGATAGTAGCTACCCAAATCCGGTAGTCGCAGCGAGAATTGTAAGTAGCGGACACCTTGTTATGAATTTTTATTTATGTATTAACTTATTGAGTCTTCAAAATTATATATATAACAATGATCGTGTACAGGCTCGAATGGAAGAGTTATTGGAGAATGACCCTGCGGAACAGGTTGAAGGGCCACAAGGGACGATTAGGTGGACACCGGATGATGCTTATGCTCAGGCGCACGACAATAAGCCTGAGTATGTAGGTCGTGTCCGAGGGGTAAGTAAGAATATTTTGCCTGCGCGCGGCACGATCCACTCATATTATACACCATCCCAAGCACGGTCGCAAAACCGTGGTGGGACAATAGTCTCGCGTGAAGAATTCGAAAGAGCCATTGAAGCCGAGAGGGAGAAGCACAGAGAGGAAATGGATGCGAGGCTGGCACAGCAGAGTGAGGAGATTATTGCGGCGGTGACTGCGCGAGTGACTCAGTAGATGGCTGCTTAGATGGCGGCGCATGAGGAGTGGATTCGTAGCCTTGAGGGGTTGAGACGTGTGGGGTCGGAGCCGGAGGTGACGACGATCAGGAATCTGCAAGATGCAGAGTCCCCAGCCTGAGTGATTGCGAGATCCTCAGTTGATAGCCGATCAGGTAACAATATATTTTTATTATTTCTATTTGAGTAACACGATTATCTTACGAGATGAATATCATTTTAAGGGCTAGTAATTTTGTTTGGTAAATAAACTTTGTTCGTATCTAACACAATTGTATATAACACAATTGCAACGTAATATGCATGTGTAGATGACGTCAGCGTAGAAGCTAAGGACGATGATTACAATGAAATCCAACACAAGACGCCGGTTGGACAGAAGTCTTGTTTGTCTCAACATTATACCCGTCGTTTAGGCACCCCGTAAGTATATATATATATATAACTCAAAATAATCTACTTTGTTCCTGGTTGGATTGGTCGTACCATATTTGTTGAAGACGCCTCATTAAATAAATGTATATGTGTTTATGTATGTCGTGCAAATATATGCATAGGTTGTGCAAATATATGCATAGGTCGTGCAAATATGTATGTCGATATTGTGTATGTGACAATTATTCGATTGTTTTCTCACTTACTTGGACATTGCTTACCTATAAGGAGTTGATAATATTATATCACAAATGTCAATTAACTAACTAATTAATTGCTTGTTTTATTATTTGCAGTTAGTGCGGAGATGTCAGGAGATAATGGTCATGATGTTCACTCAGCTATGGTTGGAGTAGTGTATAACCTTACATGCATATTTGTATAACGTGGCACATTTGCAGTTAGGCTTTTGGATTTTGTATTTGTGTATTAGTGTTGGATTGTATTTGGTTAGTGTTGGATTAATTGTGGTAGTTGGATTGTGGTAGATCGACTATATTTGATGTTGGATTGTGGATTGTGGCTATATTTGACGTTGGATTGATCGAATATTGGATTTTGGATTGTCAAATATTGGATTTTGTATATTAGGTAACGAGCAGAAAAAATTCAAAAAAAAAAAAAAAAAAAAAATTTCCCTATCAAATTTGGTAACGTGGCATATTGTACCACATTACCTTTTTGTAAAGTGTAGCCATGTTACCAAATGGTAACGTGGCACCACGTTACCAAATGGCAACATGGTACATTCTGCCACATTACCCTTTGGTAACGTGGCAACACGTTACCATTTAGTAACGTGTTGCCACGTTACCATGGGTGATAACGTGTCAGAACCTGACACGTTACCAAATGGTAATGTGTCAGAGTCTGGCACGTTACTAAAGTTCCACTAACTACGTCCAATTTCACCACCTGTCAAACACGTTACTATCCACACGTTACTACACTTTAGTAACGTGTTAACACCATATACACGTTACTAATGATCCGTTGCAAAAAAATGTGATTCTTGTAGTGATTGCAAACTAGCTAGTTGGTAATTAAGCTGAAAGACCTTTTAGTTGGGTGGTAGATGACAAGAGTGATTTGCATTCCATATTTTTGTTCTTCGTTAAGGGGTCGTTCCCATCATTTTATATTTCTGTAATAATCATTCTATAGTGTCACACTTATATTAGGTAATGATTTTATATTATATTAAATTCATACAAGAGAAATATCAAAGTACAGTAGATTTACAGAAAGTAAATCATATGTTGTAATAGCATATTGGTGCACAGAACCCAACTACAGCCCATTGTTAGCGAGCATCAATCATAGTAATTGTTATTTCATTTACAGAATTACCTCCTCTACTGTTGTAATTGCTCTTCAGGATAAACGCAGGTTGTTTTGGATAAGCAAGAGTTGTATCATTACCCAACATGAAAACAATTGCTGACATGGTTGGTCTATCCGTTGCATGTTCTTGCACGCACAAAAGCCCAATTTGAATGCATCTCAAAACTTCATTAGCATATTGGTCACCCAGTGATGAATCAACTATTTCCATGGCTTTATCTTCTCTCCATAGGTCCCAAACCTACAAACAAAGTAATCATCATATTAGGTTAAAACAATATTACACTAATTTGATAAGCCATTATTTGCATGTGTTCTTACATGCCCAATCAAATTTGAGGATGGACCATCATGATAATAAGCATTGTTCTTTTTGCCACTAATGATCTCCAGCAGCAAAATCCCAAAGCTATATACATCAGACTTCACTGAAAATAGCCCTTGCATTGCATATTCCGGTGACATATAACCACTGCAATAGCAAAATGAAATAATCAAAGATAGCTCGATGTTTGTGATGTTTGTGCCTTAACATGGCGTATAAACTTTTCTAGGAACACAATAGGAAAAAGAGTTACAACGGTTAATTTGTTTGATGTTTTACTTAAAATCCCATTTGGTTTCTATTTCTATGACTTTAATAGGATGGAGAGTTTAATGTATCTTTATTTTGCAACGCACTTACTATGTTCCGACGACACGATTTGTATTTGCTTCAATTTGATCCTCTCCAACGATTCTAGCCATACCAAAATCTGCAATTTTTGGATTTAATGCGTTGTCGAGTAGAACATTGCTGGCCTTTAAGTCTCTATGGATAATTCGTAATCTTGAGTCTTGATGAAGATATAAGAGACCTCGAGCAATACCATAAATAATCTCGAAGCGTCTTCTCCAATCTAACAATAACTTTTTTGTTTCATCTAAATGAAATATGAGAACTTAGAATATATGCTTATGTAATATTTATGCTGCATGTATAATAGGAATTCAGCTATTTATAATTGAAGGATCCGATTGTGGGGTGTTATTGCAAGAAGTGTATGTGAAAAGTAGACATACCAAAAATGAAAAAGTCGAGGCTTTTGTTTGGCAAATACTCATAAATTAACATCTTCTCTTCTCCTTGAACACAATAACCAAGAATCCTCACAAGATTCCTGTGTTGGAGTTTAGCAATTATTGTCACTTCATTTTTGAATTCTTCTATTCCTTGTCCGGAGTACTTTGATGGTCTTTTTACCGCAATTTTCTTCTGATTATCTAAGACACCCTGAAGTAAAATTACAAATTTCATCTAGTCAAAATGCAAGAAAAGCACACATGAACTGAAATTATGCAAATTTCAGAACTCCTTGAGGGGGAGTGGTACCTTATAAACTGAACCAAAACCACCTTGTCCAAGCTTGTTAGCATCAGAGAAATTATTTGTGGCTGCAATTATGATACTTAGATCAAAGAATGGTAAATCTGAATTTCTTGTACTCCCATCCAGCTCCTTTGGAGATTCTTCATAGTAGGCTGAACTCGAGGTAACAAAAGTTAAATATTTGCTTTGCCTTTTTCCTGTCGTCGTCAAAGGCAGTTACACTTACATATAATGAAACAAATGAAATACAAATGAAACAGAGGAAAAGAGCTAGCAGGAAGAGTTTACGTCTTGCATACCTTTTTTCCTCCTCACTACCAACCAATACGCAATGGAGACCACAAGAAGCAACATTAGACCAATACAAACCACAAGAATCGCGACCAGCCTCTTGCTCTGCTTAACACCATTTTTCTTTGCATATTGGGCTGAGAACAAAAATATAAAATATTTTTAATAATGACATCATATATCTGAGAAGGTAATTGCACGTACATAACTGGTTTCTAAAATAACATTTTCCAATTTTTTTTTTTTTTTTTTTTTTAAAAACATGGTAAAGTAGAATACCTAGTACAGCTGCATCCATACGTATAAACAAATCTTGTCCTGCATTGAGATAGGTTCTGATGTCCACCAAATCTCCGTGCCATGACAAGCACCCAATCCCTCCCCTTATCTCCTTTGCACTGCTGTAAGCCGAACAAGAACAGTTCGTCAGGCACTCCTCCCTACATTCCTTCAAACTCAGACTCATGTCCACACGTGCCATAGAAGTATCCGGCATCTTCACATGTACCAGCTTCATAAATCCTTCGCCGCTTTGGCACGTGGATGCTCCTTGCCTCCTCACGCACCCGCCCGACCCGTCTCTCATGTTCCAATCACGGGTTGACCTGGGTTCGAACCCAGGTAAGCATGTGCACTGAAATTTGTTGGGATCATCTGGATCACAATAACTATTTGGACCGCACTCTCGGTACATATCACAGTCTTTCGGAGCGGACCAAAACTCGAGCCACTTACTATTGTGCCATGTGGACCGCTCAATGGCTCCTGATTCATTCAACACTAATCTTGTGAAAAGTACTTCAGGATTACTTACAGTGTACATGTTTGTGGCCTCATCTTGATTGTCCACAAAACTATGATTCAAGAAATTAGGTATCCTTATGGGTGCACCGCTCCATGTTTGGCCGGTCCAAGGTCCGGCCCGCCACAAGGGAGTCCCACCCTTGTATAAGAACAATTGTGGGTACCCATTTGGGTCAATCCCATATGAGAAGTTGCCGGTTCCTGGGTCATCTTTGGACTTCCAAGATGTTAGGTACCGGTTGAATCCGGTCCGCCGGTCCAGGCCGAGTTTCATGAACGGAAGCATAGTATTGGTGGGATAGTCGAAGCTCTGCCATGAAATTGAAACCCCTTGGCTGTCTGGTAGAACCAAAACAAGATTCCCTGAATCTAAGAGCTGAGCCATGGAATTGTTTGGGGATGAGACTGAAGCGTTTGTAGACCAGATTGGAGTGCTTCGGTTTTTGCTGTTAAGGACGAGGTTTCCATGGTCGTTGATGGAGAGGACTCCGGACGTATCGTTGAGAGGGCTGTCTCTGTTCGCTACCCACACAACGGTCTGTTCAGAAACTTTGTTATACCATATTCCGACGTAGCGGCGGTCAGAGATTCCCGGGCTGAAAAACCCAAGTGCGAAAGTTTCTCCTTTTGAAACCAGGATGTCACCGTCTTTAACGGGCTTGTAGGGGGAAATGGTGTCAAGCGAAATGCAAAATCGGAAAACAAGTAGGGAGAGAAGCAACGATGTATTCAATAACTCTTTAGCAGGATTCATGGTGGTTTTCCGATGAAGAGTATAGGTTGACTAACAAGATTGCTGTGTGTCGGTAGGATTGGGTTAAGAATGAAGAATCCACCAGCGCTGGAGACGATGTCAGAAAATGCTTGCATTTTTTACATGTGGGACACGAGTACGCTAATAATTTTGACAAGAGAAATGTTTTGTGTATAAATCACTCATTAATCATTTGATCTGTGGTCCAATAAATGTCAGGTTTAATGGCTAATTTTTAAAAAGATGGATAAGATTCTTTTGACAATTAAGGTTGTGCTCGTCGAGATCGAGCATGGAAGCTGCTAAAAATTCATATGGGCTCTCACCTAGGTGTGGATACAACCAAGATTTTCAAAGTTACTAATGATGTTGAATCTTGATTAAACATTATTAATGGTCAGTATGTCTTTCGACATTTTTCATGAAACAGAAAAATATTGCATCAAGTAAAGCGATACACATGACATGGTCCCTAGGTGAAGAAGATGACAAACACACTGATCTTGATCTTTATGGGTGTTTTGGAAATTTAAATGGCTATTGAAGGTTAATTTAATCATTCTATTTAGCAAAGGAGCACATTTTTTCCGTTCAAATTGACGTATGATTTTAATGGAGAGTAGATTTTTGAATTCAAACTTTGGATTAGATTGATGACCAAATTCAAAGTTTGGCGGGGGATGATGGTAATTTGGAGACACACATATAATTTTACCCTTATTTTTACTTTTTATAATCCATTGAATTCTGTCACACTACTTTGCCTTGCTATATAAAGATAATTCACATGTTATATATTATAGAGAAATGCTTGACTTCATTAAAAAGTCTATCTTCTGGTCATTTTAATCTTAGGTGGGGCATGATCCATTTTCTAGAAATCTATTAATTTATTGTTTAAAATCTATTAATTTTAAAATGAGTCATGCTAACTAGAATTAAAATGGCCATAAGATGGACTTTTTAATGAAGCTAAGCATTTCTCTATATTATATTGTAAATCATGCTCTTTCCATTACATATATAATAGCTAGCCATATGAGAGCAAATCAATAGGATTTGGACAATACGCTAAGATGATTGTTAATTTGTCATGTCATGTTAATAACACCTTGAAATTCAAAGTAATGATACAAGGATAATTAGAGTTTTCTCAAATGTGACATGCCATTTAAAATCACCATTGAATTTAAGATGATCATTATTGAATTTTGATTTATTGATGATTTTAAATGTCACATCACATTTGGGAGGACTCTAGTTCTCCTTAATCATTACTCTGAAATTTAAATAAAATTAAAAATAACTACAAGTGAAGTCCATGTTTATTTATTTTTTATTTTTTTCAAATTGAAAAAAGGTTGGAGGGGGAAACCAATTATGGCTATTCTAACTGAGCGTGACCATAGTAGAACCAACCCACGGGAGACTGCTCAGAAGGGACCAAAATAGCAGAAATCGCAAGTGCACCCTTAAGACTAGCCGAGCCATAGCTTAATTGCCTGCCCCACCAGGGCATCAATGGAAACTAAGGTGGTTTATACTAATTAGGCAAGGGGATTCTTCATTGCGGGGATTTGAATCTACACCCTAGTACTTACCTAACCACTTGAAAATTTTCTTGGGCTATTGAATCATCACCCTTTATGGTTGAAGTCCATGTTTAGTCTACATAATCATAGGCTAGCTTCTAGCTCTTGCTGTTTAAACATTTAGCATCGATCGATCTCAGGTAGATGGCAGTGATTTTCTTACGAGTTATATGTTATCGTCAACATAAAGTGGGATACTACTACTCGTAAAAGGCATGGTCTTAGCTGTTGGCTACATAGATTTAACTTCTTTCTCTTGGTATTTAGTTGTTGGCCACACCCACTATCCTCAAAAGTATCTCAACCCTTTTTGAACTCTAACAAGGAGCTCAACAACGAAACAAGCAATGAAAGAGGTTGGATTAAAGCCAAATAATAAAAACCCCACCACAAAGAGCAAAATGGGGAGGTGCCTGAATCACAAAAAGCCTCTCAACCCCACCTAAACCCCCATTAGACAACAGCAACATCTAGTCTAAAAAGTCTTCACAACAAGGATAAACCACTAAGGCACAGGGAGACTAAAACACAAAAGCCAACAAAATAAACGAGTAAGAGAACAGAATAACAAAACAAAAAACATTAATACAGCAAAACACCAAAAAGCAACAGTAGTGGAGGAGGAAGGCGGCAGAGGGGTAAAAGGATGGAGCCACGAGCAAGGGATCGGTATGCACGCAGAGGGTAGCGACAGGGAGAGGAGAGGCCAAGGGACATGGGGGTGAGGCGCGTCTGAGGTTGGGACTAACGGAGGTTGATAGACAGGGCTTAGAAAAAATTGGATATGAAATCCACTTTAGAACAAGCCCATGAGAGGGAGCGGATCGGTGGCGGAGAGTAGCACGACGGCTAGGAGCATCGGGCTAGTGGTGCACTACAAAAAATTCAGGCTTTGTGATGTGTCTACAGTACTTTGGTTGTCAAAACGTCACAAAATGGTGATGTGTCAAAGAGTAAAACGTCATTAATTAATGACATGTGAACAGTAACACCTCACTAGTGAATATTCATACGTCACTAATTGAATTTTAATTTTTTTTATTTCTTCTATAAAATTCAATTAGTGACGTGTGAATGACTAATTGAATTTAAATTTTTTTTTTCCTCTTTCCTTTAAAGAAGAAAGAAAAAACTAAAATTTAAAAATTAAAGGGAAAATTACAGTTTACCCCCTTAAAGTTGACAGCGTTTTTCAATTTGAACACCAAAGTTTCAATTTTTGCAATCCACCCCTCCAAAGTTCCAAATTTTTGCAATTTGATCAATTGTATCCAAAACTTCCCATCTTGCCCCTAATTTTTAATTTTTAATTTTTTATAAAAAATTAAAAAAAAAAAAAAATTCAGGGTGGCCTATGGCCATCTGGCCATTTTTACACCCCCATTTTTTTTTTCATAAAAAATAAAATTCAAAAATAAAAATTAAGGGCAATATGAGAATTTTGAGATAATATTGGTCGAATTAAAAAAAAATTGAAACTTTGTGGGGATGGATTGCAAAAATTGAAACTTTAGTGCTCGAATTGAAAAACGCTGTCAACCTTAAGGGGGTAAACTGTAATTTTCTCAAAATTAAAATTAAATTTGTGACGTGTGAACTGGAAAATAAATTAAATTAATAAATGGCAAATATATATGTATATCAAAAAAAAAAAAAAAAGATTTTTTACTGTTCACGCGTCACCTAGTGACGTGTCAAAATTGGACACATCAATAATTCTCGGGCATACTCGCCACTCGCTGGCAGCTATCCTTTTTTAGTTCTTGGACCGCTTCGAATATCTATAGATATGTCAATTCTCTGGTACACTCAGTTGCAAAATGGGCCACTCTCACTTAGTGTTTAGAAGCAATCCTCATAACTCTAATTTTCTTTCGACTTTAAGAATTAGGAGTGACAAAGAACCTCTCTTGTAATTTGTTTTTGTGTTTTGTTTTTTCCTCCATTATCTTTTCCCACCAAAAAAAAAAAAAAAAAAGTAAAACGGAAAGGGGAAAAATACAAATGATTTTAGTTGGTTGATTTCAACTATCATGAAGAGTAATAAATGATGAAATCTTTCAATATATAAACTGGCTCTTGGTTGTATCAGAGGATCGAGGACCAACTCTGTTTAACAAAAAAAAAAACTCCTCCGTGAGGATGAGGTTGTGATGGCAGACTTTGTATAACCTACTGCCATGACGACCAAATTAAAGCCCTAGAACCACAAGGCACCCAAACAATCAAACTGCCAAGGGCAACCATCACAATAACTGACCACCCAGGAACATAACCTGCCCTTTGAGGAACTAAGTCAAGAAGATATTCTTACAAAAAAAAAAAAAAAAAAAGGTCAAGAAGATATAAATCAGTGCTGAACTGATGTGATTTTCTAATTTATAAAAGATGGAGATATATATAAAAAGAAAATGAGAGGAAAGAACTTCATACATTATCAGAAACACTCATATTGCCACAACTTCGGCAACCATTGGACTCTGCCATATATCGAAAAAAGAATCAATTTTTTCCAAAAAAAAAAAAAAAAAAATCAATTCCAAAATCCCTAACATCACAAAAGAACAGAAATTACAAAATCGGAACATATTAGTGCACTGAATTACAAAAAGTTAAAGTTATTTATTTTTTGATGTTTTATCTCTTTCATACTTTTTTTTTTTCTTTCACTGTACGTCCACATATCTTCTCAAATTATCACCTAATTGACAATGTCCACCTCAAACTTTCAGTTGTAACAATGACTCCTCCAAATTATCAAAACATTGTCAATGCCCCCCTCCCAAATTCTTTCTATCTCACGACAGACGCTCCATCCTGGCATTCTCCAATCGGCTTTGACAGAGCCGTCGAACTCGAACAGGTCTCGTTTTGGTTTTCTTTTGTTTTATGTTTGGTTTTCTTTTTCTTTTTCACTGATTCACTGAAGAAAATGATGTTTCATTTGGATTTTGGGTTGATTTCAAATCGTTTCAAAATTATGATCTTTGTGAGTATTTGCTCATTTTCTTCCTGTTATTTTGTATAAAATTCGTTTTTTGTTACATGTAGTGGAATGTTATATCTTTTCTTTTTCTTTTTCTTTTTCTTTTTTTATTTCTTTTTTTTTTGGGGGGGGGGGGGGGGGGGGGGGGGTGTTTGGGGTGGGGGGTGCTGGGGATGTAGAATCAGGTATTGCTTTAATGCTTTGAGCATTGTTTGTAAAGTTCATTAATTTTTGGTTGGCATCATTTTGTGGTTTTTCATGAATTGTCAGTGTTCCTAATTAGAATTTCAAATTTTATGTTGTTCTTCCTTTATCTTTTATCCTTTAATGTTGGCTTATATAACTTAAATATCTCACATGTTCGTAGTGATTTGAAAATGTTGTGTTCTTGACATCTTGTAGTTGCCAAAGCTTTGAAATGGAAGTTAATAGTATTATGGTTGCAGAATCACAAAATCATATCAGAGATCAAACATTGATTGTAATTCTTTTGATATAACGCTACTACTACAATTTGCCCTTTTTTCCGGTTAAGAAAACTGGGTTTTTCTTCTAACATTTCAAAAGTTTGTGTGGCTGCCATTAATTGCTGATTGTGGTTTCCAAAAGCTTTGACTTGATTCTTACAGTTTAATGTTCAGCAATGAGGGGTCACATAGGACACTTCACTTTTATGACAGTAATGAAGACTTGATCTCTTAGTGTGAACGAAATAATCTGCAACGCTAGGAGAAAAATTTGATGCAATCTCAACCTTAACTAGCATTCAGACTCTCTTTAGATATGTTTTTTACTCTTGTGAAATTATGTGCTTTTGTTAAGTAGTTGATGATGGTTCCTCTCTCTCTCTCTCTTTGCTGAAACCTTTTTTTCTGTAAGTCTGTGCAGGCAATTGTATCCATAAAGAAGGGTGCATATCTTTTGAAGTGTGGACAAAGAGGGAAGCCCAAATTTTGCCCTTTCAGGCTTTCTACGGTGTGTACATATGACTTGGCATCTTTGTTTAGAATTATGAGAGTGTTACACTTGGTGTAAATGCAGGTTTATAGTGCTTCACATTTATAGTAATGATATTTGTTGGATCAATGGTAATGAATTGTGTTTAAGCAGCTAGTTCCCCTATAAAGAAAAGACCTAACTAACTCAACTATCTTATCATGGAGAGCTGTGCAATCTTCGATAAATTTCTTTCCTAAAACATGTGTGAAATTTTTTAGACATTTGAAGCATCACTTGTTGTGGATAGCCTGCTTATAGCATTTCATTATACAAAATATAATTTAGATTCGATACTTGATGATTTTGTACTTCTAAGAGACCGTAAAGTGCAGTTCTAGACACTTTTTTTTTTTTTTTTTTTTTTGTAATTGTTTTTTTAATATAATGCTGGCATGTTACATTTCTAATATATCAATTTAAGCACATATTTATAAAATTTTATAGATATATTTTTGTGATGTATATATTGTGTGAATTACTAAATTTTTAGGGTGTAAAAAATTTTTAGGACGCCAAAAAATTTTTTTGCGGCACTCCCAATATGAATTGTCTGGCTCCGCCACTGGGCCGTTTAGTCCACAATTCCGATGGAATTGTCACAACCCCAAGAAGAAAATTATATTTGACGGTCCTCTCATTATATGTTTGTCTTTTTCGTTAAATGTTTTGTATTCTGGCTATCACAAAACGCAACACTCTCATCATCAGTAGATCACTTCTTAGTGAAATTGTTTCTTTCACCGCATCTACTGACACCATATAGTCTACCACTCTGGTGGACAAAGCAACTATCGTCTTCCAAAAAATGGCACACCCCGACATGTCAGGAATTTCATTTTATCCAAATCACTAGCATACCATGAATTAACATACTCCATAACATTGGAACCGATAAAGAATAATTTTAGGGGAAAATTCATTTTACCCCTAAAGTTTCAAGAGTTTTTCAATTTAAAGAAAATGAGAGGAAAGAACTTTATATATTATCAAAAACACTCATATTGCCACAACTTCAATAAGCATTGGACTCTGCCATCGAAAATTAGAATCAATCTTTTCCCAAAAAAAGAAGAAAGAGAAATCAATTCCTAAATCCCTAACATCACAAAAGAATAGATAATTACAAAAAAAATCAGAACATATTGGTGCACTAAACCAAACAGCATGTGGTTAGCGAGCATCAATCATAGTAATTGTTATTTCATTTACAGAATTAGCTAATTCACAAATTGATCTATCTCTACTAGTGTAAGTGCTCTTCAAGATAAATGCAGGTTGTTTTGGATAAGGAAGAGGTGTGTCATTGCCCAACATCAAAACAACTGCTGACATGGTCGGCCTATCTATTGCATGTTCTTGTACACACAAAAGCCCAATTTGAATACATCTCGAAATTTCATTAGCATATTGCTCACCCAGTGATGAATCAACTATTTCCATGGCTTTGTCTTCTCTCCACAAGTCCCAAACCTACAAACAACATATTCATCATATTAGGCTAAAACAATATTAGGCTAATTTGACAAGTCATTATTTCACATGTTCTTACATGGCCAATCAAATTTGAGGAGGGACCATCATGATAATAAGAACTGTTCTTTTTGCCCGTAGTGATCTCTAGCAGCAAAACTCCAAAGCTATATACATCAGATTTCACAGAAAATAGTCCTTGCATTGCATACTCTGGTGACATATAACCACTGCAGTAGCAAAATGAAATTATCAAAAATAGCTCCATATTTGTGCATTGACGTAGCGTATAAACTTTCCGCGAACACAATAGAAAAAGAATTACAAAAAAACCCTTTGAATTTGCACTTTTAAGACATTTAAGAAATGAAAGTCACTTAATATGATGAACACTGTAATATATCATTATTTTGTAAAACACTTACTATGTTCCAACGACGCGATTTGTATTTGCTTCAATTTGGTCCCCTCCAACGATTCTAGCCATACCAAAATCTGCAATTTTTGGATTCATTGCATTGTCAAGTAGAACATTGCTGGCCTTTAAGTCTCTGTGGATAATTCTTAATCTTGAGTCTTGATGAAGATATAAGAGTCCTCGAGCAACCCCACAGATAATATCAAAGCGTTTTCTCCAATATAACAAGGACCTTTTTGTTTCATCTGAATAAAGAGATGAGAACTTAGAATATATGCTTATGTAATATTTATGCTACATACTAGGAATTAATCTGCTTGTAATTGGAGCTCCATTTTCAGGTGATATTTCAAGGACTTTATGTGAAAAGTAGACATACGAAAAATGAAAAAGTCCAAGCTTTTGTTTGGCAAGCACTCATAGATTAACATCTTCTCTTCTCCTTGAACGCAATAACCAAGAATCCTCACTAGGTTCCTGTGTTGGAGTTTGGCAATTATTGCTACTTCATTTTTGAATTCTTCAACTCCTTGTCCGGAATACTTTGATAGTCTTTTTACTGCAATTTCTTTCTGATTATCTAAGAGACCCTGAAATTATAGTACAAATTTCATGTTGGGGAAATAAGCAATTTGTGAATTTTTACCAAAAGTATATTAATATACATATTTGAATACCACTCTATCCCAAAAACCCAAGCTAATGGATCTCGGTCCACTTATGTACCTAAGTCCATTAGCTTATGTACTTAGGTACATAAATATTATTTTTCTTTATACTTTCTCAATTGGAACTCAACACTCGCAAAGTGCATTCATCACATTTCATTTATTTATATTGCACATAAACATCAAGGATAAAAAATTGGTGCATTAATACACATATGAATTGAAATTATGCAAATTTTTGGAAGTCCTTGAAGGAGAGTAGTACCTTATAAACTGAGCCAAAACCTCCTTCTCCAAGCTTGTTAGCAACAGAGAAATTATCTGTGGCTGCAACTATGATACTTAGATCAAAAAATGGTAAATCTGAATTTCTTGTACTCTCATCAAGCTCCCTTGAAGATTCTTCAAAGTAGGTTGAACTCAAGGCAACAGTAGGTGCATATTTGCTTTGCCTTTTTCCTGTTGTCAAACGCAGTTACATATAATGAAAGGTGCAGAATTGATATGCAACTATGAATTCCTACAAAAAAAAGGTCCCCATAATGAAACAGAGGAAGTACACTAACTAAAGAAAATAATGAAACAGGGGAGAAGAACAGGAAGAATTCAAGTCTATAATTTTAATTGTTTATCATTGATTGAAAATAAAGAGTGAAAAACATTTGGCATACCTTTTTTCTTCCTCATTACCAACCAATATGCAATGGAGACCACAAGAAGCAACATTAGACCAATAGAAACTACAAGAATCGCCACCATGCTCTTGCTCTGCATAACACCATTTTTCTTTGCATATTGAGCTGACAACCAAAAATAGAAATATTTTTAATAATGACGTCATAAATCTGAGAAGGTAATTGCACATAACTGTTTTCTAAAATAACATCTTCCAAATAAAAGAAACATGGTAAAGAAGAATACCTAGTACAACTGCATCCACACGTATATACAAATCTTGTCCTGCGTTGGCAAATGTTCTGATGTCCACCAAGTCCCCGTGCCATGACAAGCACCCAATCCCTCCCCTTGTCTCATCTGCACTGCTGTATGCCGTACAAGAACAGTTCCTCAAGCACTCTTGCTCACATTCCTTCAAACTCAAACTCATGTCCACACGTGCCACAGAAGTATCTGGCACCTTCACACGTACCAGCTTCACAAACCCTTCACCGTTTCGGCACATGGATGCTCCTTGCTTCCTCGAGCACCCGCCCGACCCAACTCTCATGTTCCAATCACGGGTTGAGTTGGGTTCGAGTCCGGGTAAGCATGTGCACCGGAAATTGTCGGGTTCATATGGATTGCAGTTACTACTTGGACCGCACTCTCTGTACGTATCACATTCTCCCGGGAAGGACCAAAATTCGACCCATTTATTACCGTTCCATGTGAGCCGGTGAAGGGTTCCTGATTCATCCAACACAACTCTTGTGAAAACTGTGGGATCAGTGGCGCCGTACATGGCAGTGACCTCATCTTGATTGTCCACAAAACTAAGATTGGTTAAATTAGGTAGCGTGTTGGGTGCACCGCTCCATCTTCGGCCGGTCCAAGATCCGCCCCGCCACAAGGGAGTTCCACCCTTGTACAAGAACAATTGTGGGTACCCATTTGGGTTAATCCCATATGAGCAGGTACCGGTTCCCGGGTCATCTTCGGACTTCCAAGATGTTAGAGAACGGTTCAACCCTGTTCGCCTGTCTAGGCCGAGTTTCATGGATGCAAGCAGAGTATTGGTGGGATAGTCGAAGCTCTGCCACGTGACCCTTTGGTTGTCTGGTAGAACCAAAACAAGATTTCCAGAATCCAAGAGCTGAGCCATAGAATTGTTTGTGGATGAGACTGAAGCGTTTGTAGACCAGATAGGGGTGCTTCGGTTTTTGCTGTTAAGGACGAGGTTTCCATGGCCGTTGATGGAGAGGACTCCGGAGGTGTCACTGAGAGGGCTGTCTCTGTTTGCTACCCACACGACGGTTTGTTGAGGAACTTTGTGATTGTAATACCATATTCCGATGTAGCGGCGGCTAGAGTTTCCGGGGCTGAAAAACCCAAGTGCAAAAGTTTCTCCTTTGGAAACCAGGATGTCACCGTCTTTAAGGGGCTGGTTCGGGGAAATGGTGTCAAGGGAAATGCAAAATCGGAAAACGAGTAGGGAGAGAAGCAACGACGTATTCAATAACTCTTTAGCAGGATTCATGGTGGGTTTTTCTTTTCACCCTTTTTTCTGGGTGGGGGGTTGTTAAAGACGGATCGAAATCAACTAAAGAGACTGAAGCTCAACTTGGAAGGTGTTCTTTTTGACTGCTTTTGTTTTGGTCAAAGTCAAAAAGGTACAATGCGTTCTCTTTAATTTTGAAACTACTTTTTTAATATTAAATATTAGAAAAGTAGTTTAAAAAGGAGAAATGAGTTGAGCCATAGCATTGAACCTGTTCATTATTCCAAAGGCTGCGCCACTGTTATGTACAATGAACCTCACTATAGTGTACCTAAAAAACAAACCTCAATATAGTGAGAAAATGAAGCTGAACGAGCTTTCTAATTTGATGATACATACAGCTATGCGAGTGAGGCCGGCGTTAGGAACTTAGGGCCCCAAAATTTAAGGTCTCAAAAAAAATTTTATTAAGGCCCAAAATTTTTTTTAATAAGGCCAAAAATAAATTTTTAATAAGGCTCAAACAAATTTAAACCCAGGAAAACAAATATGTTATAGAAACATGAAAAAAAAAAAAAAAAACAAAACAAAACAAAAAATCTGACAAAATCCCGCCGGTGTCATCTGAGCAGAACCCCGCCGGAGCAATACCACCGTCGTGCTGGGAGCGAATCAACCAAATCCGGTGAGCGGATCCTTCGCCGGAGTGAGAGAGACAGGAGAGAGGGAGACATGGGCGAGGGAAGGAGAGGGCTTCTGAAAGGGTCTGAGAGAAGGAGCGTTTGAGAGGGAGAGAGAGAGGGAGAAAGGAAGATAAGCGTGCAGGTGTGGTGGGGTAGGGAGAAATAAAAAAATAAAAAGAGAAGAAGATAGGCGTGCAAGTGTGGTGAGGTAGGGAGAAATAAAAAAAATAAAAATTGCGGGATGGGCCCTTTGCCACATAGGATGTTTATTGGCAAAATGAGGGCTAAATATTGCATTCTAGCATTTCTCATTAAAAAAAAATAAAGTCTTTAATCATGTTTTCTTGGACACCACAACAAGAAAGAAAACCAACCGTTCAAATACAAGGGCCGCACCTTCTGCCATTTTTCTCTTCCTCTCCAAGTCTCTCATGCCCCGTTTCTTAACAGTGCGGAACAGTACTGTTCTAGCTATAGTGTCATTCTTTAAAAAATAATTTTTTTTTTTCTTTAAAAAAAAAAAAAGAAAATAAAAAATATTAAAAAACTTAAAAAAAAGAAAAAAAATACTCCAACCCAAAATGGTGTTGTTTTGGGCATTAAAATTATTATTATTTTTTTCTTAAAAAAAAAAAAAAAAGGGAGAAAGATATGGGGGTGGCTCCAGCCACCCCTTGGCCAAAATGGGGTGGCCGAACCACCCCATTTTTGGCCAAAAGGGTGGCTGGAGCCACCCCCATGGCCGGTATGGGGGTGGTTCGACCACCCCATGGCCAAGGGGATGGTCCGACCACCCTGGAAAGGCCAAAAAAATTAAAAGGGGGGGAGGGGGGGGGGGGGGGGGGGAGGGGATCGGGTGCATTTTGGGGTGGCCGAACCACCCCCAATGGGCTGGGGGTGGTTTCAGCCACCCCATACGGCCGGTATGGGGTGGCCGAAACCACCCCAGCCCCTTGGGGGTGGTCCGGCCACCCTCAAATGCACCTGGTCCCCTTTATTTTTTTTGGCCAAGGGGGTGGCCGGACCACCCCCTTGGCCATGGGGGTGGTTCGAACCACCCCCATACTGGCCATGGGGGTGGCTGGAGCCACCCCGATTTCTTTCTCCGTTTTTTTTTTTTTTTAAGAAAAAAATAATAATAATAATTTTAATGCCCAAAACGACACCGTTTTGGGTTGGGGTGTTTTTTTATTTTTTTATTTTTTTTTAAAGTTTTTTAATATTTTTCATTTTCTCTTTATTAAAGAAAAAAAAAATCATTTTTTAAAGAATGGCACTGTAGCTGGAACAGTACCGTTCCAGCTACAGTGTCGTTCCGCACTGTTGGCAAACGGGGCCCCAGAGTTCAAGAAACTTCATGTTTCATAATTCCTTTTCCAAATCAAGTCTTAAGGCCCAAATAATTTTTTAATAAGGCCAAAAAAAATTTTATAAAATTTTAAGGTCCTCAACATACTTTTTTGAGGCCTTCAACATGTTTTAAAAACATATTATTATTTGTTTACAATATTAAGGTCCTCAATATGCTTTTTTGAGGCCTTCAATATGGTTTAAAAAAATAATTTTTTTTTTTTTTTTTGTTATAATATGGAGGCCCTAGCATACTTTCTGCACAAGCATAACGGCCACAAGGCCCACAACATATTTTTTTTTAAAAAAATAATATTATTTATTTATAATATCTAGGCCCTTTACCGCACAAGCACTTGCTAAACAATGATAACACGTTCTTGGCTCTTGGCTGCACAACACAACAAATTTATAACTAAAATGGCTTTGTTTGTTGACAAGCGTGCAAAATATAGAATAATCTGACGTCATAAGTTTGTTGACAAAGTCACAAAACAATCTGACAATCATGTATCATTATGATGATTAAAACAAAATAGCAGAAAAATAAAATGGCCTTGTGCATTCACATTTTGTCGCGCCTTGAGTCATGTCGCTCAATTTAAGTATAAAGAATAAAGAGTTAAGGCAAAATAGTAATTTTAAATTCAAACAAAAAAATAATATTAAAATAAATATTATTTAATTAATATTTAAATATTAAAAAAATAACGGCTCCATTTCACAATTTTGCCTAAGGCCCCCAAATACATTGGGCCGGCCCTATATATATATATATATATATATATGGAAACTTTACTTTGGACTCTTGAACTATTACTCCTTTTGACATGCCCCCCTTAAACTCCAAAACCTCTCACTTTAGACCCTTGAACTTTCAATTTGTTTCATTTTGGACCTCTCTGTTAGATTTTAAACGTTAAAACTTAGACAATCACAAGGTGATCCACGGTCGGGCCACCTTGTAAACTTTTTTTCAATTTTTTTTTAATTTTTTTTAATAGAAAGAAAATTGAAGGGTAATTTTGTCTTTTTAAGATTTTTAACGGTAAAAATTGACGGAGGGGTCCAAAGTGGGTGGTAGTTTAGGGGTAGATATATATGATAAGTGTTATTATATGAATTAAATGATTAAATTTATATATTTTTTTATTAAAGTTTTGGAATAAGTGTAGATTTAACATGGTTTCAGAGCCATCTCTATTTTAATTAAGTATTTCATGTGTTAGACATCTCCTATTAAAATAGAATTTGAGTCCATAAATGAAGGAGAGTATTAAAATATTTGATTAAATAGTTAAATTTATTTATTTCTATCTGTTTATGTTTTTTGGACAAATTGTAATTTAACAATAATAATGATTTCCGTTAAACCATAAATAGTCCTCCAAAAAAGAAAAAAAAGCACAATGATCTTGATGTATTTATGTGTTGTACATTTCATGTTTGTGCTTTATTTTACTTAACGCATTCCATGCGTTCTATCAATTATCCGTGAGATCTTTATTGGTCTATTGGAAATTCAAATGACTATTCAAGGTTATTTTAATCATTCTACTTAGCCAGGAACACTTTTTCTTTTTCTTTTTTTTCTTCCAAATTGCAAATGATTTTAATGAAGAGGAGCTTTTGAATTCAAACTTCGAATTAGAGTGATCACCAAATTCAAAGTTTGACAGGGGATTGTAAATAAGAGCCCGTTGTATTTGGATGCAATGTAAAATCTTCTTTTCTTCAATGGAAATTTCATACATCAAGTAAAAATATCAAATATAATAGAGATGAATATACTGTATTGTTAATTCAAATTAATCCCATCAACTTTTGCATTCGTTCTAACTCAACGCCCATCATTCACCCTCCGACCCCTTAACACGTTAGTCTAAAAAACCAACTTAGATGGTGGTTTGGGTAGTTTTATCAATGAGTATTTTATGTATGAAGTATTTTGTCTCATTTATGTTGAAATGTACAAAATACCAATTTACACCACGACCTACTTAAAGTTATTCTCATTATAAGTATGATGGTAATTTGGAGGTAGATGTTGAGTGTGACCTGAATTTAGAGTGGGCCCAACTACTTTTACAACTGTTTGGTGTTTTGCTTTACGACTTGTATTAGGAGTACTATTCTGACTTGGAGTTGGAGTCTTTGCCCAATATATAATGGCATGGTGCTGTGTGGCAAAGTGTAGAGCAAAAAGAGTAATATTTGCTTGTGTTTTGGTGTGCCAAAAACGTGTGGAGAAAAGGTGAGATAGGAGGTACAATGGAGTGTCGCACAAGGTGTTTTTCTTCTTGGTGTTTTTGGGGGAGCCAAAAACAAGTGATTAGAAGAAAATGTGCTGCAGAGTGAGAGAAAAAAATAGAGATCAGCCGCCATCTGTTCTAGCAAAAGAAGAGTTTATACATCTGTCTTTTGTATTCTATTTTGAGAATAATTTCTCTTGTGTGATAGTGAGATTTGAGTGTATTGGGGCTTTGGGATCTGAGTGATTTTCTCTCTACTATTTTTGTATTCTATCTTTTGAAAGTGAATTTTCTCTGGGTCGTCTTCACCAGTGGATGTAGGCTTGTTAAGCCGAACCATTTAAATCTTGTTGTCGTGTGTGATTTGATTGCCTTATCTTTGTTATTCTGCATACTTCTTCTTTTTTCGCATCTCACAGGTCTTGGAAAATATGATTAATTTCCTAACAACTGGTATCAGAGCTTTTGGTTCGAGTGGGAGCGATGACAGTAGAAAAAGGAAAGATAGGAATTGAAAAATTCAACGACACAGATTTTGGGTACTGGAAGGTGCAGATTGAAGATATCTTTTATGGAAATGACCTCTATCAACCCCTTTTGGGAAAACAACCCAACGATATGTATGATAGCGAGTGGACTCTTCTTGGTCGTAAAGCCCTGGCAGTTATCAGGTTATTATTGTCAAAATCAATTGCACACAACGTTGTAAAGGAGAAGACAATAGCAAGTCTAATGGCAGCTTTATCAAGTACGTATGAAAAACCGTTGGCTAACAACAAGGTGCATTTGATGAAGAAATTGTTCAACCTAAAGATGGCAGAAGGGGCTTTGGTGGCATAACATGTCAATGAGTTCAACACTATCACAAATCAATTATCTCGATGGAAATTGATTTTGATGATGAGGTTCGTGCATTGATCGTCATGGTGTTTTTGCCAAATAGCTGGGAAGCCGTGAGGATGGCTGTGAGTAACTCTGCAGGGAAAAGTAAACTAAGCTATGAAGACGTTAGGGATTTGATTCTCAGTGAAGAGGTTCGCAGAAAAGATGCGGGTGAAGCCTTTTGTTCGGGTGCTGCTTTAAACCTCGAGAATCGGGACAGAGGACAAGACAGAAACTCTGGTCAAGGAAAATAAAATTCCAAAAAATGGAGAAGCAAATCTAGATTCGGACAACAACTTGAGTGTTAGAACTGTGGCAAGACTGGCCACTACAAGAAGAATTGCAGAGAACTACAAAAGGAGACTAAGAATGATTATGCAAACGTAGTGATACAAGAAGTATATGATGCCTTACTTCTCGCTGTTGACAGTCCCCTTGATTCTTGAGTCTTAGACTCAGGAGTATCTTTCCATACGACAGTGATCCGTGAAATTCTCGAGAACTATGTTGGTGGATATTTCGGGAAGGTGTATTTGCCTGATGGATCGGCACTGGATATTGTGGGCATGGGTGATGTTTGCATTAGAGTTCATAGTGACTCGATATGGAAGTTACGGAAGGTTAGGCATGTCCTAGAGCTGAAGAAGAACATGATTTCAGTAAGACAACTTGATGAAGAAGGGTATTCAATTCATTTTCACGGTGGAAAGTGGAAGGTCAGTAAGGGAGCCAGGATTTTGGCTCGTGGTCATAAGACGGGTACTCTCTATATGACCACGAACAACAAGGATAAAGTTACGGTTGCTGATGCTTGTGCTGACTCAAAACTATGGTACCTAAGGCTTGGGCACATGAGCAAGAAATGGATGAAGGTACTTATGTCAAAGGGGAAAGTATTGGAGTTGAAGTCAGTTGAGTTTGATTTGTGTGAAGTTTGCATGCTAGAGAAGCAAAAGAAGGTGAGTTTCGTGAAAGTTGACAAAGCACATAAGCTTGGAAAGCTGGAGCTAGTACACACGGATTTGTGGGGTCCCGCACCAGTGGCATCTCTTGGAGGCTCGCGGTATTACATCGCATTTATTGATGACTCAAGCAGGAAGGTATGGGTTTATTTCTTAAAGAGTAAATCTGATGTATTTTAGACTTTTAAAATGGAAGGCCATGGTTGAGACTGAAACCAACTTGAAGCTCAAGTGTTTGAGATCAGACAATGGAGGAGAATACGAAGATAGGGGGTTTAAACAATTTTGCGCAATGAATGGGATTAAAATGGAGAAAACTATCTCGGGAACGCCGCAACAGAATGACGTGGCTGAGTGCATGAACAAGACTCTCAGTGAGCGTGCTAGGAGTATGAGATTGCATGCTGGGTTACCAAAGACTTTATGGGTTGATGCAGCGAACACTGCTGCACACTTGATAAATTGGGAACCTTCTGTTTCCCTGAGCCATAGACTACCGGAAGAAGTCTGGAGTGGAAAAGAGGTAAAGCTTTCACATTTGAAAGTTTTTTATTGTACTTCGTATGTCCATGATGAGTCTGATACTCGAAGTAAGCTAGATGCTAAATCTAGAAAATGTTTCTTCATTGGGTATGGAGGTGAGGTCTTCGGTTATTGATTTTGGGACGATCAAAATCGAAAGATCATTAGAAGTCGGAATGTGACTTTTAATGAGTGTGCTATGTATAAGGATGGGTCAAGTGCAGAACCTGAAGTTATAGAGCAGGAACTGAAAAAGTCTAAGTTTGTTAACTTAGACGATCTTTTTGAAAGTACAGTGCAGAAAAAGAAACAATTTGTGGAGGTGGAGTTTGATGAACAGTGTTCACTCACGGATGAATGTGATGACAGAGAATCTTCTAGAGACTTACAGCACCGGGAAGAGTCTTATTCTTTAGTAAGAGGCAAAGAGAAACGTGATTGAAAAGCAACAAAGAGGTATGGCTCTGAGGATATGGTTTCTTTTGCTCTGACAGCTAGTAGTGGAGATCCATTGTTTGTTCAGCATGGTATGCCTAAAGAGGTGGAGTTAGTACGGAGAGGTAAAGTTTGGGAATTAGCAGAATTGCCCAAGGGAAAAATGCTAAAGGGTGCAAATGGGTCTACAGAAAGAAAGAGTCATCAGAGAAAGCTGTATGGTCAATAGGACTGGTAGGACAACATGGTGTTATGTCTGAACCAGGTCCTATGCTCAAGTTCAAGAGGCACTTGGACTTGAGTGACACTCATGAAGTGTGATTGCCCTTAGGGGCTGAGGCGGAGACATCTGGAGGAGGTACGTTTTGGTAGACTTGATGGGATTCAAGTCAAGGTGGAGATTGTTGAGTGTGACTTGAATTTAGAGTGGGCCCAACTACTTTTACAACTCTTACATGGTTTGGTGTTTTGCTTTACAACTTGTATTAGGAGTACTATTCCGACTTGGAGTTGGAGTCTTTGCCCTATATATAATAGCATGGTGCTCTGCAGCAAAGTGTAGAGCAAAAAGGGTAATATTTGCTTGTGTTTTGGTGTGCCAAAAACGTGTAGAGAAAAGGTGAGATAGGAGGTACAAGGGAGTGCCACACAAGGTGTTTTTCTTCTCGGTGTTTTTGGGGGAGCCAAAAACAAGTGATTAGAAGAAAAAGTGCTGCAGAGTGAGAGAAGAAAATATAAATCAACCACCATCTGTTCCAGCAAAATAACAGTTTATACATCTGTCTTTTATATTCTATTTTGAGAATAATCTCTCGTGTGATAGTGAGATTTGGGTGTATTGGGGCTTTGGGATCTGAGTGATTCTCTCTACTATTTTTGTACTCCATCTTTTAATAGTGAATTTTCTCCGGATCATTTCCGCTAGTGGCGGTAGGCTTGTTAAGCTGAACCACTTAAATCTTGGGGTCGTATGTGATTTGATTGCCTTATCTTTGTTATGTTCCATACTTCTTATTTTTCGCATCGTACGGGTCTTGCGAAATAGGATTAATTTCCTAACCGTAGGAATGTACTTTACCCTTATTTTTACATTTTATAACCCATTTCCTTTTTCGTATGAATGAATTTTTTATCCATTACAATTCACTATTCCAGTAGGACAAACTACTGAAAATCAAGGGCATATACAACCATACCCAACAAACACAGCAATCCTCAGTCTTCTGAGCAAAGCCAAAACCAAACAAAAATTAAGCAAACTTTCGCCACAATACAAAAGAAAAGCAAAAAAAAAATGACACCACAAGCACCTCATGCAGGCTCGCAGAGAGAGTCTTTTTCCCTTCCAAAACTTCAAACCCTGCCTAACGATGGAGTCCCAATTAGTAGAAATATGTTTCTGCAGACACTTAGCCATGGCATGAGAACGCCAAAGCCTCTTTACTAGGACCACACAAAAAATAGATGATCCCTTGTTTGTATGAAATTCCTACAGAACAAACACTTCGAAGTCACTCGAAACACCCCATTTCATGTAGTTAGGCTATCCTTAATAGTAAGCCATAAAAACAAAGCATGCCTCCTACGAATGGCCTCCCAAGTGTCTTTACAAGTGAAAAGCTTATTCTTGGCCGGCAACCACAAAGGCAAGTCCTTCTCACCCAAGACAGCAAACTTTGGACAGTAAGTCAGTAACCATGTTCTCAGACCTCGCAGGATTTTTAAGACCAAATGTTTTCTATGTAGTTCCTCCACCCTTATTGTTAATGTTGTTTTGAACTAGTTTTGAAGTTCAAGTTCTCTTGGTAATGATCTTATATTATTCTATAGTCATACAAGAAAAATATCAATGTACAGCAGAATTACAGGAAGTTAATCATATGCTGTAATAACATATTGGTGCACCGAACCTAACAGCCTATATATGGTTAGCGAGCATTAATCATAGTAATTGTTACTTCATTTACAGAATTAGCTCCTTCACTAGTTGATCTATCTCTACTATTGTAAGTGCTCTTTAGGATAAATGCTGGTTGTTTTGGATAAGCAAGAGTTGTGTCATTACTCAACATGAAAACAACTGCTGACGTGGTCGGCCTATCTGTTGCATGTTCTTGCACGCACAAAAGCCCAATTTAAATACATCTCGAAATTGCATTGGCATATTGCTCACCTAGTGATGAATCAACCATTTCCATGGCTTTTTCTTCTCTCCATAGGTCCCAAACCTACAAACAAAGTAATCATCATATTAGGTTAAAACAATATTACACTAATTTGACAAGCCATTATTTGCATGTGTTCTTACATGCCCAATCAAATTTGAGGAGGGACCATCATTATAATAAGCACTATTCTTTTTGCCAGTAATGATCTCCAGCAACAAAACCCCAAAGCTATATACATTAGACTTCACTGAAAATAGCTCCTGCATTGCATACTCCGGTGACATATAACCACTGCAGTAACAAAATGAAATTATCAAAGATAGCTCTCTATTTGAGCATTAATGTAGTGCATAAACTTTCTACAAACACAATAGAAAAAAGAATTACGAAGTCTTTTTAAACCCTTTGAATTTGCACTTTTAAGACATATAAGAATGGAAGTCACCTAATAACATGAAGTCTATAATATATCTTTATTTTGTAACACACTTACTATGTTCCAACGACGCGATTTGTATTTGCTTCAATTTGGTCTCCTTTAACGATTCTAGCTATACCAAAATCTGCAATTTTTGGATTTAATTAGGGGTGTCAAGGCGGTTACGGTTAACGGTTATTGGCAATAACCACTAACCGTAACCGCCTTAGCGGTTAGTAAATTTCACTAACCACAACCGCTAACCGCCTAACGGTTAGCGGTTAATAAAATAGATAACCGCCCGCTAACCGCTTTTTCAAAATTGAGTTTTTTTTTAGCCTTTTAGGGCTTTTTTTAGGCCTTTTTGGGCTTCCTTTTTTGGGCTTTTTTTTACCCTTTTTTGTTGTTGGTATTTTTAGTGTCTTCTTGAGCCCAATTGCTATAAAAAGTGCCCATATTGAAAAATAAAAAATATTTGACCCAAAATTTACATTTACTTGTACTTTAAAAAAATTTCGTTAAATATTAAATCATAACCGGTTAACTTTTTTTTTTTTAAGAAAAAAAAATTCAACACAACATATAAAAAAAAATTCAAAATTCAGACAACTGTCACAACATATAAAAAAAGCATATAAAAAAAGTTCAACACAAAGCATATAAAATAAGTGCAAATAAAACATTAAATGATACAAATAAAACATTAAAACTTCATCAATCCTCTCATTTGGTCCTCTAGCAAATCCTGTAGACATCAAAAGAAGAAAAGTTATAAACTTAAACATAATAATATTAAGGCACAAGCATGTACACATAATTTGATATTATATAATCATATAATCTCATTAAATTATATAATATGATTAATTATTTAAATTATTATCATATTTACTTATAATCTTTTTTCTTTGAATTGAACTTAATATCTAATGGTAAATGGTAATGTTCAAACTCTTAAATCCTAAATTCCTAAAATATCTAATAATGCTTTAATTAAATTGTAGTTATAAGTAATATATTGTTTAATTCAATTGAATCAATTGTGATTATCATTGTACATGAATCATATGATTAACTTGTAGACTTATGACTTATGAGTTATGTCATATTATATATGTATTATTTATTATTATTTAATCGTATGATTTAATGATCAAGTCATCATGTGATATAATCATATCAATTATAGTGATAATATATAAATTACTAAAATTATAATGATAATACATTAATACTTAAATTTTGTTTATAAGTAACACATTAGTCATTGTTTAATCCAATGTCAATTACTTAATTTGATATTATACGAATCATATCATCATTTTACATCAATAGTATGATTCACTTGAAGTCTTGAATAAAGTATTTGAATTGTCATTGAATCATATGATTAAATATTGATATTATACATTTATATTATTCATATGCATATGTAGACTTATATAGACTTATAACTTTATAACATACATTGGAAATAAGTCTATAGATATTTAATTGTTATATTAGTATGAATTGGTATACTTATGAGTTATGTCATATTATATATGTATAATTTATTATTATATAATCAAATGATTTAATGATCAATTGATCATGTGATATAATCATATAAATTATAGTGATAATATATTAATACTCAAATTGTGATTTAATTATTTTTAAAAAAATTGTGATTTAATGATCAAGTGATTATATGATATAATCATATAAATTATAGTGATAATATATTAATACTCAAATTGTGATTTAATTATTTTTTTAAAAAATTGTGATTTAATTATCAAATGATTATGTTATATGTATAAATATTTTTATAATTATAATTATAAAAATATATTATATAAAAAGGCGGTTAGCGGTTACGGTTAGTAGACCCAATAACCGCTAACTGCTAGCCATTAGGCGGTTATTGCGGTTAGGCGGTTAGCGGTTAATGCTGTTAAGCGGTTAGATGGTTAGACGGTTAGCGGTTAACGGTTAGCGGACGGTTTTTAACCACCCGCATTGACACCCCTAGATTTAATGCATTGTCAAGTAGAACATTGCTAGCCTTTAAGTCTCTATGAATAATTTTTAATCTTGAGTCTTGATGAAGATATAAGAGCCCTCGAGCAACCCCACAAATAATTTCGAAGCGTCTTCCCCAATCTATCAATGACCTTTTTGTTTCATCTGAATGAAGAGATAGGAACTTAGAATATATGCTTATGTTTGTAATGGGAGACCATTTTGCAAGAAGTTTATGTGAAAAGTAGACATACGAAAAATGAAAAAGTCTAGGCTTTTGTTTGGCAAGTACTCATAGATTAACATCCTCTCTTCTCGATGAACGCAATAACCTAAAATCCTCACAAGGTTCCTATGTTGGAGTTTAGCAATTATTGTAACTTCATTTTTGAATTCTTCTACTCCTAGTTCGGAATACTTTGAAAGTCTTTTTACTGCAATTTCCTTCTGATTATCTAACAGACCCTGAAATCAAAGTACAAATTTCATTTAATCATGATGCACTGTGATGTCCCACATTGCCTGGGTATGGAGATGAGGATGTGCTTAAATGTATACTACATCCTTAATGACAACAACGTGTTCTCCTAGCCTAGTGGTGGCTAGGGAGGAACAAAGCCATGAGGGATGCCAGGAGGTCGTGGGATCGACTCGTGGGATCGACTCCTGGTAAGCGCCAAAGAGGACAATATTGTTGTGGGAAGGGCTCTGCTATGCTGCTGCTATGTATCTCTGATCCCAAACAACGCGTTTTAAAGCCGTGATGGTCATGATCCCATCAGAACTCCGTAATTAAGCGTGCTTCTGCTGGAGTAGTACCAGGATAGGTGACCTCCTGGGAAGCCAAAAGCGGACAATATTGTGTGTCATTGGGGTGGGATGTTACATGCACAGAAACATCAAGGATAAAAATCTGGTGCATTAAAACCCATGAATTGAAATTATGCAAATTTCGAAACTCTTTCAGGGAGAGTAGTACCTTATAAACTGAGCCAAAACCTCCTTCTCCAAGCTTGTTAGTGTCAGAGAAATTATCTATGGCTGCAACTATGATACTTAGATCAAAGAATGGTAAATCTAAACTTCTTGTACTCTCATCGAGCTCCCTTATACTACTTGGAGATTCTTGAAGGTATGTTGAACTTGACGTAAGACTAAACATATTTTTGCTTTCCCTGCTTCCTCTTCCTGTCATCAAACGCAGTTACAAATATTTCAGGAGGCAATGTTTTTGCAATTATGAATTCCAACACAAAAAGAAATACATTAAAAGAAAATAATGAAACAGAGGAACAGAACAAGCTGCAGAATTCTACCTTATAATTTTCCATTTTTATTATTGGTAGGATGAAATGAGTTGGGTTTATAGTTCTTCTGGTAATTGATTGATTATGACAGTAAAAACTCTGACTTTCTTTCTTGCCTCCTCAGTTACCAAACTAATTATTTTTTAATATCTGATTATTGGTTTACAACATAAAGTCACCTTGACAGCATTCATTAATTACCGGGCTTAGAAATAAAGAAATAAAAACTGGTTCAAATAAAATAGTGAAAATAGTTTACTTACCTCTTTTGTTCTTCATTACCAGCCAATATCCAATGGAGACCAAAAGAAGCAACATTACAGCCACAGAAACTATAAGAACTGCCAATATCTTCTTGCTCATAATAAGGCCTTTTTTCTTTGAATATTGAGCTAAAATGAAAAGAAAAGAAAAGAAACTATTAAAATATTATTAAATTATTACATTTTTTTTTATTGATTTAAGTTTTTTTAAGATAAATGATGATTTAACATGCTATCAAAGCAACTGTTTTGAGTACAAAAGAGTTTGAACTCACACATGAGGAGAGTGTTCAATATTAATTAAATACTTAAATTTATATATTTTTTTTATTCCTATAAATTTTTAGCATAAATGGTAATTTAAAATAAACATTATTTGTATTGGCATCATAAATCGAAGAGGGTCATTGAACATAACCGGTAAATATTGATGAAAATTGCAAGAAAAAAGGGCGAGGAAGAAAGGAATATGGGTTTAAAGGAATGATTGGGATCTCCTATTATTTGGCTCTTCGAATTTTACATAAATTCAAACAGCCTAACAGATGAGATTGCGGGCCAAACTGTCCTGAACAAATGAATCCCGCATCTTAAACTATTCGAAGCAGGTGAACTCCGCTGTCCCTCTTTCTTAAGCTATCAAAATTTCAATAAAATTGAGGAAATCTAATAGCATGATCCTCATCAAAAGGGGAATGCATGAAACTGTCTTCATTGTATTAAAGATCAGATGGAGCTTGTGTGACTTATAAGGACATAAAAAAATAAGAAATACATCAATACAAGTTTAGAAAATCTTACAAAAATCCACTTGTTGCTGATGGGTTAGAATTCAAGTCAGAAAAAAAAATATAAAATAGACATTCAGATAACATTTTCCAATTCAATTAGACAAAAAAAAAAAAAAAAAAAAAATCCAATTCAAAAAACAATGAGAAAGGAAAAGTTATAAAAATGGAAAATACCTAGCACAACTGTATCCCCACGTATATATAATTCTTGTCTTGTTTTGGAGTAGACTCTAGTGTCCACTAAGTCCCCGTGCCATGCCAAGCACCCAATCCCTCCCCTTGTCTCGTCTGCACTGGTGTAAGCCGTACAAGAACAATTCCTCAAGCACTCCTGCCTACACTCCTCCAAACTCAGATTCATGTCCGTATGTGCTATTGAAGTATCCGGTACCTTCACACGTGCCAACTTCACAAACCTTTCTCCACTGCCGCACGCAGATACTCCCCGCCTCCTCACACACCCGCCCGACCCGTCTCTCAAGTACCAATCACGGGTCGAATTGGGCTCAAACCCAGGTAAGCATGTGCACAGAAACTTGTCTGGATTATACAGGTCGCAGTAACTATTTGGACTGCACTCTTCGTACATATTGCACGACTCTATCGGAGCAGACCAAAAACAAACCATCTAGCCTCGTGCCACGTGGACCGATCAACGATTCCTGATTCATTCAACACCATTCTAGTAAAAAAACTCTAGGGTCAGTTACACTATACACAATCGTGACCTCATCTTGATTATTCACGTAACTGACGTTGTAAATAAAATTATGATCCATTTTGGGTACACCGCTCCATCTTTGGCCGGTCCAAGGTCCGCCTTGCCACGGTGGAGTTTCGCCCTTGTTTAGGAACAATTGTGGGTACCCAATTGGGTCAATCTCGAATGTGCAGTTTTCGGTTCCCAAGATGTTAGGTATCGGCTCAACCCTGTCCGCCGGTCCAGCCCAAGTTTCATCAACGGAAGCAGAGTATTGGTGGGATAGTCGAAGCTCTGCCATGTAACCCTTTGGCTGTCTCGTAGAACCAAAACAAGATTCCTAGAATCTAAGAGTTGAGCCATAGAATTGTTTGTGGTTGAGATTGAAGCATTTGTAGACCAGATTGGGGTGCTTCGGTTTTGGCTGTTAAGGACACGGTTTCCATGGCCGTTGATGGAGAGGACTCCAGAGGTGTCATTGAGAGGGATGTCTCTATTTGCCACCCACACAACGGTTTGTTGAAGAACTTTGTAATACCATATTCCGACGTAGCGGCGGCCAGAGTTTCCCGGGCTGAAAAACCCAAGTGCGAAGATTTTTCCTTTCGAAACCAGAATGTCACCGTCTTTAACGGGCTGGTTCGGGGAAATGGTGTCAAGGGAAATGCAAAATCAGAAAACAAGTAGGGAGAAAAGCAACGATGTATTCAATAACTCTTTAGCCGGATTCATGGTGGTTTTTTCGATGAAGATTATAGGTTGGCCAACAAGATTGCTGTGTGTCGGTGGGATTGGGTTAAGATTAACGATCAAACTGAACTTGAATAGGGGTAATTAATAGAACTCGAAAGATTCAGGAGTACTAAAGTCTGGGAAGTAGGTGAGACATTGAATAAGTAAGGTGCACAATGGAGGAAATCGAAACCACCATGAGAATGGTTTTTCAAGAAGCTACTTCAATGGTTAAATGCATGATCATATGTTTAAGGATGGAGTAATGCCACGTCTTAGAGAGTGCGAAAGAGAAAGTGCAGAAGTGATAATGTGTGTAGCATTACTCTTGAGGTTAGTAATGCTTCAGTACATATCTTTCTGTCTTGTCAATTTTACATCATTTAAGACAATTTGGCATATTCTCGGGGGTAGCTCAATATGTTGTCCACGTTTCATGAAGAAGTTGTTTTTAAAAAATTATGATTTTAAATATTAATTTAAAATTTTAAAGGCCAAAATGCAATTTTGTCAAACATTTAATTACATTTTCAAACAAACACATTTTTAAATCCCTATTTTTAAAATTGTAAACCCAATTGTACCATAAAAATAAGAGTGACTTAATAGCCTTTAGTACAAATTTCTTTACAAAATGGCATGATAGTTTATGTATCCTCAATCAATTCATCAATTTGTATAAAAATTATAGTAAAAGACGTGTACAATCTCAAATATTTTCCAAAACCAATCATATGCATGAGGGTTAAATAATATGTTTCATATATTCGATTACTTGTAAGATCCTTTAATTCAATAATCAATACCGCTTTAGCAAGAAACATGGTTTTCCTAATGAAGATTAGACATATAGGTCTTGGCTAATCATATGAGGTTGCAGAAAGCATTGAAATCTAGGTGGTGGTCCAAATCTCCTACAAGAGGAAATGTGACAAATGTCAATGTGAGCGACGTGTGTAAATGAAACTAATTAAGAAGCCCTTAAGGGTAGTTTAGTCAGCTGAAAACCATATCTCATGAAGCGGATGCTATTAGTTTGAATCTCTTTCTTGTTTTTCTTTATCTTGGCGGACATGTATAAAAAAAAAAAAAAATAATAATAATAAGAAAAGGAAGTACTTTATTTTATTACGTACACTGGCATGTGATATGATCGTGGAAAAACCAGAACGTTGCTTCTTAGTTGTCTAGAATTGATTAATTGGTGAGCTAGGAGGAGCTTTAGCCACAAATTGGAGCTGGATATTAATTTCTTAATTTGTATATGATTTGATGTATTGATGTATCAATTTCTTGCTGGAACAGAGTGTTTTCATGACTTATCTAATATTGGCCACATTAATTATTTGAACTACTCCCACCACTATCATAACGAAAGGTGATGGGGACTTCATATTAATGCAATTTGTTGTAACCAAGAAAATGTCTTTTTGATTCTTGTGGGATATCTTAAATTTTCTTTCAAGGAGATTTTGATTTTAAATTTAGTCATGGTTGATACAGTTGATCGCTACCTAGCCCTCACTAAAGATATCAACAGAGACACTTTACTGCTTAAGTCAATACAATGTTTTTTATATATATAACTACGGCAGTAAGGCAGAAAGTAATATCGAGCATACCTTTGGCCTAGGGTTTTTGGCTCTCTTAACACGACATTGGTCATTACAAGTAAGACAAATGTGCCCAACAAAGAAAGTACAGCGAGTGAGAGCTTCAATGGAAAGGAAAGACATCCTCACGAATCAACCATTAGGTAGATCGGCCAAAGCCAGAGCCATGGGCCAACGGCCCAATTCGATGCTCAAATCATGGGGCCATTAACTGATGGTTTGCTTAAGGGTTGTTTCACGGTAGAACACTCATCGGCTAGTGTGGAACTTGAGAGGTCACTCAATCTTCCCTATGGATCAAGGCTTGTGGGCTGAAGGTTAAAGGGGCCCGATGGCCCATGGGCCTAGAAGGCACTTGGTCGCCCGCTAGAAAGTTGATGTATTACCCATCACCAGTTACTGATGCTATAAGTATGAGTTTCTTTGGACTTGATCATAGTGATTTAATTGTGCAATTCAATTTGGACTAATTTACATTAACAAAAAAAAAAAAAAAAAATCCCATTTGCTGAAATGTGTTGTGGTGAGAACAAAAACTTGCAAATAACTAACTTTTCTATAAATCCTAACTTTTTTTAAGAATATAATTATGGGGAATAAGGGAAAAATTCTCTCAAGAATGTTTTATATTGAATAACACCGATTGGGAGGTCACACTATTCTTATTGGGAGGCCATTCCGTCTATAAAGCTGTGAGCAATCTGGTCTACATTTAGGGGTGAAACTCGAATATTAATAATTAGGTGGGCAAAACTAACGCAAAAACTTTTGAAGGGGTAAAAATAAAATTTTAGAGGATTTATTTGATAAGAACTTACAATTATTGAAGAGATTTTTAAAATTATGGGGTCAATAGCGTTGTAGTTCTCTCCTGGTCTACATCACCACTCAATTTCCATATACTTTAATTTTCTTCCTGAAAAAATACCCATATCCTTTCATGACGATGCATTTGTATCCTCATTTGTCCTGGGGATAAAACTATTTAAGTACATGGGATGGTATTAATGAGTGTGAATCATGTTTATTGTTTCTACATTTACTGAAAATAAAACTCATGGTGTCTGGAAATAAATTCTGAGCTTTTTAAGGAAACTGAATAGTTGACACGTTATCGACTGCCAATGTCGGTCATTAAACCAACAAAAGAAATAAAGTTGACCTGAAGGATAAAACTCATAAGCATCATGTTACTTAACATTCATCGTTTTACAGACCAACTTTTACACATGTAGATATCAAATAGTTGTACACAAGTTTAGCGACCTTCAGGCATGGTGGTGGTCAGCTCATTTAAGGAAGTAGGTGGTCCTTTAGAGCCTGAGGAATCTAGACCAGAATTAATGGTTTTGTAAGTTCTGTTGATAAATGCTGGCTTGTTAGGAGATGGAACAACTCCTTCATTTCCAAGCATGAAGACAATTTCAAGCATGGTTGGCCGATTTTTGGCTTGTTCTTGCATACATAAGAGCCCAATTTGAATGCATCTCAGAACTTCATGAGTGGGATATTCCTGACCCAATGATGGATCGACTACGTCCAAGGCTTTGCCATCCATCCATAGGTCCCATACCTGCAATAAATTTAAGAGTTTTTTTCTTTAGAGTAATTGCCACCTGGGGTAAAATTCAATCAAATTTAGGCTTTTGCTTACATATCTAATCAAATTTAGGGAAGGACTTCTGATGTGATAATAATTGTTTCTCTTGCCACTGATTATCTCTAGTGTCAAGACACCATAGCTAAAGAAATATGATTTTATAGAATAAAACCCTTCCATTGCATACTCTAGAGAGATGTATCCACTACAATTACACCAGAAAACAAAAAATGATGGTCGTCTAAGTTTTGTTTTTAGTAGCATTGTAGGTCCATGTGTGCGTGTGTGAGAGGGAGAGAGGCATACTATGTGCCAACAACTTTTCTTGTATTTGCTTCATCTTGATCATCACCAAACATTCTAGCCAACCCAAAATCTGAAATTTTTGGATTCATTGCCGCATCCAGTAGAACATTACTTGCTTTTAGGTCTCTGTGGATGATTTTTAGCCTTGAATCTTGGTGAAGATATAAGACTCCTCGAGCAATTCCAGAAATAATGTCAAATCGCTTTCTCCAATCTAACAATTTCCTTCTTATTTCGTCTGACCCAAAACATGAAATTAAGATTCCATCAATAATACATAGTGAAAACAATACTTACATGCCAAAAAAATATAAAATTTTACTCTCACATTTATATAATTGAAAATGAGTGATGATTGAAGAGAATGCATACCGAAGATGAAAAAGTCAAGACTTTTGTTTGGCAAGTATTCATAGATCAACATCTTCTCTCCTTTGTGAATGCAACAACCAAAAAGCCTCACAAGATTCCTATGTTGGAGTTTTGCTATCAGCTTAACTTCGTTCTTAAATTCTTCAATGCCCTGTTTTGAACTTTTTGAGAGTGTTTTCACCGCTATTTCCTATCCATTGGCTAGTTGACCCTGCAATTATAATGGGAACTTACATCAATTAATTAACATATATTATCTGTTTTTTTTTTTTTTTTTGAACATTATATATAGTATGCAAGTATGATGTAGCCATGAATGTAAACCACCATGTGAATTCCTCCATCAAATATTGCTCTAGGTGCATGTTAAAGTATTATTTAAATTCAGGTTGTGGCTCGTTCGAACCTAACTTTAGACGAGACTTCAACGGAGTACTTCTATAAAATCCTTGTTCAAACCTACCAAACACTTGTTCGAATCGGCTTCCAAACAAGTAACTCGTTCAAATGTAACTTCAAATGAGAAACACTCTCCAAATTTTAATCTTCTCTTTAGATCTCGTTTTGACCCAATAAACATCATTTGAATTAGCTTTTTAACGCCACCAAGCATGCTTACATCCCATGTTAGAAACTCGAGATATGATTTTTTTTATAAGGCTGGTTTGAATGAAAACCGCCCTACTTGAAATGATGATTCGACAAATTTCTTTGAAAAATGTCTGCTTTAATCGTGGTTCAAGCATTGAAATTTGTGGGTCTGAACGTCTGTAACAAGAAATCCTTCGTGGGTCTGAACAAAAAAATTGTCATAATTAAAACTTCAGGATTCATTGTCAACACACACACACACACGTGTATATATATATATATATATATATATATATATATATATCCATCCTTCGTGGGTCTGAACAAGAAATCCTTTTTGTAAAAAATTCATTGTCATTGAGCATTTGTCTCTTTGGCTCAGTTTTCTTTGTTCCTCATTGGAGCTTCATCCCTCTTTGACTCTGTTTTCTTCTGGTTCTTCTCTTTGCTCTTTGAAATCGTCTCTGATCAGTTTTGCTTTTTTATTCTCAAATTCAAAAGAGGGGAAAATCGTTTTTCTTACAAATTTTGTAGACGTTCAAGCACCCGTCGATCACTTTCTTCAAATGGGTGCTTGTCACGTTTCGTAGACATTACGAGGACGAGTTGAATTGAGGCATGCTACACAATCATCTTTCAACTATCGCTTTTTGCAAATCCAATAAATTAATAACTGGATTTGTGAACTTATTATGTGGGTCTCACACAAATTAAATAGTAAATTCATCAATTCACTATATGAAGATGATCGAAAGAATAAATTTTTATTATTTCTTAATTGAATATGAGAATTTTTTTTGCCCGACATAGCTCTTGCCACGTCAAGGTGTAAGCCTCAATCCCTTTGTAATTCTATGTGTACCCATAAATATCTCATATATCTTACAAATCTAATGATTGATTTTTGATTTTTTTTTTTTTTTTAAAAATGTATGAAAAAATAAAAGAAGGATGGGATAGACGCTCTACCATTTCTCAACTTGTACTGAAATATGAATAGTAATATTGGTTAGTATTTACATTTAATGTGTATGTGCAAGAAACTAACCTTATAGACCGGGCCAAAACCACCTTGTCCAAGCCTTTTAGACGAGGAGAAATCGTCCGTGGCAGCAACTATGGTGCTCAGATCGAAATATTGCACATCTGGTTTTCTTCTAGTTTCATCAAGCTTCGCAGAATCTCGAAGAAAGGATTGTGAGCCATTTGTACCGTCATTAAACAATGCGACTTGTCTTCTGCTCCCTGTCCAATCATGCAAGCACATCGTTACAAATGATTGTTTTTGCAATTATGAATTCCAACACAAAAAGAAATACATTAAAAGAAAATAATGAAACAGAGGAACAGAACAAGCTACAGAATTCTACCTTACAATTTTCCATTTTATCATTGGTAGGATGAAATGAGTTGGGTTTATAGTTCTTCAGGTAATTGATTGATTATGGCAGTAAAAATTCTGACTTTCTTTCTTGCCTCCGCAGTTACCAAACTAATTATTTTTTAATATCTGATTATTAGTTTACAACATAAAGTCACCTTGATAGCATTCATTAATTACCAGGCTTAGAAATAAAGAAATAGATGAATAGAAAATAGAAATAAAAACTAGTTCAAATAAAATAGTGAAAATTGTTTACTTACCTCTTTTGTTCTTCATTACCTGCCAATACCCAATGGAGACCAAAAGAAGCAACATTACAGCAACAGAAACTATAAGAACTGTCAATATCTTCTTGCTCCTAATAAGACCTTTTTTCTTTGAATATTGAGCTAAAATGAAAAGAAAAGAAAAGAAAGAAACTGTTAAAATATTATTAAATTTTCATCTTTTTTATCGGTTTAAGTTTTGTTGGGTTAAATTCACTTTACCCCCTGAAGTTTCAGGAGTTTTTCAATTCGAACTCCTATGTTTAAAAATTGGCAATGTACCCCCCTAATGTTTAAAAAATTTTCAATTCAAACCATACGTTACTAATTTTTGTCTAATTGGACAAAAATTTTTTTAAAAAAAAGCATTGAGGGTAATTACGTAATTTCATAGATTTCTGTCCAATTTGACGAAAATTAATAACGGAATGTCTGAATTGAAAATTTTTGAAACATTAGGGGGATACATTGCCAATTTTTAAACATTGGAGTTCGAATTGAAAAATTCCTGAAACTCCAGGAGGGGTAAAGTGAATTTAACCCAACTTTTTAAGATAAATTGTGATTTAACATGCTATCAAAGCAATTGTTTTCAGTACAAGAGAGTTTGAACTCACACATGAGGAGTGTGTCGAATATTAATTAAATACTTAATTTTACATTTTTTTTATTCCTATAAACTTTTAGCATAAATGGTAATTTAACTTAAACATTATTTGTATTGACATCACAAATCAAAGAGGGTAATTGAACACAACAAGTAAATATTGATGAAAATTGCAAGAAAAAAGGGAGAGGAAGAAAGGAATATGGGTTTAAGAGAATGATTGGCATCTCCTATTATTAGGCTCTTCAAATTTTACATAAATTCAGACAGCCTAACATATGAGATTGCAGGCCAAACTATCCAGAACAAGTGAATCCGGCATCTTAAATTGTTCAGAGTAGGTGAACTCTACAGTCCCGCTTTCTTAAGTTATTCGAATTTCAATAAAATTGAGGAAATCTAATAACATGATCCTCATCCTAAGGGGAATGCATGAAACTGTCTTCATTATATCAAGATCAGATGGGGCATGTGTGACATATAAGGACAGAAAAAAAAAAAAAAAAAAAAAGGAATACATCAATACAAGTTTATAAAATCTTACAAAAATCCACTTGTTGATGATGGGCTAGAATTCAAGTAAGATAAAATATATAATAGACATTCAGATAACATTTTCCAATTCAAAAAATAGTGATAAAGAAAGAGTTATAAAAATGGAAAATTACCTAGCACAATAGCATCCACACGTATATATAATTCTTGTCCCGCATTGGAGTAGCCTCTAGTGTCCACCAAATCCCCGTGCCATGCCAAGCACCCAATCCCTCCCCTTGTCTTGTCTGCACTGGTGTAAGCCGTACAAGAACAATTCCTCAAGCACTCCTACCTACACTCCTCCAAACTCAGACTCATGTCCGCACATGCTATTGAAGTATCCGGTACCTTCACACGTGTCAACTTCACAAACCCTTCTTCACTGCGGCACACGGATACTCCCTACCTCCTCACACTCCCGCCCGACCCGTCTCTCAAGTACCAATCACGGGTCGAATTGGGTTCAAACCCAGGTAAGCATGTCCATTGGAACTTGTCTGGATTGTATGGGTCGCAGTAACTATTTGGACCGCACTCTTTGTACATATTGCACGACTCTTTCAGAGCAGACCGTAACACGAACCATCTAGCCTCGAGCCACGTGTACCGATCAACGATTCCTCATTCATTCAACACCATTCTAGTAAAAACTCTAGGGTCAGTTACATTATTCATAATCGTGACCTCATCTTGATTATTCACGTAAATGCCTTTGAGAAAAAAAATTTGATTTATTTCAGGTACACCGCTAAATCTTTGGCCGGTCCATGGTCCGCAATTGGGCCAATCTCCAATTTTCTGACTTGAATTCTAACCCATCAGCAACAAGTGGATTTTTGTAAGATTTTCTAAACTTGTATTGATGTATTCCTTATTTTTTTATGCCATTATAAGTCACACATGCCCCATCTGATCTTTGCTACAATGAAGACAGTTTCATGCATTCCCCTTAGGATGAGGATCATGCTATTAGATTTCCTCAATTTTATTGAAATTTTGATAGGTTAAGAAAGAGGGACAGCGGAGTTCACCTGCTTCGAATAGTTTAAGATGCGGGATTCACTTGTTCAAGATAGTTTGGCCCGCAATCTCCTCTGTTAGGCTGTTTGAATTTATGTAAAATTCGAAGAGCCTAATAATAGGAGATGCCAATCATTCCCTTAAACCCATATTCCTTTCTTCCTCTCCTTTTTTTCTTGCAATTTTCATCAATATGTACCGGTTATGTTCAATTACCCTCTTCGATTTATGATGCCAATACAAATAATGTTTATGTTAAATTACCATTTATTCTAAAAATTTATAGGAATAAAAAAAAAAGTAAATTTAAGTATTTAATTAATATTGAACACTCTCCTCACGTGTGAGTTCAAACTCTTTTGTACTCAAAACAGTTGCTTTAATAGCATGTTAAATTATCATTTATCTTTAAAAACTTAAATCAATAAAAAAAATGTAATAATTTAATAATATTTTAACAGTTTCTTTCTTTTCTTTTCTTTTCTTTTCATTTTAGCTCAATATTCAAAGAAAAAAGGCCTTATTAAGAGCAAGAAGATATTGGCAGTTCTTATAGTTTCTGTTGTGTAATGTTGCTTCTTTTGGTCTCCATTGGATATTGGCTGGTAATGAAGAACAAAAGAGATAAGTAAACTATTTTCACTATTTTATTTGAACCAGTTTTTATTTCTTTATTTCTAAGCCCGGTAATTAATGAATGCTGTCAAGGTGACTTTATGTTGTAAACCAATAATCAGATATTAAAAAATAATTAGTTTGGTAACTTAGGAGGCAAGAAAGAAAGTCAGAGTTTTTACTGTCATAATCAATCAATTACCTGAAGAACTATAAACCCAACTCATTTCATCCTACCAATGATAAAATGGAAAATTATAAGGTAGAATTCTGCAGCTTGTTCTGTTCCTCTGTTTCATTATTTTCTTTTCATGTATTTCTTTTTGTGTTGGAATTCATAATTGCAAAAACATTGCCCCCTCAAATATTTGTAACTGCGTTTGATGACAGGAAGAGGAAGCAGGGAAAGCAAAAAGATGTTTAGTCTTACCTCAAGTTCGACATACCTTCAAGAATCTCCAAGTAGTATAAGGGAGCTCGATGAAAGTACAAGAAGTTCAGATTTACCATTCTTTGATCTAAGTATCATAGTTGCAGCCATAGATAATTTCTCTGATGCTAACAAGCTTGGAGAAGGAGGTTTTGGCTCAGTTTATAAGGTACTACTCTCCCTGAAAGAGTTTAGAAATTTGCATAATTTAAATTCATGGGTTTTAATGCACCAGATTTTTATCCTTGATGTTTTTGTGCATCATGATTAAATGAAATTTGTACTTTGATTTCAGGGCCTGTTAGATAATTAGAAGGAAATTGCAGTAAAAAGACTTTCAAAGTATTCCGGACAAGGAGTAGAAGAATTCAAAAATGAAGTTACAATAATTGCTAAACTCCAACACAGGAACCTTGTGAGGATTTTAGGTTATTGCGTTCATCGAGAAGAGAAGATGTTAATCTATGAGTACTTGCCAAACAAAATCCTAGACTTTTTCATTTTTCATATGTCTACTTTTCACATAAACTTCTTGCAAAATGGTCTCCCATTACAAACATAAGCATATATTCTAAGTTCTTATCTCTTCATTCAGATGAAACAAAAAGGTCATTGATAGATTGGGGAAGACGCTTCGAAATTATTTGTGGGGGTTGCTCGAGGGCTCCTATATCTTCATCAAGACTCAAGATTAAGAATTATTCATAAAGACTTAAAGGCTAGCAATGTTCTACTTGACAATGCATTAAATCCAAAAATTGCAGATTTTGGTATGGCTAGAATCGTTGGAGGAGACCAACTTGAAACAAATACAAATCGCGTCGTTGGAACATAGTAAGTGTGTTACAAAATAAAGATATATTATAGACTTCGTGTTATTAGGTGACTTACATTCTTATATGTCTTAAAAGTACAAATTCAAAGGGTTTAAAAAGACTTACTATTAAGGATAGCCTAACTACATGAAATGGGGTGTTTCGGGTGACTTCGAAGTGTTTGTTCTGTCAGAATTTCATACAAACAAGGGATCATCGATCTATTTTTTGTGTGGTCCTAGTAAAGAGGCTTTGGCGTTCTCATGCCATGGCTAAGTGTCTGCAGAAACATATTTCTACTAATTGGGACTCGCAGGGTTTGTAGTTTTGGAAGGGAAAAAGACTCTCTGCAGGCCTGTTTTTGCTTTTCTTTTGTATTGTGGCGAAAGTTTGCTTAATTTTTGTTTAGTTTTGAGGGTATACAGGATATTTTATCATTTTTAGATGTTCAATTGAAACTAGGGGTGTAAGCGAGCTAATACAACTCGACAGCTCGCTCAATACCCGCTCGATTAAGCTCAATCCGAACTCGAGCTCGACACTGTACAAGCCCCCTTGTTACTGTTGAAACCCACTCGATTAGTTAGTGATACATACCCGGCTCGCTCGATCAAACTCGATGGGGACTCGTGGGCTTGACTCGTTTAAGACTCGAACCGGCTCGTTAGCACAACTCATTAGCTCGTTCATATATATATATATATATATATATATATATATATATATATATATATATATATATGTATATTAGTAATTAAATAGTATATGTTATATGAATAATTTAATATTTATGTGTATGTATTAGTTGACATACTAACTAGTTAGTTCATAAATTAACATATTATTTAGTTAATTAATATATATTAAGCAAATATAATTAAGTAAATGTTACTCAATACTTCTATGTATATTACTTATTTTATTATACATGTGTCATGTGTGTGTTATATATATATATATTATTTTTTTTGAACAAAAGAGTATTTCATTGAATAGAATGGTAATGGATGGAGCAAATAACCTCCATCAACATTCACAAAATAGAGCTGATTGCTCCATCAAAACGATATCACTAATACAATTTGGAATTGTATTCCTCCATATCCTATCACTGATATATGTTATCGCCGCTTTTGCAAGCCGGTGTGCCGTCTCATTTGCATTTCGATAAACAAAATTACATCTCCAACTTGAAAAAGATCGTAAAATTCGCCTTGTGTCATCTGTTAGATGTCCAAAACGACTCCATGTACTCGTTTGAGAGTTGACTACTTCCACAATTTGTTTCGCATCACCTTCTAGATATATATTTTGCATTCCCAGATCCCATCCAAGGCAAACTGCATGATACGCGGCTAATGCTTCCCCCATTGTTGGCTCCAATAAACCCAAGGTAGTCTTACTCATCGCCGCAATAACCTGCCCATTTTCTCCTCTAATCACGACACTTATCCCCATGCGTTCATGTAATTTATCAATAGCCACATCCCAATTTATCTTATGCGAACCTTGAGGCGGGGCTAACCACTTTTTTCATGCTCATTGTTCTCCACCACTCTTCTATTTTGACTCACCTCATTTGCTTTTTTGAACTCCTCAGCCTGTTCTTCAGTCTTGCAGAGAATAACATTTGGGTTAATAAATATTCCTTCATGGACCTATTTATTCCGCCTAAACCAAATCTGACGGGCTAATTGCACAAATATGCCAAACTCAGCTGCTCCACTTCTTTCAAGAATATATTCTGCCGTCTCCATGAAGTTGCTGCCCTCAATGACACACTTCTGGAAAATTCTTCTGCTACTACCCCAAACGTCCTTGGCTGCTGGGCAGCCCCACAAAGCATGATAAACAGTTTCCGGTTCCTTCTCAAAAATGGACACCAAGGCTCAGTCACAACCTTCCGCCTAAGGAGATTATCCTTTGTTGGCAATAGATTGTGACAAGCTCTCCAAAGAAAATTTTTGGCTGCATTTGGAATAGTTAGCCTCCAAAGAGTCTTCCATAAAATACTCTCCTTTGTCTTCAAAGAGCCTTCCGGATTCCCACTCATTTCCATCTCTTTTGCAAGGTGATAGGCACTCTTTACTGAGAACATTCCATTGTTTGTGCACCGCCATATCTGGACATCTGGTTGATTCGTTTGGCTTATCGGGATAGAAGTAATAGCAACTCTTTCCTCGTCAGTGAAGATACTTTTCAACAACTCTTGGTTCCATCCACACTTTCCGTTGTCAAGGAGTTCACTTACCTTACTACTCGGGTCCAACACCCTCGGTGGGGAATGGATTCTATAAGTTGAAGAAATTGGGATCCAACAATCCCACCATATATTGATTGATTGACCATTTCCCACTCTCCAGAAAAGACCATCTTTATGAAGGTCTCTGGCGCCTTGAATACTTCTCCATGCAAAAGAAGGCTTCGTCCCCAGTTTTACTTCCATAAAAGAACAATAAGGATAGTATTTAGCCTTTAAAATTGTTGCTGTAAGCTCTCTGGGGACTTCAATAATCTCCAGCATTGTTTCGCCAACAGAGCTTTGTTAAAACATGACAAATCTTGAAAGCCCATGCCTCCACATTCTTTTGACAGCCCCATTTTACTCCATTTCCTCCAATGTATCCCCAATCTATTTTATTGATTTCCCCACCAAAAATTCTGCATCATTGAATTAATCTCAGAATATAATACTTTGGGGGGAAGGAACATACTCATGCTGTATGTTGGAATGGCTTGGATCACAGCTTTTAGCAATATCTCTCTCCCAGCTTGTGACAACAATTTCAGCTTCCAATCACCCAGTCGCCTCCACACTCTGTCTCTTATGCTATTAAAAGCTTGTCTACGAGATTTACCAACAAGGGCTGGCAGCCCAAGGTACTTGCCATATCTCTGCGTGGACTGAATCCCAGACAGTCTCAGAATTTCCTCCTTTGTAACTGCAGGTGTATTGCGGCTGAAAAACAGGGAGGTTTTTGCTTGGTTTAGTCGTTGTCCAGAAGCTTTCTCATAAATGGTTAAAATCTTAGTCATCCGTTGCCAATATAAGGGAGTAGCTTTACAGAATAACAGACTGTCATCCGCAAAGAAAAGATGGCTTAAACGGGGTCCTCGCTTTGAAGTTGGAACACCAGGCAGTATGCCATCTCTATCAGCCTGAGTCAGAAGGGAACTAAGGGCCTCTACACACAATAAAAACAAATAAGGTGAGATAGGGTCCCCTTGTCGGATCCCCCTAGAAGGGTTAATCCGACCCGTACGACTTGACATACATCATTATCAACTGGATCCATCTACTCGCAAATCCCATCCGCTCCATAATGGCTTCTAAAAAATCTCATTCCACCCTGTCATAGGCTTTACTCATGTCGAGTTTAACCGCCATATGACCCACCTTCCCCCACATTCTCGACTTCATGGTATGAAGGGTTTCAAAAGCTGCCAATATGTTGTCCGTTATAAGCCGACCGGGGACAAACGCATTTTGGTTTGGTGAGATTATATCAGGGAGCACAATTTTATGTCTGTTTGCTAGGGTCTTGGATATCAATTTATAAAGGACATTACACAAACTAATGGGGCGAAATTCTGTAACAGAAGTTGGGTTAGCAGTTTTTGGGATTAAAGCAATATAAGTCAAATTTAGCTCTTTATTCATGCTTCCATTATTGAAAATTTGTAATACAGCATGGCTATCCTCTTCGCCAATCGCCGGCCAATTTTTCTAAAAAAAACAGGCTGAAAAACCATCTGGCCCGAGCGCTTTTAAAGGGGCCATTTGACTTAAAGCGATTCCCACTTCTTCCACCGTAAAATCTTTCAACAAAGATTCGTTCATTGATGGGGTTACATGCTTCTCAATTGCTTCCAACGCCTTCTCCATCTGTCTAGGTCCAAATGTGGTGAAATTTTTTTGAAAATATCTGATAAATGCTTCCCCAATTTGTTCGTTTGTTTCCCAACGTTGCCCAAATTCATCCGTAATTCCAGTTATCAAACTGGCTTTTTTCTTCTGAGTTGCACATGCATGGAAGAAACGAGAATTCTGATCCCCAAATTTTGCCCAGTCTTCTTTCGCCCTCTGCTTCCAGAACAGGTCGTCCTCTTGTTGTTTTTCCAGTAGCTCATTTTTCAACTTCATCAGTAGAGAGGTGTCAGCCCCTTCATGTTCAGCTTGTGCCTTCAACAGCTGTTCGGACAGCTCATTTATTTGCTGTCTCATATTTCCACCTTGCACGCGTTGCCACGCCTTTAGTCTGGACTTGCTAGCTTCTAGTTTCCCCGCCACCGAATGCCAGGTTCCTTTCACATGAGTTTTTTTCCACCATATGCTCCTTATAACCTCACGGCACTCCATATTATCAGCCCACTTGGCTTCGAATCTGAATCCCCGCGTCCTCCTACTTGTAAACTGAGTGCCCTCAAGATTAATAGACATTGAGAGATGATCAGAAAAAGTTGCAGCTTCAAGCGATACCTCCACGTTGGGGAACCGAACATGCCAGTCATGAGAAGCCACCATTCTATCTAATTTCTCCATAATAAATTCTTCCCCTTCTCTCCCATTATTCCAAGTGCATGTTGGGCCTTTGGTCACTACTTCAAAAAGGCCACATTCTTCAAGTGTTGTTTTAAAATTCTCCATCAGGAAGTTAGACCTTCGCTTACCTCCCACTTTTTCAGATGGGTCGACAATTTCGTTAAAATCGCCAGCGCACATCCAAGGGCCAAGAGCCTTGGATTTCAAATGTCTCAGTAGCTTCCATGCTTCCTATCTTCAATGCGCTTCCGAGTGGCCGTAAAAGCCAGTGAAAGTCCATGGAACTGAGTTTAGAGGACACACAACTGCATTAATATGCCTAATGCTGTAATTCTGGATTTCAACTCCTAATCCCTCCTTCCACAGTAATGCCAACCCTCAACTTCTCCCTATACAATCCACGACTAGCATATTATTGAAACCCATCCTTTGTTTTATCACAGACATTTTATTACTACTTAATTTGGTCTCCATCAGGAAAACCAAATTGGGACACTAATCTTTGACCTTTTGGCAAAGCTCCCGAACTGTCTCAGGGTTCCCAAGCCCTCGACAGTTCCAACATAGTATTTTCATGCCGGTCGGCAGGGCTGTGATCCAGACCCCGCCATTCCCGATCCATTAATGCTAGCACCATCTTCATCACGTAGCACAAATTCACGTTCCCCCTTATATTTTAGTCTCCTGTTTTGTACCCCTTTTTCATCTCCCTGTTGAGCTCCTAGACCACCTAAAATTTTCCTTTTTCCCACTGGGCTAGCTTGTTGGGCTTCAGACGGCCACTGTTGGCCAGCCCTTGCACTTCGTTTCCACTTCAGCGTCCCATGGGCCTGATCTCCCCCACCACCATTTAATTTCTCCTTGGTTGACTCCCCACGTGGCTCATTCTCATTCACCACATTTACTTGCACAGGTTGATGGCTTTCCTCTTTTGTTCTTTCTTTTCTTGTTTTCTCATTCAAAATCTCGCCTTTATTGGACAGCCCATTCGCATTCATAGATACTTCTTTCCCTTTTAATTTCAATTCCCTAACCGCCTTCAGGAAATTTTCTTCCCCTAATAAAACCTCCTGCGCATCTTCTTTATTGTTTCCTTTAACGGCTGGTGATTCAGCTTGCCCACTAACGGAAATCCCCCCAGTAAATGCTCCTTTATTCACGCCAGAATCTGCTCCCCTACCATTAATACTCCCTTCATCTGTAACGGCTCTTTCCCCACTCGCCGGCGTTTCGTCTGGGATCACCGGAGATTTTTCCTTTGTTGATTCCTCTGCCTGTGAAGCTGCTGCTTTGTCACTTTCACTGTGATACTTGCTGCTTCTACGCCGATTACCACGTATCCCTGCATGAGATTTGTCATCTTCCCTCATTCCTTCCCCTTGCTGTTCGAAAAAGCGAGGAGTAGGAAAATCACGCCTTCACCATGGAGATGGTACGCGCATCCAGGGGCCACACTGCTTCTCCATCTCCTTGGGTCGATTTCCTCCTTGTACCGTACAGCCCATCCGCCCATGCCATATTTTGCCACAGTCAAAGCAATATTTTGGTAACTTCTCGTATTGAAAAGCTATCAAAGTTTGCTTACCAAGGAGATTGATAACCCTACCCCTAGGCAGAGGTTTAGTTAAATCAATTCTGATCTTGACTCTTAAAAATTTTCCCCAGCCTACTCCTTCCTCATCGGTATCAACTTCCTCCATAGTCCACATTGTGGCCCCAATTTGTTGGCCCACCTCTTTTCCCATGCATGCCAAAGGGAGATTAAACATTCTAACCCAAAAGGCCGCTTGCTCAAAAATTATTTTTGATGGTGAGGACTGGCCATCAAACTCTTCCACTGAAAACAGGTTTCCTTCGAAAATCCATGGCCTCCCCTCTAACACCCTTGCTTTGTCCCATTCATTCTCGAACTCCAGGATAAACACATTCTCGCCCAATACTTTGAAGGAAAGACTACCCGTTGGTTGCCATCCCTTGATCAACGTTCGTTTGATAATATCCTTCCCAACAAAGCAATCTGTGAGTAGTTTCCCTACCACACAAAATTTTCCTCGTGACACCACTCCTTCAACCATCCGTGGCTGGATCGCCACTTCCATCATTTCTCCTTCATCTAGAGATAGTTTCCCCCATAACTTCGAGAGATCCTCCGCCATGATAATTCTTGTCGCCCAAACAGTAACAGCACCACTCTAAAACGCAGTCACCACCACCGCAGGGGAATATTTTCTTCTACTCTAGGTTATGAGCCTAGAGAGAAAATTTTACTCTACTATGACCTTCAACTAGGTTTAACTCCTTGTGTGTGTTATATATTAGTATTGACATACTAACTAGTAACTAGTTAATTAATAAACTAACATATTAACTAAGTTAATATTTATTGAATTACTAACTTACTATAATTAACTATAGGTTATTTTGACAAACAAAAAAATTATATGTTACTTAATATTTGTATGAGTATTATATATATGAATATATAATATACATACTTGTTAGTTACTATATACTAACTTAGTATTACTATTAAGTTAAGTGATAGATCACATGATCTAAAGATTATGTGAATTGTAATTAGAAAAAAAAAAAGATTATGTGAATTATTATATCATATGATCATATATATCACAAATTAAGTGATTAATATTAGAACCAACAATGTTTTTGTTTAGAGATATATGCTCATCTTATGTTTAGAGTATTATGTTGTAGATATCATTATAAGTTAGATGTTACATCATATGATCTACCATTATAATTTATATGATTATATAAAATGATCAATTGATGATTAAATCATATGATTATATAATAACAAAATATACATATATAATATGACATAAATCAGAAGTATACAAATTCATACAAATACAACAATTAAGTACCCAGAGACTTAATATATTAAATTACTAACCTAGTATAATTTACTATAGGTTATTTTGACAAAAACAAATTATATGTTACTTAGTATATATATATATATATATATATATATATATATATATATATATATATATATATATATATATATATATATATATATTATACATGTTCGTTAATATATACTAACTTAGTATTACTAAGTAAGTTAATTATTTTCAAAAAACAATGATATGATGATATGTATTATCATTCTAATTACATTAGATCATACTTAAGTAGTTAATTAAGTATGATCTAGTGTAATTAGAATGATAAAACATATAATTTTCTAAAAGTTTTGAGGGTATAAAGGACATTTTATCATTTTTAGATGTTCAATTGAACCTATAATCTTCAACTTTTGTTTGTTTTTTATTTTTTTTATTTTTTACATGACCATTAGTGTCCACTACAGTGGACGCTAATGCATAATTATTAGCGTTCACTATGAGAGTGGACACTAATAATGTATCATCAGCGTCCACTTTTGGTGGACGCTGTTGAGAATTTAGTTTAATTTGTTTTTATATTTTTATACTTTTTTACAAGACCATTAGCGTCCACTATGAGAGTGGACGCTAATGATTATCAACAGCGTCCACTTTTGGTGGATGCTATTGAGCTTTTAGTTTAATTTCTTTTTTCTTTTTTTATTTTTTTTATAAGAGCTTTAGCGTCCGCCAAAGTGGACGCTAATGCGACGCTAATGATATATCATCAGCGTCCACTTTTGTGGATGCTGTTGAGCTTTTAGTTTAATTTTTTTTTAATATATATATATATATATATATATATATATATATAAGAGGTTTAGCGTCCACTATAGGAGTGGACGCTAATGATATATCATCAGCGTCCACTTTTGTGGACGCTGTTGAGCTTTTAGTTTAATTTGTTTTTTATTTTTTTATTTTTTTACAAGACCATTAGCATCCACTAAAAGTGGACGCTAATGCTTGATTATTAGCGTCCACTATGAGAGTGGATGCTAATGATATATCATTAGCGTCCACTTTTGTGGATGCTGTTGAGCTTTTAGTTTAATTTGTTTTTTATTTTTTTATTTTTTTACAAGACCATTAGCGTCCACTTTAGTGGACGCTAATGCTCAATTATTAGCGTTCACTATGGGAGTGGACGCTAATGATATATCATCAGCGTCCACTTTTTTGGACGCTATTGAGCTTTTAGTTTAATTTCTTTTTTATTTTTTTTTTTATCTTTTTTGTAAGAGCTTTAGCGTCAACTTTGTGGACGCTAATGCTCCATCATCAGCGTCCACTTTCTATTGAGGACAATTAATTTTTTTTTATTTATATATTTGACTATTAGTGTCCACTACGGGTGGACGCTGATACTAAATTATCAGCGTCGACTAAGAGTGGACGCTAATAGTCATACTGTCGCCCCTAATAATTTTTCCGCCTCTGGTATAATTCCCGCAAGTATATTAGCGTCGACTTATTAGCGTCCACTGTAAAGTGGATGCTAATATTTATCTTTTGGGTCGACTATTAACGTCCACTTCGAAGCTGACGCTAATTTGGGTGACTTTCAAAAGTCGATGCTAATAGGTAAGCATTAGCGTCGACTTCACAGTCGCCCCTAATAAGTCGCCCTTGATGAGTAGATTTCTTGTAGTGGGCCTATTGGGTCTTTTAAAGTTAATTTTGATGTTGCAATCCATCCTCGTTTTAGAGTGGCCTTGGTTGTCCTTAGTAACCATGAAGGCTAGATTGTGGCAGCCCCGCTCTTAGGCCGCCGCCCTTGAATGCCTCCTTTGATGAAGCCTTTGCTGCCCTCTTTGGTACTTGACTGGCTTTGATTCGTGGCAGCTCTTCCGTCTTGCTTGAAGGTGATTCATTTCTCACCATTTTAGCTCTTAATTAACAAAGGCCACGTCTTCTCGGACTGGCCGTGTGCTCCAATCATTGTTGACTGCCAACAACAGCTCTTTTCCTTTTCTTTTTAAATTGCATTTAAAGTCTATGGATGTTACAATTTTTTTACAAAAATTCTCATATTTAGTGATGTGTGAACAATGGCTCGTTCAAAGAAAACGATCTTATGTTGTGTCCTTTTGTGATAAAAATGACACCTCTCGAAGAGGTGTCGTTTAAATCGTGAATGACACCCTTTAGAGGTGTCGTTCTACCATTGAAACGATGTCACCCACATGGAGGACGTCGTTTCAACAGTACCACGTCGTCAAAACATTGACGACGTGGAACTGTTGATCATGACATGACATCAACTTTTCGTAAATGTTGTGTCATTGTGCACACGACGTCACCCATGTAGGTCACGCCGTGTGAACAGAGACACGTCGTCATCCTATTGACGACATGCAACTATTCAAACGACAGCACTCACCTAGCGCATGTCGTTTGAAAAGTATCCACACATCACCCCACTATGTAGTGACATGCAGTTACTGTTTAAACAGGGCGACGTTGTTTCAGCAGTGACACACGTCACTGGTAATAGGGTGCATGGGGATACGTGCGCTAGACTTGCACCCTTTGAATAAATTCGTGCACCTAACTCTTCTCATAAAACCGGTTCAGTAAGAGAGGGTTGCCAATTCCTTATAAACATACCAAAGATCCTGTCCACACGTAATGTGGGATTATTCCTCAACACACTCTCTCACGTGCAGGCCAGTATTTTTCTGAGTGCTTGTCATGGGGTACGTAGTGTGGGCCCCATTCATCTTGTGGTAGGCTCTGATACCATATTAAACTACCAGTTATCCCAAAAGCTTAAACTTGTAGGAAAAAGTAAATTTAATCATTAAATCATTGCTTTAACACTCCTCCTTTCGTGTGGGCTTAAAATGAATAATCCTACATTACCTGTGGACAAGATATTGGTCATGTTTATAAGAAATGAGTAACTTTCTCTTATTGAACCCGTTTTATGAGATGCGTTAGTCCCACGAATTTCTTCATGGTATCAAAGCCAAAAGATCTAGGCTCGAACCTTGACTCTGTCAATTCACCACCTATTTAAATTAAATATTTCACGTGTTGGACCTCACCTATTAAAAGGGAGTTTGGTTTGGGGTTCTCTATCCTCAATGCCGAGGAATAAGAGTTACCTACGCATTGGTTTATGTCTGTTTGGCACAAATTTTGAAAATTGGTCATAGGTTAGTGGGTTTTGTATGAGTCTAAAATGTAATACGTCATCTTTGATGCTTGTAACCTCGTAACTTCGGCTATAGTTGCTTCAGCGCTTTGCTCTGTATTGTTTGAATTTTATGCTCATTTATTGATGAATGAGATTGAACTGTTTCAAAAAAAAAAAAAAAAAAAAGGAGTTTGAGCCTACACGTGAGGGGGAGTGTTAAAGTAATGATTGAGTAATTAAATTTACCTCTTCCAATAAGCTTAACCTTTTGGGATAACTAGTAGTTTAACATGCACCCCTTTCACTCTCTGATTTGCCCTCTCTCACCCTGCTCTCTAGCTCTCTGCTGCCGCTCTCCGTCTTTAGATTTTAGATTTTAGAAATTAATTGTGGGAATTTTTGTAGTGACAATGATCAAATATTGCCAGTCTACATCACCACCCAATTTCCATATCCTTCATTTTTCTTCCTGAAAAAAATACCCATATCCTTTCATGACAATGCATTTGTATCCTCAGTTGTACAAGTGATAAATCTATTTCAGTACATGGGATGATATTAATATGTGTGAATCATTTTTATTGTTTCTATATTTACTGAAAATAAAACTCATAGTGTCTGAAAATATATTCTGAGCTTTTAAGGAAACTGAATAGTTGACTCGTTATCACAACTGCCACTCTCGGTCATTAAACCAACAAAAGAAATAAGGTTGACTTGAATGATAGAACTCAGAAGTATCATGTTACTCACCATTCATAGTTTTACAGACCAATTTTTACAAATGTAGAGATCAAATAGTTGTACACAAGTTTAACGACCTTCAGGCATGGTGATGGTCAGCTCATTTAAGGAAGCAGGTGGTCCTTTAGAGCCTGAGGAATCCAAACCAGAATTTATGGTTCTGTTGATAAATACTGGCTTGTTAGGAGATGGAACAGTTGCTTCATTTCCAAGCATGAAGACAATTTCAAGCATGGTTGGCCGATCTGTGGCTTGTTCTTGCACACATAAGAGCCTAATTGGAATGCATCTCAGAACTTCATGAGTAGGATATTCCTGACCCAATGATGGATCGACTACATCCATGGCTTTGCCATCCATCCATAGGTCTCATACCTGCAATAAATTTAAGAGTTTTTATCTTTAGAGTAATTGCCACTTGGGGTGAAGTTCAATCAAATTTAGGAAGGGACTTCCGATGTGATAATAATTGTTTCTCTTGCCACTGATTATCTCTAGTGTCAAGACGCCATAGCTAAAGACATCTGATTTTATAGAATATAACCCTTCCATTGCATACTCTGGAGACATGTATCCACTGCAATTGCAAAAAAAAAAAAATTATGGTCGTTTAACATTTGCTTTAGTAGTATTGTAGGTCCATGTGTGAGAGAGAGAGAGACATACTATGTGCCAACAACTTTTCTTGTATTTGCTTCATCTTGATCATCACCAAACATACTAGCCAGCCCAAAATCTGAAATTTTTGGATTTATTGACGCATCCAGTAGAACGTTACTTGCTTTTAGGTCTCTGTGGATGATTTTTAGCCTTGAATCTTGGTGAAGATATAAGACTCCTCGAGCAATTCCAAAAATAATGTCAAATCGCTTTCTCCAATCTAACAATTTCTTTCTTATTTCATCTGACCCAAAACATGAAATTAAGCGTACATCAATAATACATAGTGAAAACAGTACTTACATGCCAAAAAAGTATAAAATTTTCCTCTCACATTTTATATAGTTGAAAATGAGTGGTTATAGAAGAGAATGCATACCGAAGATGAAAAAGTCAAGGCTTTGGTTTGGCATGTATTCATAGATTAACATCTTCTCTTCTTTGTGAATGCAACAACCAAAAAGCTTGACAAGATTCCTATGTTGGAGCTTTGCTATCAGCTTAACCTCGTTCTTAAATTCTTCAGTGCCCTGTTTTGAACTTCTTGAGAGTGTTTTCACCGCTATTTCTTGTCCATTGGCTAGTTGACCCTGCAATTATAATGGGGATAAATTCACAAATCATTAGATTTGTGAATTTATATGGGTCTCACACAAAATCAATGATAGATTCATCCATTCACTATATGAAGATGGTCGAAAAAAGAAATTTTATTATTTCTTAGTCGAATATGAGTGTGAATTTCGTTTAACTTCATAGCTCTTGCCACGTTAGTGTGTAAGCCTCGATTCCTTCGTAGTTCTATGTGTATCCATAAAATATCTCGTATATCTTCCAAATCTAATTAATAATTTTTTTTTTTTAAAAAGAAGGTATGAAAAAGACAAAAGAAAGGGCCTGGATAGACGCTCTAACATTTTTCAACTTGTAGTGGAATAGGAATAGTAATATTGGTAAATATTTAGAATTATTGTGTGCAAGAAACTAACCTTATAGACCGGGCCAAAACCACCTTGTCCAAGCCTTTTAGATCGGGAGAAATTGTCTGTGGCAGCAATTATGGTGCTCATATCGAAAAATTGCACATCTGGTTTTCTTCTAGTTTCATCAAGCTTCGCAGAATCTCAAAGAAAGGATTGTGAACCATTTGTACCATCATCAAATAATGTGCTCCCTGTCCAATTATGAGAGTAAAACAAGATGATTTTTAAAATTATTATTAAATTTGTGATATTTATGTAATGATTTTAAAAGTTATCTATAAATGTGGCCGCTACAGCCTATAAGAGAAGGATAAGGAAGATATTCCTTCTCATAAGTAAAAATTAAAAATAAGAAAAAAAGAAAAATAAGTATAAAAATCTACTTACCTTTTCTCTTCCTCTTTATCAACCAGCTTGCAAAGAGGAGAAGAAGAAATGAAGTAAAAAGTATGGCCACCGCCACAATTGCCAGCCTCCTCTTATTTGCAAAGAACCCCTCTGATTTCTTTACTGTAGAGGTGGGAATTACTTTCCCTGTCATGCAACAATAGACGCACGTTACTAGACAAATAATCATGCATTACTTAATCTTTTTGGTTTTTTTAATTCTATAATTACTAATTTAAGAATTAATTTTATATGTTATTACTATATAATAAAAAAATGGTAGGAAAATTATTGCTCAGTACCTAACTCCAGCGCATCAACACGCACGTACAAGTCTTGGCCCCCTCCTTAAACGTGTGTGTATCTACCAAATCACCATGCCACGTAATGCACCCGTCTTCCTCTTTCACATCCACGCTGGCATAAGCGAAGCAAGAACAATTCTGCAAGCACACTTCTTCACATGCTCCAAAAGTTACACTCACGTTTACTTTTGCCACCGAAGTATCTGGAACCTTCATGCCGACCACCTTCTTGAAACCTTCATTGCTTCGGCAAAGGGATGGATCTCCCCGCTTCCTCGCGCACCCGCCTGACGCATTCCTCTGGAACCCCAGCAGACACGAGCACTTGGAATCATTAGCAGTGTTTATATCACAGTTGCCAAACGCGCCGCACTCACCGTATGTGTCGCACCCATCCGCATAAGGTACTAACCCAAGCATAATCCATTTATACGCTCCCTGCACAAGCACATACCGCTGGATCGGCCCGGACTCGTTTAAGATTGACGTTGCTAGGACTACTTGATCATAGCCCGCATTGAAACTTCAGGTCGTGGTAGTCTCATTCTGGTTGTCCACCAAACTAAAATTGAAGAGTTGACTACCTGCTAAGGTGGGTACGCCGCTCCATCCACCGCTTGTCCATTGACCGGAACGCCACCGTGGAATGTCGCCGTTGTACAAGAACAACTGAGGGGAGCCATTGGTGTGGATCTTGTATGACCAATTCCCGGTTCCCGGGTCATCTTTGGACTTCCAAGATGTTAGGAACCGGTTCAGGCCCGTCTTTCGGTCAATCCCAATTTTCATATTTGGAAGCTGGATGTGTGTTGGATAGTCAAAGCTCTGCCATAGTAGTAGTACCTCCCCTGTTCCATTCTCACTCTTCAAGAGAAGATTTCCTGAATCCTCGAGCTGAGCGAGAGTACTGTTGTTGCGGCTCAGTTTGGAAACATGATTTGTGGACCAGATAGGTGTGGTGCTCCTATTGTTGGCATGGAGTACGAGGTTTCCATGAACATCAATTGAGAGAACTCCAGTCTTGTCTTGAATAGGATTGTCTCTGTTTGCAACCCACACCACCGTATTTCCTGGAGCGCTGTAATACCAAATCCCAACATAACGCTGGGTAGACTCACCGGGAGTAAAGAAACTAAACGCAAAGGTTTTTTCGGTAGACACTAGAACCTCGTGAAGTTTTGGCTAGTGTTCACCACCATCTCTGATGTTTTGGCCGCTAGTTATGGCGTCCAGTGATGATGTGCCAAACCAGAGGAGGAAATGAAGCAACATTTGCAAAAAGAGAAACCGCTTTGCAAAATACATGATCATGTGGAGTGATGGATGCAAGTGTATGATATTCTGATCCATATATATCTATCAAGTGTATGATATCCTGTTTCATATATATCTATATATGTACTATGGTTCGTCTTGAACCCCCTGACGAAGTCTCTTATGAGTCCCATGGGGAATCAAGTATCAACTATAATTTCTGTTGAGTAGAATAGTTATTAAATGCATCTACCTATATAGTAGAAATATATATATTTACATGACAAAGTCATCGGTTTCGTTTATTATAGTAGAAAAAACCCATGGATCCCAATCCAAATGGCAAATAATGCCACAGCCTCTACATGTGTCCTAACACTTCATCGGTATGTTCTTAAATCGTTCTTGCTTTTGTTTCCCAGGATGATTACAACTTGTAACATATTGGTCTACTCGTCGCGTGTTCCTTGCACAACTAGAACCAAAATTTTGTTCATCTCCAAAACTTCTTGAGTAGTACAAACACAAAGTGTTTCTTTAAATTGGGTTAAAAAAAAAAATTCTTACAATTCAATTCATTGAATTGATATATATTTATTCTTAAAATATGTAATTCTCATATCATTTTTTTAATAAAAATATAAACTAAAAATGTGACCTTTGTTCTTTAGATATGCATTTTAAAAGATTTTGTCCTTAATTCACTAAAGATAATTAGTCAAAACATCGACCATATCCAACCCCTTTAATTTTCTTTTGTCCACATTGGCCACCCTTGATGGATTGGTTGGTTTCAAGGTGTCAATGGACGTGCAAAATGGGAAGAAGAAGAGAATGAACAGAATCAAAGACTTGAAGATTTTCTCAGCATCCATGTTTGCACTTTCTTTTCTTTTAGGAGTTGGCCTCCCTCCGTTGATTGGAATAGAAAAGTTGATTTACGTATCGACAGAGTTTGGAGGAAATTTCTGTCATTGTATCGTGTAGACTTTCAATTATGTCATTGTACATGTGGTCCAGCCCACTTGACAATAAAACATGCACCAACATATATGTAGAAGATAAAAATCACACAATCAATTAATCAAACATAAGCGAGCAACACACAATAATTTGCCAAGATATATTAGAGCTATGGCTATAGATTTATGAGTCGTTGGCCTTGTGTCAAGTAGTGACTTTATTTCCCAAGTCATGGACTAACGTGCATGCACGCTTCAGAATCTTAGAGCATGTTTAGAATTGTGTTAGGAAGTAGAGCTTTTAAGGTAAAAAAAGAAAAAAAAAAGTTTCAATTTTAAGTTTTTTTCAATAGTACGTTTTCACCATTTTTAGAGTAAGAAATATTTTTAAATTTTTTTAGAGTAAGAAATACTTGTTCTTAAAAAGGATGTGATTTTTTTTTTTTTTTTTTTTTTTTTTTTTTTTTTAAAAAAGGATATGATTTAGATATGCATTTTAAAAAACTTTGTCCTTAATTGACTAAAGATAAGTCAAGACATCGACCATATTTATTATAGAATGACTAGTTCAATTTTGTTGTTAACTGTCAGTGTATATCGTCAACTAAGAGAATCTATGCATTTACTTACATTTATTTTCATGAGACCTAGCGAATTCCTTCACATTACTAGTAGTGTGATGTAATGGTAGTGCTAATAAAGTCTTGATGTTTTAACAATTCCGATGCAAAGATTAATTGACACTATCATGTTAGCAAAATGAAATAGTGATGAGATAAAAGTGTGGTTTCTAACAATATTTCAGTTACCACCTTCGCCCTTTGCATTCCATAACATGATCAATCTTCATGGAGAAGAAAACGGGGGTTTTAGAATCAAGGACAAAAATCTTTTCTATTTTAAATGAAATTGATAGTATTAATTCTTAGCTAATATTTAAAGTTTGTGTATCTAACGGTATACGTGAAGTCAATGTTGAAAAATATTACACACTTTCACTCTCACTCCTACTCCCAAATTCCTAAATGTGATACTAAGGCTCTGTTTACTTCGACGTAAAATGGTTTCTAGAAAATGATTTCCACATTTTACGGTTTTTACTTCGATGTAAAATAGTAGTCAACAGAAAATATTTTTCTTTTGACCGAAAATTCTTCTTTAATTTTCGAAAAATTGTTTATGGTTTTGAAAACCGTAAACCATTTTCCAACTATGAGCATCTCATTCTTAAATCGATGGACCTTGCTAAGACTCGCCCAGAACTTTGCCGTAACTTGACCGGGACTCACCCAAGACTTGCTCGAAACTACGCCAAGACCTGCCCATGACTTGACCTAGGCCGGACCGGGACCTGCCTGAGACTTTATTGGAACTCGCCTGTTACTTGCCCAGGACTTGCCTGAGACTTAATCAGGACTTGCCCAGGACCCGCCTAGGACTTGACAGGGACTTGCCCGGGACTCTGCCGGGACCTACCCGGGACCTTGCTGGGACTTGCTTGAGACCCGCCCGGGACCCCGCCAGGACCTGCCCGGGACTTAACCGGGACCCTGCTGGCACCTGCTCGGGACTTGTCCGGGACCCCGCCGGAACTTGACCAAGACCTGCCCGGGAACTAACCGGGACCAGCCTCGGAGCTGACCGAGACCCGCCAGGGACTTGCTAAGGACCCCGCTCGGGACTTTCCCGGTCAGGTCCCTGTCAAATCCCGTCGGGGTCCCGGGCGAGTCCCGGTCAAGTCTCGGACGGGTCTCAGGCTGGTCCTAGTCAAGTCCCAGCTAGGGGTGGGCAGATTAATCGGTTACCAATTACCAGCCGTCTACTGGTTTTAATTGACCCGATATTAACCGTAACCATTTAACCGATATTCTTATCGATTAAAAATTTTGTACCGAAATTCTTATTGGTCCGGTTTGGTCCGGTTAACCATTTGTTATCGTTTAACCGTTTTAACCGATATGGGGGAAGGCTATTAACAAAGTTAGTCTTGTTCAGTTGGTAAGGCACTAGCACAAGGCTCTTAACCTTCTGGTCATGGGGTCGAGCTGCTACAGTGGCTATTTTTTTCTTTTCTTTTCTCTCTTTTCTTTCCCAGTTGGCCGACAGTCCCACTCACACACTCCCCACTTAGTCATTTCTTTTCTTTTCCCAATTCCCACGCCTTACGGCACATATTTCTTTTCTTTTCTTTCTTTTGTTTTTTTCTCCTCCCACGCAGGCACGCAGTTGTCTTTCACTTACAGATCTTTGTAGTTTCTTCCTCATTTTTCTTTTTCTTTCTTCTCTAGTTTTCCTTCTCACCATAACAGAAGAATGGGTTTCTTCCCCAATTTTTTTTTTTCTCTTTCTAGCTCTCACAACATCTGCTCTCACAGTCACAGATCTCTCTTTTAGCATCGAAGATTCAATTCAAGTAAAAGTTTTTGCCTTTTGGTGCTTGGAGGTTAGGGAAGTAGAGAAAAGTGAAAAAGGTGAGATTTAGAACGGGTTAACCGGTTTAACCGTGCACCATTGTAGCCGATAATTTCGGTTAAAATCCTTATCGACCTGGTATCGATTAAGAAACCGTTTAACTGAAAATTTTTGGTTAATAACCGATAAGAGCCAAAACCGAATCGTTTTGACCGATACCCACCCCTAGTCCCGGTGGGGTCCCAGTCAAGTCCCGGGTCCCGGGCGGGTCCCAATCAAATCCCAACGGGGTCCGAGGCAGATCCTAGTCAAGTCCCGGACGGGTCCTGGTCAAGTCTTGGCGGGGTCCCGATCAAGTCCTGGGTCTAGACAAGGTCCTGGGCGGGTCCCGGTCAAGTCCTGGAGGGGTCCCAGGTGGGTCCCAGTTAGGTCCCGTTCAAGTCCCGGTCAAGTCTTGAGCGGGTCCAGGCGGGGTCTTGGGTGGGTTCCGGTCAAGTCAAGAGCAGGTCCCGGGCAGGTCTTGGTCAAGTCTCGGCGGGGTCCCGGTCAAGGCCCGTTGGGATCCCAGTTAGGTCCCAATCAACTCCCGGTCAAGTCCTGGGCAGGTCTTGGACAAGCCCAATTGAGGTCCCGGACAAGTCCTCGTCAAGTCCCGGCGGAGTCCCGGGCATGTCCCTGTGGGGTCCCAAACAAGTCCCATGCAAGTCCCAACAAGGACCTTGCTGGAAAATATATATATATATATAAAATATTAAAAAAAAATTATTAAAAATTATTTTTCGTGTGTGTGGTAGATGCCGTAAAATGTTTTCAACAGAAAACATTTTCAGGGAAAATGGCTTCCCTGAAAATATTTTCTGACGGAAACCATATTACATCGAAGTAAACGGAGCCTAAAATTACTATTAGATTTTGAATGAATTATTATTAAATTTTAGATTTAATGATAATTTTTAACAGCGCATTAGAAAGTATGCATCTAAAAATATAGAAGTGAAAGTGCTCTAACATTTATCAGAAAGATGAGATAGGGCATTGGAAGACAATTATGAAATGGGGTTGATGGTACGGGGTGTGATGACTGTGCTTGTTTTCTAACACTTCCCTCTTCATGTATGGATGGACCAAGGAAAGCCATCATCATCAACCATGGGCCCTAACCCCCAAATTAAATTTGTTGGAAAAAAACTTGCAATTCAACCTAGCCATCCCCTCCGGCTTCTTGGGTTCCCCTTCCTATTGGGTCTTTCAAAGTTAATTTTGATGTTGCAGTGCGTTCTCGCTTCAGTACTGTGGCCTTGGCTGTTCTTAGTAACCACAAAGGCTAGATTGTGGTAGCCCCGCTCTTAGGTCGCCGCGTTTGAATGCCTCCTTTGGTGAAGCTTCTGTTTCCCTCTCTGGTACTTGATTGGCTTTGTTCCATAGCTACTCTTCCGTCTTGCTTGAAGGTGATTCCATTCTCACCATTTTAGCTCTTAACAAAGGTCACCTCTTCTCGGATTGGCCCTGTACTCCAATCATTGTTGACTGCCGACAGTAGTTCTTTTCTTTTCCTTTTTAAACCGATTCTCAAGTCTCTGGATTTGACAATTTTTGGCACACTGGGTTGCTAAAGTCTCTCAAAATTAGATTTTTAGTTCTTTCTCCCCTCACGTTTTGGCTGTAACTTCCCTTCCATAAGTAACCTGAGACTTAAAAGATTGAATTTAATGAGAGGGTATTAAGTGAAGTTAGAGCACAAATTTAAGATTTCTATTCTGATCACAAGCTAAATTATCAGTTATTCAAAAAGTAATCTAAGACTTGAAAGATTGAAGTTAAATGGTAGGGTATAAAGTGAAGTTAGAGTTCAAATTAACTTAATAATATTTCTATCATGATCATACGTTAAAGTACCAATATATATATATCTTTTTTTAAAAAAAAGAACTTAATAAAACTTGATAAATTTAATCAATAGTTCTTAACATATTTTGAATGCCATTTTATAACCCCCCCCCCCCTTCCCAATTTGCTGATTTATTTATTTATTTTGACCAAATTAAGAGGGGTGGGGTGAGGGAAAATTATTGGTAATATTAAGCCGAATGACATGAATATTTGGAAATTCGTTTGTCAAAATGAAGTTGCAGCCATTTGAATGTCCAAGTTTTGAATCAAGTTGATATATGTTTAGTAAAGAGAATTGTAGACGGCTTGGGAACCACCCCTGCAGCATGTAGGCTACCACCCATTGATAGTGTTTGATTGAGTATTACTATGTCTTTGGCCTGGATTTTCAACTAAAGTTTTATAAGAAGACGGACTTTGCGTAAAATGTATTTCACTAGGCACAACTATTCAACAACATATATAAGGATGTGCATGGGGTCTATTTTTGACGATGATACAATGGTTAATTATGTGGGGTGTAATAATGTAGGGCACCACTTGGTATTGATATTGGGATACAAGCATAATGGAGATTTAGATGGTAGTTGGTGTTCGCGTATCGGATTTAGATTGTATCAAGCGAGGCATGAGTATAAAATTATATGGGTTAACTAAAACTGGACACATTTACTTAAATGGACCAGTTTCATCAACTTTGACATGAACTCGTGCAACTTGTATAAGAAACATGCATGTTGTGTTAAGTTGATCCGACCCAACTTGCATAACCTATTTAGCTCTGTTTGTTTTGACGTAAAATGCTTTCAGTTGGAAAATATTTTCCTGAAAAATAATTTTCTGGAAAACATTTTACAGTGTTTGGCCCGTACGGAAAATCACAATTATATATATATATATACTTTTTAAGGGGTAAAAATAAAATTTTAGAGGATTTATTTTATAACAACTTATAATTATTGAAGAGATTTTTAAAATTATGGGGTTGTTAGGGTTGTAGTTCTCTCCCAGGCTACATCACCACCCAATTTCCATATCCTTCATTTTTCTTACTAAAAAAATACCCATATGGGATGGTATTAATGAGTGTGAATCATTTTTATTGTTTCTACATTTACTAAAAAAAAAAAAAAACTCATGGTGTCCGAAAAGAAATTCTATTCTTTAAAAGAAACTGAATAATTGACTCGTCATCGACTGCCAATGTCGGTCATTAATCCAACAAAAGAAATAAGGCTTACTTGGATGATAGAACTCAGAAGCATCATGTTATTCAACATTCATAGTTTTACAAACCAACTTTTAGAAATCTAGAGATCAAATAGTTGTACTCAAGTTTAACGACCTTCAGGCATGGTGATGGTCAGCTTATTTATGGAAGCAGGTGGTCCTTTAGAACGTGAGGAATCCATATCAGAATTTATGGTTCTATTGATAAATGCTGGCTTGTTAGGAGATGGAACAATTGTTTCATTTCCAAGCATGAAGACAGTTTCAAGCATGGTTGGCCGATCTGTGGCTTGTTCTTGCACACATAAAAGCCCAATTTGAATGCATCTTAGAACTTCATGAGTAGGATATTCCTTACCCAATGATGGATCGACTACATCCATGGCTTTGCCATCCATCCATAGGTCCCATACCTGCAATAAATTTTAAGAGTTTTTATCTTTAGAGTAATTGCCACTTGGGGTGAAGTTCAATCAAATTTAGGCTTTTGCTTACATATCCAATCAAATTTAGGGAGGGACTTTCGACGTGATAATAATTGTTTCTCTTGCCACTGATTATCTCTAGTGTCAAGACACCGTAGCTGAAGACATCTGATTTCATAGAATATAACCCTTCCATTGCATACTCTGGAGACATGTATCCACTGCAATTGCACCAAAAAACAAAAAAAAATATGCTCGTCTAAGTTTTGCTTTTAGTAGTATTGTAGGTCCATGTGTGTGTGTGTGTGTGTGAGAGAGAGAGAGAGAGAGAGAGAGAGAGAGATACTATGTGCCAACAACTTTTCTTGTACTTGCTTCCTCTTGATCATCACCAAACATTCTAGCCAACCCAAAATCTGAAATTTTTGGATTCATTACCGAATCCAGTAAAACGTTACTTGCTTTTAGGTCTCTGTGGATGATTTTTAGCCCTGAATCTTGATGAAGATATAAGACTCCTCGAGCAATTCCAGAAATAATGTCAAATCGCTTTCTCCAGTCTAACAATTTCCTTCTTATTTCATCTACCCAAAACATGAAATTAAGCTCCCATCAATAATACATAGTGAAAATAGTACTTACATGCCAAAAAAATATAAAATTTTGCTCTCACATTTTATATTGTTGAAAATGAGTTGTGATTGAAGAGAATGCATACCGAAGATGAAAAGGTCAAGGCTTTTGTTTGGCATGTATTCATACATCAACATCTTCTCTTCTTTGTGAATGCAACAACCAAAAAGTCTCACAAGATTCCTATGCTGGAGTTTTGCTATTAGCTTAACTTCGTTCTTAAATTCTTCAGTGCCCTGTTTTGAACTTCTTGAGAGTGTTTTCACCGCTATTTCCTGTCCATTGGCTAGTTGACCCTGCAATTATAATGGGGACAAATTCACAAATCATTAGATTTGTGAATTTATATGGGTCTCACACAAATTCAATGGTAGATTCATTCATTCATTCATTATATGAAAATGGTCGAAAGAATAAATAATATTTTTTCTTAGTTGAATATGAGAGTGAATTTTTTTAACTACATTGCTCTTGCCACATCAGCGTGTAAGCCTCGATCCCTTTGTAATTCTGTGTATCCATAAAATATCTCATATATCTCCCAAATCTAATTACTAATTTTTTTTTTTTTTTAAAAAAAAAGTATGAAAAGGGATAAAAGAATGGTCAAGATAGACGCTCTAACATTTCTCAACTTGTAGTGAAATAGGAATAGTAATGTTAGTTTTTGTTGGCTTAACTCGGTTCCAAAATGCAGTGGCTACTGTCCAAGGGCTCAAACACTAATACAAAATGCTCAGAATCCAATCTCCACCGTTCACAATGAGTATTCATGTGTCATGAACATCCCTACAAAGTTTCAGCTCAATCGGACCACAAACGCATATCGATCAGAGCTGTTGATCAAGGCCGGTAGCATTTCCAGATTGTTGATTTTCACCCTCTGTAGTGGGTGTCCGGACAGCCTAGCAGCCTGTCCAAACACCAATTCCAGCATGCCTATTTTGCTTGCTCGCAAGGCCCCTGTCCAGGCAGCAAGCTCCCATGTCCGGAAAGCATGCTACCATGTCCGGACAGCAAGCTCCCCTGTCCGGACAGGTCATAAGTTTTATGCCCAAAACATGTTTTTAAGTGGGCCCAGGTCTAGGGTGTTGTATGTGATATAAATACAACTTTATAGAAGAGGAATGAATTTTAGAACCCTAGAATTCGTGAGAGACTATATCTGAGTGTTCAATTGTTGTGAGCCTGATTATTTCTCGTAGACAATTTTGTTTTAGTTTCATTGTGCTTAATTGAAGTCAATCGAAATGATCCGATAAAGGAGAATCACGTTGAAGAAGATTGTGTGTGAGGAGACGAGTTGGAGACTTGTCGATCTTACAGTGTCAAGGGCTTGCATCGGTTTGTAAGTGTTCATAGTGTCTGTAATCTTTGGATTGTCTTCTAAAAGGTTTCCTCTTCGTCACAAAAATCATTGTGTTTGATTTTTTTTTGTTTTTGGTGATTGTTTGCTTAGATTTAAATATCTGTTAATTTCGCATAAACTGTGATATTGTGTGATGTTTATCTGTTAAGCGTTTTTCAAGTAATATGGGTAAATATTTACATTTAATGTGTGCAAGAAACTAACCTTATAGACCGGGCCAAAACCACCTTGTCCAAGCCTTTTAGACGGGGAGAAATTATCTGTGGCAGCAATTATGGTGCTCAGATCGAAAAATTGCACATTTGGTTTTCTTCTAGTTTCATCAAGCTTCGTAGAATCTTGAAGAAAGGATTGTGAGCCATTTGTAGCATCATCAAACAATGAGACTTGTCTTTTGCTCCCTGTCCAATCATGCAAGCACATCGTTACAAATCATCGTTGTAAAAAATTTAAAGCAATTATATACAGTAGTAATACAAGGTAATTTTTTTTTTTTCTTTTTTTGACATGTCTGCACAAGAGGGGGGAGAGGGATTCGAACTAGTGGCCTGTGCTTTATTAGGCATAGTCTCAGCCGATTGAGCTACCTCTTGAGGACAATACAAGGTGATTTTTAGAATTATCATTAAGTTTGTGATATTTATGTAGTAATTTTAAAAGTTATCAATTAGTGTGGCAACCACCACCGGTAGAAAAAGGATAAGGAATATATTCCTTCTCATAAAATAATAATAATAATAAAATAAAAGAAAAAGAAAAATCACTATAAAAATATGTTTACCTTTTCTCTTCCTCTTTATCAACTTGGATGCAAATAGGAGAAAAAGAAATGAAGTAAAAAGTATGGTCACCACCCCAATTGCCAGTCACTTTATGGGCTGAAGCAATCTCCAAGGCATTGATATAAGTGGTTTGACTCCTACATGATTAGAATTGGGTATAGGAGATGTGAGTATGATTGTTGTGTGTATGTGAGGAGCCTTGATGATGGCTCATTTATTTTTTTGTTACTCTACATGGATGATATGCTTATTGCTACTAAGAGTATAGTGAAGGTCAATAAACTGAAGGTTTTGTTGAATAGAGAATTTGGCATGAAGAATTTGGATGTAACCAACCAAGAAGATTCTAGGGATGGAGATTTGCAGGGACAGAGATGCTAAGAGATTGTGACTATCTCAGGCCGACTATGTGAAGAAGGTGTTGGAAAGGTTTAGCATGGAGAATGCGAAATCGGTGAGTACACCTTTGGCGAATCTTTCCAGTTGTCTACCTCACAGCATCCAAAGACAGTTGAAGAAACTGAAGATCTGTCTAAGTTTCCATATGCCAGTGCAGTGGGGTGTCTGATGTTTGCTATAATATGTACCAGGCCAGATTTGGCTCATGCAGTGAGTGTGGTGAGCAAGTACATAGCAAATTCGGGGAGACAGCACTGGGATGCAATTAAATGGATTTTGAAATACTTGAAAGGTACTACAGACTATGACATCACTTTCGTGAAACAGAAGAGTGATTTGTCAATTGTGGGATATGTTGATGCAGATTTTGCAGGGGACTTGAATAACAAGATATCAACCACGGGTTATGTGTTCACTCTTGCAGGAGGTCCCATACGTTGGAAGTCTATGATCCAGTCATCGGTTGTGATGTCCACGACTAAGGCAGAGTACATGGCGGCGGCTGAAGCTACAAAGGAAACTTTGTGGCTCACAGGGTTAGTCAAGGAGCTGGATATTCAGCAACGTGAAGTTTCGTTGCATTGTGACAGTTAGAGTGCCATTTATTTAGCAAAGAACCAGGTGTATCATGCGAGAATCAAGCACATTGATGTGAGGTTTCACAAGATCAGGGAATTGTTTGCTACAAGTGAATTGTTACTTGAGAAGATTTACATTTCTGAGAATGCAGCGGACATGTTGACGAAGCATGTTACTGTAGATTAGTTCAAGCATTGCTTGGACTTGACAAATGTCTCCAGGTGCTAGAGAGGAGAAGAGAGAGGCGGTGACATCCCCAAACCTATCAATTCCAGGTGAATCCAAATGATTATCATGGAAAAGGTAAATACTAACCAGGGTGGAGATTGATAGAATTGGTGGCTCATATTAACACCAAGGGTATTTTGAGAATTTTCTTAATACATCCGTATAAGTAGGGTTTAGGGTTTTTTCTATATATATATATATATATATATATATGTTATGATGTAACTCTGAATCATTAAGAGTAAAATACAGTCGATTGTGCACATTGACAAACCACGTTAAATCTGTGTTTCAACTCTTTCTCTTATTCTCTCTTTTCGATTTTATATTTTTCATCAGTATTGTGCACGGTAACAATAGAAATTGTCAGTGACAACAACTATAGAGCTTATAAGATCAAAAACAAGTGCATCTGGATGTCTATCACTTCCCTCCAACTGATTTCCCTCTAAAGAGCTTTTGGTACCAGTAAAATTACATGATCGAGTGTTCATTTTTCTCTTCTCTGTTGTAAAACAAATTGGGAAAATATTGCTTACTAGAAATTCGTAATTGATCACTAATACACACACATACATATGTTGAATACCAAGGAAGCGAGTTTATTTACCTTTTGTTTTCCTCCTCCTCAGTAACCATATACAGGCTAGTAAAGATCCCAGAAACCAGAGAACAGAAACAGATAATACTGCAATAACCAGCTTCCGGTTCTTGGCAAGAAAACCTTTGGAGTTCTTTTTATACTTGGCTGAAGGGAAAAAGAAAAAAGAAAAGAAAAAAAAGTAAGGCTTGATCTAATTAAGAAGTGAAAAAACGTAAACCATGATCCAGAAAGTGAAAAGACAAATGAAAACTACTGAAATTTTAAGCAAGCAAAGAAGGATACCTAATTCACTCGCATTCACACGAACAATTAGATCAAACCCTCCCTTTGTATACCCTCCTTCAATGTCCACCAAGTCACCATACCATGTCCAGCAACCAATCCCCTTCCCATCAACATTTAAGCTCATAAAAGCTGTGCAAGAACAATTCCTCAAGCACCCCGTCTGGCACTCTGCGCCACTCATACTCCTGTCCAGCTGAGCTGCGTCTGGTGAATCAGGAGTCTTCACAGGCCCCACGTTCACAAACCCTTCTCCATTCCGACACATCGACAACCCCAACTGCTTCCTCACACACCCTTCAGAACCATTTCTGAGATGCCAATCCCTCGAAGACTTGGGTTCACATCCTGGCAAACACGAACACTCGAACCTATCACTAAAGTCATCCACAGCACTGCATATACTATTCTTACCACAGTGCCCATACTTGTCACACTGGTATCTAGGCGCTGACCAGAGTTCCTTCCATTGATGATAACCGTCATTCCACATAAGTTGCCGGAACAATCCAGAGCTGTCCACCACTAATCTTGTAATGAGTACTGAAGGGTCATCAAAAAGGTAGGAGTAAGATATCTCATCTTGATTGTAAACAAAATTGATTTTAAAATCATACGAGGTTGTTTCTGCTGCTGATGAGGGCCATGGCCATGGACCAGTCCGCCATAATGGGGTCGAACCCTTATACAAGAAGAACTCTGGAGAGCGAGCAGGATCTAGCCTATAGACGTAGTCCCCAGCTCCAGGGTCATCTTGTGATTTCCAAGATGTTAAGAACCAGTGCATCCCTGTTCTCCAATTCAACCCAACCTTCATGCCTTTAAGCAAAGTATCTGTAGGATAGTCAAAGCTCTGCCATATCATGTTATTGTCCTGGACCAATACAAGGTTGCCTGAATCTTGAAGCTGAGCTACGGTGGAGGTTGTTCCTTGGACAGAAACATTTGTAGTCCAAAGAAGATGGTTCGAACCGTTGCGGATGGCAAGGTTTCCATACTGGTTGATTGAGAGAACTCCAGAGGAGCCATTGATAGGATTGTTCCTCTTTGCAACCCACACCACAGTTTTTACTGTCACTTTAAAATACCAAATACCCAGATACCAATAGCTAGAGTTGCCTGGGTTGAAGAAGCCTAAGGCGAAGTTCTTTTCTTTGGACATCAAATATTGTCCACCCTTGATGGATTGGTTTGGTTTCAAGGTGTCAATGGACGTGCAAAATGGGAAGAAGAAGAGAATGAACAAAATCAAAGACTTGAACAATTTCTCAGCATCCATGTTCGCACTTTCTTTTCTTTTCGGAGTTGGCCTCCCTCCGTTGATTGGAACAGAAAAGTTGATTAACATATCGACAGAGTTTGGAGGAAATTTCTATCCGTGTATCATGTGGACTTTCAGTTATGTCGTTGTACATGTGGTCCAGCCCACTTGACAATAAAACATACACCAACATATATGTAGAAGATAAAAATTACACAACCAATTAATCAAACATCAAGTGAGCAACACACAATAATTTGCCAAGATGTATTAGAGCTGTGGCTATTTAGGAGTCGTTGGCCTTGTATTTCCCAAGTCACGGACCATCGTGCACGGTACGCTTCAGAATCTTAGAACATGTTTAAAATTGTGTTAGGAAGTAAAGCTTTTAAAAAAAAAAAAGTTTTTCAAAAAAAGTCTCCATTAATTTAAGTTTTTTCAATAGTACATTTTAACCATTTTTAGAGTAAGAAATATTTTTAAATTTTTTTTGATTTAGAAATACTTGTTCTTAAAAAAGATGTGATTTAGCTCAGAAAAATAATAATAAAAAAAAGATATGATTTAGATATGCATTTTAAAAAACTTTGTCCTTAATTGACTAAAGATAAGTCAAGACATTGACCATATTTATTATAGAATGACTAGTTCAATTTTGTTGTTAACTGTCAGTGTATATCGTCATCTAAGAGAATATGTGCATTTAGTTATATTTATTTTCATGAGACCTAGCGAATTCCTTCACGTTACTAATAGTGTGATGTAATGGCAGTGGTAATAAAGTCTTGATGTTTCAACCAGTCCAATCCCAAGATTAATTGACACTATCATGTTAGCAAAATGAAATAGCGAGGAGATAAAAGTGTTATTTCTAACAATTTTTCAGTTACCACCTTCGCCCTTTGCATCCCATAACATGATCGATCTTCATGGAGAAGAAAATGGGGATCTTAGAATCAAGGACAAAAATCTTTTCTATTTTAAATGAAATTTATAGTATTCATTCTTAGCTAATATTTAAAGTTTGAGTATCTAACGGTATACGTGAAGTCAATATTAACATGTCTTATAAAATTTTTAAATAATATGACATATATACATTGTTCAATGCACAAACTATAAATCCTAACAATTAAATAGATACTATCAGATTCAAATGAAATGCAAAGGATTCTAGTGAATTGATTAAACGATGGAAAAATATTACAAACTCTCAGTCCCACTCCCACTCCCACTCCCACATTCCTAAATGTGATACTAAAATTACTATTAGATTTTGAATGAATTATTATTAAATTTTAGATTTAATGATAATTTTTAATAGCACATTAGAAAGTATGCATCTAAAAATATAGAAGTGAAAGTGCTCTAACATTTATCAGAAAGATGAGATAGGGCATTGGCAGACAATTATGAAATGGGGTTTATGGTACAGGGTGTGATGGCTGTGCTTGTTTTCTAACACTTCCCTCTTCATGTATGGATGGACCAAGGAAAGCCATCATCATCAGCCATGGCCCTAACCCCCAAATTAAATTTGTTGAAAAAAAAGCTTGCAATTCAACCTGGCCATCCCTGCCAGCTTCATGGGTTCCCCTTCCTAGCTATTGGGTCTTTCAAAGTTAATTTTGATGTTGCAGTGCGTTCTCGCTTCAGTGTGGCCTCGGCTGTTCTTAGTAACCATGAAGGCTAGATTGTGGCAGCCCCACTCTTAGGCCGCCACCTTTGAATGCCTCCTTTGGTGAAGCTTTTGTTTCCCTCTTTGGTGTTTGACTGGCTTTGTTCCATAGCTGCTCTTCCGTCTTGCTTGAAGGTGATTCCATTCTTACTATTTTAGTTCTTAACAAAGGTCACCTCTTCTCGGACTGGCCGTGTGCTCCGATCATTGTTGACTGCCGACAGTAATTCTTTTCTTTTCCTTTTTAAACCGCTTCTAAAGTCTCTGGATTTGACAATTTTTGGCATACTAGGTTGCTAAATGAGCCACTTTCCACTCAGTGTTTGGATGCATTCCCAACAATTCTCCCTCCCTTTCTTTTTTTAGGATTAAGAGCGGCAAAAACCCACCTTTATAACTTGCCTTTTGTTTGTTCTTTCCTTTTAGTTTGGTCTCCCCTCACGTTTTGGTTTTAAGGGTTAAAAGATTGAACTTAATGAGAGGGTATTAAGTGAAGTTAGAGATCAAATTAACTTAATATTTCTATCCTGATCATACATTAAAATACCAATTATTATTATTAAAAAAAAAAAAAACTTAATAAAACTTGATAAATTTAATCAATATTTTTTAACATATTTTGAATGTCATTTTATAACCCCCCAAATTTGCTGACTTGTTGTTTTTTTTTTGACCAAATTAAGAGGGGTGGGGTGAGGGAAAATTACTGGTAATATTAAGCCGAATCACACGAATATTTGGAAATTCGTTTGTCAAAATGAAGTTGCACCCATTTGAATGTCCAAGTTTTGAATCAAGTTGATATATGTTTAGTAAAGAGAATTGTAGAAGGCTTGGGAACCGCCCCTGCAGCCTGTAGGCTACCACCCATTGATAGTGTTTGATTGAGAATTACCAAGTCTTTGGCCTGGATTTTCAACTACAGTTGCATAAGAAGACGGACTTTGCATAAAATGTATTTCATTAGGCACAACTGGTCAACAACATATATAAGGATGTGCATGGGGTCTATTTTTGACGATGATACAATGGTTAATTATGTGAGGTGTACGTAATAATGCAGGGCACCACTTGGTATTGATATTGGGATACAAGCATAATGGAGATTTAGATGGTAGTTAGTGTTTGTGTGTCGGATTTATATTGTATCAAGCGAGGCATGAGTATAAAATTACATTGGTTAACTAAAACCGGACACATTTACTTAAATGGACTAGTTTCATCAACTTGGACATGAACTCGTACAACTTGTATAATAAACATGCATGTTGTGTTAAGTTGATCCAACCCAACTTGCACAACTTATTTAGGCTCTATTTGTTTTGATGTAAAATGCTTTCAATTGGAAAATATTTTCCTGAAAAATAATTTTTTGGAAAACATTTTACCGTGTTTGGCGCGTACAGAAAATCACAATTATATATATATATATATATATATATATATATATATATATATCATATTAAACTCTAAATTACGAAAATATCCTGACCAACTAAGCAGTGGCGAATCTAAATAGGGGCGGGCTGCCTACAAAAATTTTGAAAAAAAAAAAAATTAGAAGGCAGTTTTCTAATTTTTTTAGGACCTAGCCCCTACTCTTCCTCTTCCTTCTCCTCCTGCTTTTTCTTCCTGTCTTCTTTCTCTTCTTGGCTTACCCTTATCTTCCCGTCTTTCCTCGCCACTTTTTGCAGTTTTTGAAGTGTTGCTGGTTTGTGAGATTTTAGTGTTTGTTCAGCATGAATATGGAAGTAGAGGGCCGAGAATGGGGAATTGTTAAAGTCCGTAGAGTTGGTGGAAACATTAATTACATGGTGATGGTGAGGTGTTAGATTGATAAGAGATGGTTGGTGGGTGAGGTGACTTTTGTCGAGGAATTATCCCATATTACTTGTGGACAAGACCTTGTGCATGTTTATAAGGAGTGGGTAACCATTTCTTATTTTATAAGATGAGTTATGCCCATGAATTTTTTCATGGTATCAGAGCCTACCACAAATGAATGAGGTTCACACTACTTACCCCGTGACAGGGACCCAGAAAATATTGGCTTGCACGTGAGGGAAAATGTTAAGGAATAATATCACATTACTTGTGGACAACACCTTAGGCATGTTTATATAAGGAGTGGGCAACCTTCTTTTATTGAACTAGTTTTATGCGATGAGTTAGGCCCACAGATTTTTTCATGGTATCAGAGCCTACGACAAGATGAATGGGGCTCATACTACTTACCCCATGGAAAGGACCTAGAAAATACTGGTCTACACGTAAGGGGAGGTGTTGATTAATAATCCTACATTGCTTGTGGACAAGACCCTGGGCATGTTTATAAGGAGTGGGCAACCTTCTCTTATTGAACCGGTTTTAAGAGATGAGTTAGGCCCACGAATTTCTTCAGCTTCGTTTAGAGAAAGGAGTACAGTTTGTACCATAGGTAGCAGGCTTCAAAAAAAAAAAATCCAATTTGCGGAAATGTGGTGTGGTGGGAACAAAAACTTGCAAATAACTTATTTTTCTATAAATCCTAAATTGTTTTAAGAATTATGAAGAATAAGGGAAAAATACCACGTCAAAAATTTCTGGCGTGGTAATTTAACACGTCAGTAATTATTGACGTGTTGAAATTTAACACGTCACTAAAATATATAATTTTTAAAGTTTTAAAATCCTAAAAAATTTATTGACGTGGCAATGTCTAACACGTCAGAATTTATTGACGTGTAGATATTGCCACGTCACTAATTACTGACCTGCCAACTTTGCCACGTCAGAAAAATATTTACTGATAATTAGTGATGTGGCAAAAAATTGTGTATTGTAGCCACGTCAGAAATTGATTTTTTTTTTTTTTTTGGTAGTGTATGTACTATATATGTTTCATCATGAACCAATCAATGAACATGGCCCTACCCCGGCCCCCTTGACCAAGTCCCTTATGACTGAATGCATCTACCCATAAGATTGAGTATTTCGGTTGAGTAGAACAATTATTAAATGCATCTACCCATATGATTGAATATTATAGGTTAACTAGCCAATCCGTTAAGAGTCAATCTTAACACCATTCCTTTAGCTAAACGGGTTAGATCATTTAATCCTGACACTTAACCCATTTAAATAAACGAATTGAACTGACTCGACCAGACTCAATCTGCATAACCCATTTAATAAAAAAATCGTTATTGTTTAGTATAGGTTTACTTGTTCTAATTAGGATAATAAATTATAATTAAGGTCATTATCTAAATTATGCTTTATTCTATTTTCTTATAGAATTTATTCTCTTTTCTTATTTAGTATAGGTTTACTTGTTCACCATTCACAGCCTCTTTATAAATATAAATAAAGAGGCTATCAATACAAAATGTAGTTCTAACACTTCATCTTGTTACTTTAGTTTCTAAGGATGATTACAACCTGTAACTGATTGGTCTGCTTGTCGAATGTCCTTGCATAACCAGAGCCAAAATTTTGTTCATCTCAAAAGCTTCTTGCGTAGTACCTACGCAAATTTTTTCTTCAAATTGGGTTAAGAATAAATTCTTACAATTCAGTCTATTAAATTAATATTTATTCTTAAAATATGTAATTCTCATATACATTTTTAATAAAATTAACCAAGAATATATATGACATTTGTTCTTAAAAATGTGATTTAGATATGCATTTTAAAAAACTTTGTCCTTAATTGACGACTAAAGATAAGTCAAGACATTGACCATATTTATTGTAGAATGACTAGTTCAATTTTGTTGTTAACTGTCACTGTATAGTCAACTAAGAGAATATATGCATTTACTTATATTTATTGTCATGAGACCTACCGAATTCCTTCACATTACTATCTTACTCTATTATTGTGGTAAAGTTAATAAAGTCTTGATGTTTTGTCAAGTCCAATCCAAAGACCAATTGACACTATCATGTTAGTGAAGTAAAATAGTGATGAGATAAAAGTGTGGTTTTTAACAATATTTCAACTACCACCATTACCCTTTGCATTCCATAACATGATCTGTAATGACCCAGAGAAAAGCGCTAGTCACATCTGTGCTATCACCCCAAAAAGACTAGTCAATTTAGAGTTTTCCTAGAATTCATTATAAAGCCCAGTTTTACCTAGTAACTAGGCAATGTGGGACTTAGCACCCATGACTATCTTTATAAACTACCTATTCTATGTGGGCTTCTTCTCATCTTTCCAATATGGGACCGGGGTGTTACAAACTCCCTCTCTTAAATTCCTGACGTCCTCATCAGGACCACGTCATGCAATGATCTAATACCACATGGTCTGGCGTTACTAGGTGGCTCTAATACCACTTGTAATGACCCAGAGAAAAGTGCTAGCCACATCTGCGCTATCACTCCAAAAGGACTAGTCAATTTAGAGTTTTCCTAGAATTCATTATAAAGCCCAGTTTCACCTAGTAACTAGGCAATGTGGGACTTAGCACCCATGACTATCTTTATAAACTTCTCATCTTCCCAATATGGGACCGGGGTGTTACATGATCGATCTTCATGGAGAAGAAAACGGGGGTCTTAGAATTAAGGACAAGAATCTTCTCAATTTTAAATGAAATTGATAGTATTCATTTATAACTAAGATTTAAAGTTTGCGTATCTAACGATGCACGTCAAGTCAATGTTGACATGCCTTTTAAAAAAATTTAAATAATATGACATATATACATTGTTCGATTTACCAACAATTTAAATCCTAACAATGAAATAGAGACTATTAATTTCAAATGAAATATAGAGGATTCTAGTGAATTGATTAAACGATAGAGAAATATTACACACACTCCCACTCCCACACTCCCAAATGTGATACTAAAATTATTATTAGATTTTGAATTAATTATTATTAAATTTTAGATTTAATGATAATTTTTAACAGCACATTAGAAAGTATGCATCTAAAAATATAGAATTGAAAGTGCTCTAACATTTATCAGAAAGATGAGATAGGGCATTAGCAGACAATTATGAAATGAGGTTGATGGTATGGGGTGTGATGGCTGTGCTTCTTTTCTAACACTTCCCTCTTCATGTATGGGTCGACCAAGGAGAGCCATCATCATCAGCCATGGGCCCTAACCCCCAAATTAAATTTATCGAAATAAAAGCTTGCAATTCAACCTGGCCCTCCCTGCCGGCTTCCTGGGTTTCCCTTCCTATTGGGTCTTTCAAAGTTAATTTTGATGTTGCAGTCCGTCCTTGCTTCAGTGTGGCCTCGGCTCTCCTTAGTAACCATGAAGGCTAGATTGTGGCAGTCCCACTCTTAGGCTGCTGCCCTTGGATGCCTCCTTTGGTGAAGCTAATTATGTTGCCCTCTTTGGTATTGACTTGTTTTGCTTCATGGCTGCTCTTCTGTCTTGCTTGAAGGTGATTACCTTTTTCTCGGCCATTTTAGCTCTTAACAAAGGTCATCTCTTCTCAGATTGATTGTGTGCTCCGATCATTGTTGTCTGCATACAACAGCTCTTTTCTTTTCATTTTTAACTTGCTTCTAAAGTCTCTGGATGTGACCATTTTTGAGTACGCTCGGTTACTAAATGGGCCACTTCCCACTCTGTTTAGAAGTATTCCTAACAATTCCTCATTTCGTTCTTCTTTTAGGATTAAGAGCGACAAAATTAAAAGGGGCGGGGGAGGGAAAATTATTGGTAATATTAAGCCGAATCACATGAATATTTGCAAATTCGTTTGTCAAAATTAAGTTGCAGCGATTTGAATGTCCAAGTTTTGAATCGAGTTGATGTTTAGTAAAGAGAATTCTAGAAGGCTTGGGAACCACCCCTGCAGCCTGCAGGCTACCACCCATTGATAGTATTTGATTGACTATTACCAAGTCTTTGGCCTGGATTTTAAACTAAATTAATTAGTTGCATAAGAAGACGGGCATTGCGTAAAATATATTTCATTAGGCACATGGTCAACAGCATAAGGATGAGCATGGGGTCTATTTTTGACGATGATAATTATGTGGGGTGTAAGCATAATGGAGATTTAGGTGGCAGTTGGTGTTTGTGTATCGGATTTGGATCGTATTGCGAGCGAGGTATGAGTATAAAATTATATGAGTTAATTAAAGCCGAACACATTTAGTTAAATGAACCAGTTTCATCAACTTTGACATAATTCATTTAAATAGGCGGGCGACCCGACCTAACCCAACTTGTATAAATCATACAATAAACATGCCGTACGTGTTGGGTTGATATGATCCGACCCAACTTGTATAACCCGTTTAATTAATAAAATTCTCAATTATTAAGCATGAAAATGCCATTTTGTACAAAAATATTGGCACTATAATTCTTAATCATTGAACATGAAAATAAATTACACTACCGAAGTTATATCTTTAATGAAAGGTAATTTTTTGCCTTAGACTTTAGGGTTTAAATTTTTTAATGTTAAAAAAAAAAATGTTTTAATTGATATGGATTATGTTGAAACTAGTAGCTCATATTAGAACACCAGTGGTTGGCCAAGAAGACGGAGCAAAGCAACGTTCATGGAGTGGGGTATTTTGGAGATTTTCAAAATGCATCAGTACAATTAGGGTTTTCCTATATATATATATATATATATATATATATATATATATATTGTAACCATGAATCACTAATAACAAAATACAGCCGCAATCTATGTGGACGTAGGCACATTGTCGAAATATGTTAAGTCTATGTCTCGACTCTCTCTTAATCTCTCTCAAATCGATTTTATATTATTCATCATTATTGTGCACAGTAACAACAGATTATGTGGGTTTCCTGTTTATTAATCGAGTCTAATCGGATTAACCCAGTTTGACCTGAATTCTATTTTACTAAATTTTAACCGCTTTAATTTCGTGTCAAATTCACCGGCCCTGTCAAAAATTACGAACCCTCTAGTTAGATAAAATTTTTAACATTATTATTAGTAGTAGTAACTGAAAAGAAGAAAAAAATGCAATTTTTTAACGGACTTGAAACAGAAATGTTAGATACTCCCACAAATCTGTATAGAAGAAATTCAGTTTCACATTTACCGAGCTTCAACCTTAGTTATTGTCACCTCATTTACAGAATGAGGTCCTTCCTCTGCTACTGAGTCCAAATCCTTGGAAGCTCTTTTGAAAATGAAAGCAGGTTGTTTAGGAGAAGGAAGAGCTGTTTCACTACTCAGCATGAGAACAACTTCCGACATTGTTGGTCGATCCATTACTTCTTCTTGCACGCACAAGAGCCCGATTTGTATGCATCTCAATGCTTCATGGGAAACATATGACTCAATATCTATGCATGAATCAACTATACCCATCACTTTATCTTCTCTCCATAGCTCCCAGACCTGTGTGGTTCGATCATATATATCATCATCTGTAAAGGGTGTTTCAAAAAATGCAAATGAGAAAGATTTGTAGCTTTCTGTTACTTACATGCCCTATCAATGTCAGGGAAGGATGCTCCTGATAAGAATGGTTATTCTTCTTGCCACTTACAATCTCCAATAATATGACACCGAAGCTAAAAACATCTGATTTTGTGGAGAATTCCCCAAATGCGGCATATTCGGGTGACATGTAACCACTGCATGTGAAACAAGATCGAGGTAATCTTAAAATCCAATGCATAAGATGGAACATCAACAAATGTAATCTTAAAGTCTGTGCATGTGTGTTTATGCATGGTACTCACTATGTTCCAACAACTCTAGTTGTCTTGTCTCCAATTTGGTCTGTCTTGAATATGCGAGCCATGCCGAAATCTGAAATTTTGGGGTGCATCTCAGCATCTAATAGAATGTTGCTTGGTTTGAGGTCCCTATGAATAATTCTTAATCTTGAGTCTTGATGAAGATACAAAATCCCACGAGCAATCTCAATGATGATTTCAAAGCGTTTCTTCCAACTCAGGGATGAACTTCTTGTATGATCTGCAACAGAATTTTGCTCCAGCGTACTCAGAATGTGATTTAACTAGTGTTGAAAAATGCAGTAAGGCAATAGATTTATTGAAAGCAGACATACCAAAGATAAAGAAGTCCAAGCTTTTGTTGGGCATGTACTCATAAATCAGCATCTTTTCTTCCCCCTCAATGCAACAGCCTAAAATTTTGACAAGATTCCTGTGTTGAAGTTTCGCAATCAACATGACTTCATTCTTGAATTCTTCTATGCCTTGCCCTGAACTTTTTGAGAACCTTTTTACTGCTATCTGTCTTCCATTTGATAGTTGACCCTGAAATCATCATCCAAACTTAAGCTTACACGCAACTATTAAGCAATAAAAAAAACACTCTTTCTCCATTCACAACTTCACAATAATGGAATATGAGCAAGGAACAAAAATGTTCAAGATATCAACAATTGCATAAATGAATTGTGACTGCACCTTAAAAACAGAGCCAAAACCACCTTCCCCAAGTTTGTTGGTGGGAGAGAAATTGTCAGTGGCAACAACTATAGAGCTTAGATCGAAAACAAGTGCATCCGGATGTCTATCACTTCCCTCCAGCTGATTTCTCTCTAAAGAGCTTTTGGTACCAGTAAAATTAAATGATCGAGTGTTCATTTTTCTCTTCTCTGTTGTAAAACAAATTGGGAAAATATTGCTTACTAGAAATTCGTAATCGATCACTAATACACACACATACACGTGTTGAATACCAAGGAAGTGAGTTTATTTACCTTTTGTTTTCTTCCTCCTCAGTAACCATATACAGGCTAGTAAAGATCCCAGAAACAAGAGCACAGCAACAGATAATACTGCAATAACCAGCTTCCGGTTCTTGGCAAGAAAACCTTTGGAGTTCTTTTTATAATACTTGGCTGAAGGGGAAAAAAAAAAAAAAATGAAAAAAAAGTAAGGCTTGATCCAATTAAGAAGTGAAAAAACGTAAACCATGATCCAAAAAGTGAAAAGACAAATGAAAACTACTGAAATTTCAAGCAAGCAAAGAAGGATACCTAATTCACTCGCATTCACACGAACATTTAGATCAAATCCTCCATTTGTATACCCTTCAATGTCCACCAAGTCACCATACCATGTCCAGCAACCAATCCCCTTCCCATCAACATTTAAGCTCATAAAAGCTGTGCAAGAACAATTCCTCAAGCACCCCGTCTCGCACTCTGCGCCACTCATACTTCTGTCCAGCTGAGCTGCGTCTGGTGAGTCAGGGGTCTTCACACGCCCCACGTTCACAAACCCTTCTCCATTCCGACACATCGACAACCCCAACTGCTTCCTCACACACCCTTCAGAACCATTTCTGAGATACCAATCCCTCGAAGACTTGGGTTCACATCCTGGCAAACACGAACACTCGAACCTATCACTATAGTCATCCTCTGCACTGCATATACTATTCTTACCACAGTGCCCATATTTGTCACACCGGTATCTAGGCGCTGACCAGAGTTCCTTCCATTGATGATAACCGTCATTCCACATAAGTTGCTGGAACAATCCAGAGCTGTCCACCACTAATCTTGTAATGACTGAAGGGTCATCAAAAAAGTAGGAGTAAGATATCTCATCTTGATTGTAAACAAAATTGGTTTTAACATCAGACGAGGTTGTTTCTGCAGCTGATGAGGTCCATGGCCATGGACTAGTCCGCCATAATGGGGTCGAACCCTTATACAAGAAGAACTGTGCAGAGTGAATAGGATCTAGCTTATAGACGTAGTCCCCAGCTCCAGGGTCATCTTGTGACTTCCAAGATGTTAGGAACCAGTGCATCCCTGTTCTCCGATTCAACCCAAGCTTCATGTCTTTAACTGGAAGCAAAGTATCTGTAGGATAGTCAAAGCTCTGCCATAACATGTTCTTGTTATTGTCCTGGACCAATACAAGGTTGCCTGAATCTTGGAGCTGAGCTACGGTGGAGGTTGTCCCTTGGACAGAAACATTTGTAGTCCATAGAAGATGGTTAGAACCGTCACGGAGGACAAGGTTTCCATACTGGTTGATTGAGAGAACTCCAGAGGAGCCATTGATAGGATTGTTCCTGTTTGCAACCCACACCACAGTTTTTACTGTCACTTTAAAATACCAAATACCCAGATACCAATAGCTCGAGTTGCCCGGGTTGAAGAAGCCTAAGGCGAAGTTCTTCTCTTTGGACATCAAATATTGGTCACCCTTGATGGATTGGTTTGGTTTCAAGGTGCCAATGGACATGCAAAATGGGAAGAAGAAGAGAATGAACAGAATCAAAGACTTGAACATTTTCTCAGCATCCATGTTAATTTGCACTTTCTTTTCTTTTAGGAGTTGGCCTCCCTCCGTTGATTGGAACATAAAAGTTGATTACCATATCGATAGAGTTTGGAGGAAATTTCAGTCCTTGTATCATGTAGACTTTCAGTTATGTCGTTGTACACATGGTCCAGCCCACTTGACAATAAAACATGTACCAACATATATGTAGAAGATAAAAATCACACAACCAATTAATCAAACATCAAGCGAGCAACATACAATAATTTGCCAAGATGTATTAGAGCTGTGGCAATTTAGGAGTCGTTGGCCTTGTATTTCCCAAGTCACAAACCACCATGCACGGTACGCTTCAAAATCTTAGAACATGTTTAGAATTGTGTTAGCAAGTAGAGCTTGTAAAGTCAAAAAAAAAAGTTTCAATTTTAAGTTTTTTTTTAATAGTATGTTTTGACCATTTTTAGAGTAAGAAATATTTTTAAATTTTTTTAGAGTAAGAAATACTTGTTCTTGAAAAAGATGTGATTTAGCTCCCACAAAAAAAACAAAAGAAAAGATATGATTTAGATATGCATTTTAAAAAACTTTGTCCTTAATTGACTAAAGATAAGTCAAGACATCGACCATATTTATTATAGAATGACTAGTTCAATTTTGTTGTTAACTGTCAGTGTATATCATCAACTAAGAGAATATATGCATTTACTTGTATTTATTTTCATGAGACCTACCGAATTCCTTCACATTACTACTGTGATGTAATGGTAGTGCTAATAAAGTCTTGATGTTTTAACAAGTCCAATCCAAAGATTAATTGACACTAACATGTTAGCAAAATGAAATAGCTATGAGATAAAAGTGTTGTTTCTAACAATATTTCAGTTACCACCTTCGCTCTTGGCATTCCATAACATGATCGATCTTCATGGAGAAGAAAACGGGGGTCTTAGAATCAAGGACAAAAATCTTTTCTATTTTAAATGAAATTGATAGTATCCATTGTTAAGTATGACTTGAATTAAAAGTCATGGTAGGATCCAATGTTTTGTCTCCTTCTTCAAGTAGGAGAGGTTTTTTGGTTCAACCGGTTTGCTCCTTTACATGTGGGTTTTGGAGACCTTCTCCTATGTGTATTTGGACTCCTTGTTTGACTTATAGTAGAAGTCCTAGACCAACATGTAAAAGGAGAGTTAAGCTTCTATATAAGGAACAAAGCACAAGGTGAATTTGTGTGTGCCAAAAACGTGAAGCACTAAAGGGAGGAGAAAAAGAGAGAATTTGAGAGAATGAGGTACAAGGGCAACAAGGGGGTTTTCTTCTTGGTGGTTTTTGGAGGAGCCAAAAACAAGTGATTAGAAGAAAAAGGGTGCTGCAGAGTGAGAGAAGAAAATAGAGATCAGCCGCCATCTGTTCCAGCAAAAGAAGAGTTTGTACATCTGTCTTTTGTATTCTATTTTGGGAATAACCTTTCTTGTGTGATAGTGAGATTTGGGTGTATTGGGGCTTTAGGATCTGAGTTATTTTCTCTCTACTATTTTTGTACTCCATCTTTTGATAGTGGATTTTCCCCGGGTCGTCTATGCCAGTGGATGTAGGCTTGTTAAGCCGAACCACTTAAATCTTTGTGTCGTGTGTGATTGCTTATCTTTGTTATTCCGCATTCTTCTTATTTTTCCCATCTCGTCTTAGGAAATAGGATTAATTTCCTAACATCCATTCCTAGATAATATTTAAAGTTTATGTATCTAACGGTGTACGTGAAGTCAATGTTGACATGTCTTTTAAAAATTTTAAATAATATGACATATATACATTATTCGATGTACAAACTTTAAATCCTAACAATTAAATAAATACTATCAGTTTCAAATGAAATGTAGAGGATTCTAGTGAATTGATTAAACGATGAAGAAATATTACACACTCTCTCGTTCCCACTCCCACTCCCACATTCCCAAATATGATACTAAAATTACTATTAGATTTTGAATGAATTATTATTAAATTTTAGATTTAATGATAATTTTTAACAGCACATTAGAAAGTATGCATCTAAAAATATAGAAGTGAAAGTGCTCTAACATTTATCAGAAAGATGAGATAGGGCATTGGCAGACAATTATGAAATGGGGTTGATGGTATGGGGTGTGATGGCTGTGCTTGTTTTCTAACACTTCCCTCTTCATGTATGGATGGACCAAGGAGAGCCATTATCATCAGCCATGGGCACTAACCCCCAAATTAAATTTATCGAAAAAAAAGCTTGCAATTCAACCTGGCCCTCCATGCCGGCTTCCTTGGTTTCCCTTCCTCTTGGGTCTTTCAAAGTTAATTTTGATGTTGCAGTCCGTCCTCGCTTCAGTGTGGCCTCGGCTCTCCTTAGTAACCATGAAGGCTAGATTGTGGCAGTCCCACTCTTAGGCTGCTGCCCTTGGATGCCTTCTTTGGTGAAGCTTATGTTGCCCTCTTTGGTATTCCACTTGTTTTGTTTCATGGCTGCTCTTCTATCTTGCTTGAAGGTGATTACCTTTTTCTCGGCCATTTTAGCTCTTAACAAAGGTCATCTCTTCTCGGATTGACTGTGTGCTCCGATCATTGTTGACCGCATACAACAACTCTTTTCTTTTAATTTTTAAATTGTTTCTAAAGTCTCTGGATGTTACAATTTTTGGGCATACTCGGTTGCTAAATGGGCCACTTCCCACTCAGTGTTTGGACGTATTCCTAATAATTACTCATTTCTTTCTTCTTTTAGGATTAAGAGCGACAAAATTAAGAGGGGCAGGGGAGGGAAAATTACTGGTAATATTAAGCCGAATCACATGAATATTTGCAAATTCGTTTGTCAAAATTAAGTTGCAGCGATTTGAATGTCCAAGTTTTGAATCGAGTTGATGTTTAGTAAAGAGAATTGTAGAAGGCTTGGGAACTGCCCCTGCAGCCTGCAGGCTACCACCCATTGATAGTGTTTGATTGACTATTACCAAGTCTTTGCCCTGGATTTTCAACTAAAGTAATTAGTTGCATAAGAAGACGGGCATTGCGTAAAATATATTTCATTAGGCACATGGTCAACAACATAAGGATGAGCATAGGGTCTATTTTTGACGATGATAATTATGTTGGGTGTAAGCATAATGGAGATTTAGGTGGTAGTTGGTGTTCGTGTATCGGATTTGGATCGTATTGCGAGTGGGGTATGAGTATAAAATTATATGAGTTAATTAAAGCCTGACACATTTAGTTAAATGAACCAGTTTCATCAGCTTTCACATAATCCATGATAATAGGCGGGCGACCCGACCTAACCCAACTTGTATAAATCATACAATAAACATGCCGTACGTGTTGAGTTGATCTGATCTGACCCAACTTATATAACCCGTTTAATTAATAAAATTCTCCATTATTAAGCATGAAAATGCCATCTTGTACAAAAATATTGGCACTATAATTCTTAATCATTGAACATGAAAATAAATTACACTACCGAAGTTATATCTTTAATGAAAGGTAATTTTTTGTCTTAGACTTTAGGGTTTAAATTTTTTAATGTTAAAAATAAAAAAAATGTTTTAATTTATATGGATTATGTTGAAACTAGTGGCTCATATTAGAACACCAGTAGTTGGCCAAGTAGACGGAGCGAAGTGACGTTCACAGAGCGGAGTATTTTGGGGATTTCCAAAATACGTCCGTACAATTAAGGTTTTCATATATATATATAATGTAACCATGAATCATTAACAGCAAAATACAGTTGCAATCTATGTGGACGTAGGCACATTGTCGAAACATGTTAAATTTATGTCTCGATTCTCTCTTAATCTCTCTTTTCGATTTTATATTATTCATCATTATTGTGCACGGTAACAACAGATTATGTGAGTTTCCCGTTTATTAATCGAGTCTAATTGGATTAACCCAGTTTGACCTAAATTCTATTTTACTAAATTTTAACCGTTTTAATTTCGTGTCAAATTCACCGCCCTGTCAAAAATTACGAACCCTCTAGTTAGATAAAATTTTTAACATTATTATTAGTTGTAGTAACTGAAAAGAAGAATAAATTACAATTTTTTATGGAACTTGAAACAGAAATGTTAGATAGTCCAACAAATCTGTATAGAAGAAATTCAGTTTCACATTTACCGAGCTTCAACCTTAGTTATTGTCACCTCATTTACAGAATGAGGTCCTTCCTCTGCTACTGTGTCCAAATCCTTGGAAGCTCTTTTGAAAATGAAAGCAGGTTGTTTAGGAGAAGAAAGAGCTGTTTCACTACTCAGCATGAGAACAACTTCCGTCATTGTTGGTCGATCCATTACTTCTTCTTGCACGCACAAGAGCCCGATTTGTATGCATCTCAATGCTTCATGGGAAACATATGACTCAATATCTATGCATGAATCAACTATACCCATCACTTTATCTTCTCTCCATAGCTCCCAGACCTGTGTGGTTCGATCATATATATCATTATCTGTAAAGGGTGTTTCAAAAAATGCAAATGAGAAAGATTTGTAGCTTTCTGTTACTTACATGCCCTATCAATGTCAGGGAAGGATGCTCCTGATAAGAATGGTTATTCTTCTTGCCACTTACAATCTCCAATAATATGACACCGAAGCTAAAAACATCTGATTTTGTGGAGAATTCCCCAAATGCGGCATATTCGGGTGACATGTAACCACTGCATGTGAAACAAGATCGAGGTAATCTTAAAATCCAATGCATAAGATGGAACATCAACAAATGTAATCTTAAAGTCTGTGCATGTGTGTTTATGCATGGTACTCACTATGTTCCAACAACTCTAGTTGTCTTGTCTCCAATTTGGTCTGTCTTGAATATGCGAGCCATGCCGAAATCTGAAATTTTGGGGTGCATCTCAGCATCTAATAGAATGTTGCTTGGTTTGAGGTCCCTATGAATAATTCTTAATCTTGAGTCTTGATGAAGATACAAAATCCCACGAGCAATCTCAATGATGATTTCAAAGCGTTTCTTCCAACTCAGGGATGAACTTCTTGTATGATCTGCAACAGAATTTTGCTCCAGCGTACTCAGAATGTGATTTAACTAGTGTTGAAAAATGCAGTAAGGCAATAGATTTATTGAAAGCAGACATACCAAAGATAAAGAAGTCCAAGCTTTTGTTGGGCATGTACTCATAAATCAGCATCTTTTCTTCCCCCTCAATGCAACAGCCTAAAATTTTGACAAGATTCCTGTGTTGAAGTTTCGCAATCAACATGACTTCATTCTTGAATTCTTCTATGCCTTGCCCTGAACTTTTTGAGAACCTTTTTACTGCTATCTGTCTTCCATTTGATAGTTGACCCTGAAATCATCATCCAAACTTAAGCTTACACGCAACTATTAAGCAATAAAAAAAACACTCTTTCTCCATTCACAACTTCACAATAATGGAATATGAGCAAGGAACAAAAATGTTCAAGATATCAACAATTGCATAAATGAATTGTGACTGCACCTTAAAAACAGAGCCAAAACCACCTTCCCCAAGTTTGTTGGTGGGAGAGAAATTGTCAGTGGCAACAACTATAGAGCTTAGATCGAAAACAAGTGCATCCGGATGTCTATCACTTCCCTCCAGCTGATTTCTCTCTAAAGAGCTTTTGGTACCAGTAAAATTAAATGATCGAGTGTTCATTTTTCTCTTCTCTGTTGTAAAACAAATTGGGAAAATATTGCTTACTAGAAATTCGTAATCGATCACTAATACACACACATACACGTGTTGAATACCAAGGAAGTGAGTTTATTTACCTTTTGTTTTCTTCCTCCTCAGTAACCATATACAGGCTAGTAAAGATCCCAGAAACAAGAGCACAGCAACAGATAATACTGCAATAACCAGCTTCCGGTTCTTGGCAAGAAAACCTTTGGAGTTCTTTTTATAATACTTGGCTGAAGGGGAAAAAAAAAAAAAAATGAAAAAAAAGTAAGGCTTGATCCAATTAAGAAGTGAAAAAACGTAAACCATGATCCAAAAAGTGAAAAGACAAATGAAAACTACTGAAATTTCAAGCAAGCAAAGAAGGATACCTAATTCACTCGCATTCACACGAACATTTAGATCAAATCCTCCATTTGTATACCCTTCAATGTCCACCAAGTCACCATACCATGTCCAGCAACCAATCCCCTTCCCATCAACATTTAAGCTCATAAAAGCTGTGCAAGAACAATTCCTCAAGCACCCCGTCTCGCACTCTGCGCCACTCATACTTCTGTCCAGCTGAGCTGCGTCTGGTGAGTCAGGGGTCTTCACACGCCCCACGTTCACAAACCCTTCTCCATTCCGACACATCGACAACCCCAACTGCTTCCTCACACACCCTTCAGAACCATTTCTGAGATACCAATCCCTCGAAGACTTGGGTTCACATCCTGGCAAACACGAACACTCGAACCTATCACTATAGTCATCCTCTGCACTGCATATACTATTCTTACCACAGTGCCCATATTTGTCACACCGGTATCTAGGCGCTGACCAGAGTTCCTTCCATTGATGATAACCGTCATTCCACATAAGTTGCTGGAACAATCCAGAGCTGTCCACCACTAATCTTGTAATGACTGAAGGGTCATCAAAAAAGTAGGAGTAAGATATCTCATCTTGATTGTAAACAAAATTGGTTTTAACATCAGACGAGGTTGTTTCTGCAGCTGATGAGGTCCATGGCCATGGACTAGTCCGCCATAATGGGGTCGAACCCTTATACAAGAAGAACTGTGCAGAGTGAATAGGATCTAGCTTATAGACGTAGTCCCCAGCTCCAGGGTCATCTTGTGACTTCCAAGATGTTAGGAACCAGTGCATCCCTGTTCTCCGATTCAACCCAAGCTTCATGTCTTTAACTGGAAGCAAAGTATCTGTAGGATAGTCAAAGCTCTGCCATAACATGTTCTTGTTATTGTCCTGGACCAATACAAGGTTGCCTGAATCTTGGAGCTGAGCTACGGTGGAGGTTGTCCCTTGGACAGAAACATTTGTAGTCCATAGAAGATGGTTAGAACCGTCACGGAGGACAAGGTTTCCATACTGGTTGATTGAGAGAACTCCAGAGGAGCCATTGATAGGATTGTTCCTGTTTGCAACCCACACCACAGTTTTTACTGTCACTTTAAAATACCAAATACCCAGATACCAATAGCTCGAGTTGCCCGGGTTGAAGAAGCCTAAGGCGAAGTTCTTCTCTTTGGACATCAAATATTGGTCACCCTTGATGGATTGGTTTGGTTTCAAGGTGTCAATGGACATGCAAAATGGGAAGAAGAAGAGAATGAACAGAATCAAAGACTTGAACATTTTCTCAGCATCCATGTTAATTTGCACTTTCTTTTCTTTTAGGAGTTGGCCTCCCTCCGTTGATTGGAACATAAAAGTTGATTACCATATCGATAGAGTTTGGAGGAAATTTCAGTCCTTGTATCATGTAGACTTTCAGTTATGTCGTTGTACACATGGTCCAGCCCACTTGACAATAAAACATGTACCAACATATATGTAGAAGATAAAAATCACACAACCAATTAATCAAACATCAAGCGAGCAACATACAATAATTTGCCAAGATGTATTAGAGCTGTGGCAATTTAGGAGTCGTTGGCCTTGTATTTCCCAAGTCACAAACCACCATGCACGGTACGCTTCAAAATCTTAGAACATGTTTAGAATTGTGTTAGCAAGTAGAGCTTGTAAAGTCAAAAAAAAAAGTTTCAATTTTAAGTTTTTTTTTAATAGTATGTTTTGACCATTTTTAGAGTAAGAAATATTTTTAAATTTTTTTAGAGTAAGAAATACTTGTTCTTGAAAAAGATGTGATTTAGCTCCCACAAAAAAAACAAAAGAAAAGATATGATTTAGATATGCATTTTAAAAAACTTTGTCCTTAATTGACTAAAGATAAGTCAAGACATCGACCATATTTATTATAGAATGACTAGTTCAATTTTGTTGTTAACTGTCAGTGTATATCATCAACTAAGAGAATATATGCATTTACTTGTATTTATTTTCATGAGACCTACCGAATTCCTTCACATTACTACTGTGATGTAATGGTAGTGCTAATAAAGTCTTGATGTTTTAACAAGTCCAATCCAAAGATTAATTGACACTAACATGTTAGCAAAATGAAATAGCTATGAGATAAAAGTGTTGTTTCTAACAATATTTCAGTTACCACCTTCGCTCTTGGCATTCCATAACATGATCGATCTTCATGGAGAAGAAAACGGGGGTCTTAGAATCAAGGACAAAAATCTTTTCTATTTTAAATGAAATTGATAGTATCCATTGTTAAGTATGACTTGAATTAAAAGTCATGGTAGGATCCAATGTTTTGTCTCCTTCTTCAAGTAGGAGAGGTTTTTTGGTTCAACCGGTTTGCTCCTTTACATGTGGGTTTTGGAGACCTTCTCCTATGTGTATTTGGACTCCTTGTTTGACTTATAGTAGAAGTCCTAGACCAACATGTAAAAGGAGAGTTAAGCTTCTATATAAGGAACAAAGCACAAGGTGAATTTGTGTGTGCCAAAAACGTGAAGCACTAAAGGGAGGAGAAAAAGAGAGAATTTGAGAGAATGAGGTACAAGGGCAACAAGGGGGTTTTCTTCTTGGTGGTTTTTGGAGGAGCCAAAAACAAGTGATTAGAAGAAAAAGGGTGCTGCAGAGTGAGAGAAGAAAATAGAGATCAGCCGCCATCTGTTCCAGCAAAAGAAGAGTTTGTACATCTGTCTTTTGTATTCTATTTTGGGAATAACCTTTCTTGTGTGATAGTGAGATTTGGGTGTATTGGGGCTTTAGGATCTGAGTTATTTTCTCTCTACTATTTTTGTACTCCATCTTTTGATAGTGGATTTTCCCCGGGTCGTCTATGCCAGTGGATGTAGGCTTGTTAAGCCGAACCACTTAAATCTTTGTGTCGTGTGTGATTGCTTATCTTTGTTATTCCGCATTCTTCTTATTTTTCCCATCTCGTCTTAGGAAATAGGATTAATTTCCTAACATCCATTCCTAGATAATATTTAAAGTTTATGTATCTAACGGTGTACGTGAAGTCAATGTTGACATGTCTTTTAAAAATTTTAAATAATATGACATATATACATTATTCGATGTACAAACTTTAAATCCTAACAATTAAATAAATACTATCAGTTTCAAATGAAATGTAGAGGATTCTAGTGAATTGATTAAACGATGAAGAAATATTACACACTCTCTCGTTCCCACTCCCACTCCCACATTCCCAAATATGATACTAAAATTACTATTAGATTTTGAATGAATTATTATTAAATTTTAGATTTAATGATAATTTTTAACAGCACATTAGAAAGTATGCATCTAAAAATATAGAAGTGAAAGTGCTCTAACATTTATCAGAAAGATGAGATAGGGCATTGGCAGACAATTATGAAATGGGGTTGATGGTATGGGGTGTGATGGCTGTGCTTGTTTTCTAACACTTCCCTCTTCATGTATGGATGGACCAAGGAGAGCCATTATCATCAGCCATGGGCACTAACCCCCAAATTAAATTTATCGAAAAAAAAGCTTGCAATTCAACCTGGCCCTCCATGCCGGCTTCCTTGGTTTCCCTTCCTCTTGGGTCTTTCAAAGTTAATTTTGATGTTGCAGTCCGTCCTCGCTTCAGTGTGGCCTCGGCTCTCCTTAGTAACCATGAAGGCTAGATTGTGGCAGTCCCACTCTTAGGCTGCTGCCCTTGGATGCCTTCTTTGGTGAAGCTTATGTTGCCCTCTTTGGTATTCCACTTGTTTTGTTTCATGGCTGCTCTTCTATCTTGCTTGAAGGTGATTACCTTTTTCTCGGCCATTTTAGCTCTTAACAAAGGTCATCTCTTCTCGGATTGACTGTGTGCTCCGATCATTGTTGACCGCATACAACAACTCTTTTCTTTTAATTTTTAAATTGTTTCTAAAGTCTCTGGATGTTACAATTTTTGGGCATACTCGGTTGCTAAATGGGCCACTTCCCACTCAGTGTTTGGACGTATTCCTAATAATTACTCATTTCTTTCTTCTTTTAGGATTAAGAGCGACAAAATTAAGAGGGGCAGGGGAGGGAAAATTACTGGTAATATTAAGCCGAATCACATGAATATTTGCAAATTCGTTTGTCAAAATTAAGTTGCAGCGATTTGAATGTCCAAGTTTTGAATCGAGTTGATGTTTAGTAAAGAGAATTGTAGAAGGCTTGGGAACTGCCCCTGCAGCCTGCAGGCTACCACCCATTGATAGTGTTTGATTGACTATTACCAAGTCTTTGCCCTGGATTTTCAACTAAAGTAATTAGTTGCATAAGAAGACGGGCATTGCGTAAAATATATTTCATTAGGCACATGGTCAACAACATAAGGATGAGCATAGGGTCTATTTTTGACGATGATAATTATGTTGGGTGTAAGCATAATGGAGATTTAGGTGGTAGTTGGTGTTCGTGTATCGGATTTGGATCGTATTGCGAGTGGGGTATGAGTATAAAATTATATGAGTTAATTAAAGCCTGACACATTTAGTTAAATGAACCAGTTTCATCAGCTTTCACATAATCCATGATAATAGGCGGGCGACCCGACCTAACCCAACTTGTATAAATCATACAATAAACATGCCGTACGTGTTGAGTTGATCTGATCTGACCCAACTTATATAACCCGTTTAATTAATAAAATTCTCCATTATTAAGCATGAAAATGCCATCTTGTACAAAAATATTGGCACTATAATTCTTAATCATTGAACATGAAAATAAATTACACTACCGAAGTTATATCTTTAATGAAAGGTAATTTTTTGTCTTAGACTTTAGGGTTTAAATTTTTTAATGTTAAAAATAAAAAAAATGTTTTAATTTATATGGATTATGTTGAAACTAGTGGCTCATATTAGAACACCAGTAGTTGGCCAAGTAGACGGAGCGAAGTGACGTTCACAGAGCGGAGTATTTTGGGGATTTCCAAAATACGTCCGTACAATTAAGGTTTTCATATATATATATAATGTAACCATGAATCATTAACAGCAAAATACAGTTGCAATCTATGTGGACGTAGGCACATTGTCGAAACATGTTAAATTTATGTCTCGATTCTCTCTTAATCTCTCTTTTCGATTTTATATTATTCATCATTATTGTGCACGGTAACAACAGATTATGTGAGTTTCCCGTTTATTAATCGAGTCTAATTGGATTAACCCAGTTTGACCTAAATTCTATTTTACTAAATTTTAACCGTTTTAATTTCGTGTCAAATTCACCGCCCTGTCAAAAATTACGAACCCTCTAGTTAGATAAAATTTTTAACATTATTATTAGTTGTAGTAACTGAAAAGAAGAATAAATTACAATTTTTTATGGAACTTGAAACAGAAATGTTAGATAGTCCAACAAATCTGTATAGAAGAAATTCAGTTTCACATTTACCGAGCTTCAACCTTAGTTATTGTCACCTCATTTACAGAATGAGGTCCTTCCTCTGCTACTGTGTCCAAATCCTTGGAAGCTCTTTTGAAAATGAAAGCAGGTTGTTTAGGAGAAGAAAGAGCTGTTTCACTACTCAGCATGAGAACAACTTCCGTCATTGTTGGTCGATCCATTACTTCTTCTTGCACGCACAAGAGCCCGATTTGTATGCATCTCAATGCTTCATGGGAAACATATGACTCAATATCTATGCATGAATCAACTATACCCATCACTTTATCTTCTCTCCATAGCTCCCAGACCTGTGTGGTTCGATCATATATATCATTATCTGTAAAGGGTGTTTCAAAAAATGCAAATAAGAAAGATTTGTAGCTTTCTGTTACTTACATGCCCTATCAATGTCAGGGAAGGATGCTCCTGATAAGAATGGTTATTCTTCTTGCCACTTACAATCTCCAATAATATGACACCGAAGCTAAAAACATCTGATTTTGTGGAGAATTCCCCAAATGCGGCATATTCGGGTGACATGTAACCACTGCATGTGAAACAAGATCGAGGTAATCTTAAAATCCAATGCATAAGATGGAACATCAACAAATGTAATCTTAAAGTCTGTGCATGTGTGTTTATGCATGGTACTCACTATGTTCCAACAACTCTAGTTGTCTTGTCTCCAATTTGGTCTGTCTTGAATATGCGAGCCATGCCGAAATCTGAAATTTTGGGGTGCATCTCAGCATCTAATAGAATGTTGCTTGGTTTGAGGTCCCTATGAATAATTCTTAATCTTGAGTCTTGATGAAGATACAAAATCCCACGAGCAATCTCAATGATGATTTCAAAGCGTTTCTTCCAACTCAGGGATGAACTTCTTGTATGATCTGCAACAGAATTTTGCTCCAGCGTACTCAGAATGTGATTTAACTAGTGTTGAAAAATGCAGTAAGGCAATAGATTTATTGAAAGCAGACATACCAAAGATAAAGAAGTCCAAGCTTTTGTTGGGCATGTACTCATAAATCAGCATCTTTTCTTCCCCCTCAATGCAACAGCCTAAAATTTTGACAAGATTCCTGTGTTGAAGTTTCGCAATCAACATGACTTCATTCTTGAATTCTTCTATGCCTTGCCCTGAACTTTTTGAGAACCTTTTTACTGCTATCTGTCTTCCATTTGATAGTTGACCCTGAAATCATCATCCAAACTTAAGCTTACACGCAACTATTAAGCAATAAAAAAAACACTCTTTCTCCATTCACAACTTCACAATAATGGAATATGAGCAAGGAACAAAAATGTTCAAGATATCAACAATTGCATAAATGAATTGTGACTGCACCTTAAAAACAGAGCCAAAACCACCTTCCCCAAGTTTGTTGGTGGGAGAGAAATTGTCAGTGGCAACAACTATAGAGCTTAGATCGAAAACAAGTGCATCCGGATGTCTATCACTTCCCTCCAGCTGATTTCTCTCTAAAGAGCTTTTGGTACCAGTAAAATTAAATGATCGAGTGTTCATTTTTCTCTTCTCTGTTGTAAAACAAATTGGGAAAATATTGCTTACTAGAAATTCGTAATCGATCACTAATACACACACATACACGTGTTGAATACCAAGGAAGTGAGTTTATTTACCTTTTGTTTTCTTCCTCCTCAGTAACCATATACAGGCTAGTAAAGATCCCAGAAACAAGAGCACAGCAACAGATAATACTGCAATAACCAGCTTCCGGTTCTTGGCAAGAAAACCTTTGGAGTTCTTTTTATAATACTTGGCTGAAGGGAAAAAAAAAAAAAGTAAGGCATGATCCATGAAGTGAAAAGACAGAAATGAAAATTTAAAGAGAAAACAACGAAGAATACCTATCTCAGTCGCATCAGCACGAACATTTAGCTCCCACCCTTCATCTTCATCCCCTGTACTGTCCATCAATTCACCATGATATGCCAAGCAACCAGTCCCCGTGTTATTAAGCTCAACGCTGACATAAGCTGTGCAATTGCAATTCCTCAAGCACTCCTGCTCGCACTCTGCCCTGCTCATGCTCATGCCAACCCAAACGGCATAGGATGTATCAGGAACCTTCAAACCTGCAACCTTCACAAACCCTTCTCCATTCCCGCACATCGACAACCCCGTCCGATTCCTCACACACCCCTCAGAACCATTTCTGAGATACCAATCTCTTTGATTCTTGGGTTCATATCCTGGCAAACATGAACACTCAAAAGTATTAATATTGTCAGAACTACATATACTATATGGACCGCATAGTCCGTACTTCTCACACCGGAGTCTAGGTGCTGACCAGACTTCATTCCATTGACCAACACCATCATTCCACCTAAGTAGCTGGATCGATCCAGAGTTGTTCAGGATCATTCTCGTAATGATCGAGGGGTCATCAAAAAAGTAGGAGTAAGATATCTCTTCTTGATCGTAAACAAAGTTGATATTATAATCAACCGATCTTGTATCTACCGCTGAACACCAAGGCCATGGCCAACTCCGCCGATGCAGGGTCGAGTCCTTATACAAATAGAACTGTGGAGAGCCGTTGGGATTTAGCTGATAGAGGCAATCCCCTGTTCCGGGGTCATCTTGTGATTTCCAAGATGTTAAAATTGTGTCCACCCCGGTTCTCCGATTCAACCCAAATTGTATGCGTGGCAGCAAAGTATCTGTAGGGTCGTCGGAGCTTTGCCATAACACACTGTTGTTGCCTTCCTGGACGATTACCAGGTTTCCTGAATCTAGAAGCTGAGCTACAGAGGAGGTTGTCGCTGGAAAAGAAACATTTGTATACCATAGAGAACGGTTGTAACTGTCGTAGAGGACAAGGTTTCCGTACTGGTTGATTGAGAGAACTCCGGAGGAACCATTGATAGGATTGTTCCTGTTTGCAACCCACACCACGGTTTTTACTGTTACTTTAACATACCAAATACCCAGATACCGATAGCTAGAGTTGCCGGGGCTGAAGAAGCCTAATGCAAAATTCTCTTCTTTTGACACCAAAGATTGGCCGTCCGGCCCATCTTTGATGGATTGGTTTAGTGTTAAGGTGTCAATCGACGTGCAAAATGGGAAGAAGAAAAGAACGACTAGAATCAAAGACTTCAACATTTTTTTTTTGGTTTAATTGACAATTATGAGTAGTTTATCTGGGAAACGAATTTGTGAAAGAAGTTTCTTTGATAAGTTTATATATAAAGGCATATTGTGAGCCAACCACTGTTAGACGGTAACAATGCATGCATCCTAGGAATTAGAACGAGTCAAACATTTCCCAGAGTTGGATATGCCTGCAAAAGTCGTCTACCAATGTCTAAACACACTTGGAGAATAAATAGGCCCACGTTGAATTTTTGCCAAATCTTCGGTCACCAAAGAGGACTAATTCGATAAACGTTATTCGTCGGTCAATGATATTGATCTGTGGTTATATAATTGTAAGAAACGGACATGTAAAAGCTCATTAGTCTTTTTACGCCAAGACAACCTCTCACTTTCATTGCGATGATAAATCAAATTGAACAGTTTCAATGTCGTTCTAAGAAAAATACTTTATTGAGATTTACAGGTCAAATACGGCTCCGTCGAGTTATCTGATGGGATGGGTTCTAGATGTAATAACTGCAGCTAGTTGGGTTGCCTTTTCCTTCTCCAAAAAGGTATAGGCTAGTTCTTTTTTTCTTTGTACAGTTAGCGTGGAGCATGTTTGACGAAACGCCTAAAAGAAGGCTTGTTTCTTGCCTTGTTATGATTGCTGGGTATGTGAGACTAGATCAGTTTATTCGGCCCAGTGATTTAACTATGTTAAGGGTAGGGAGCCAGTAAAGTTGAGCTTGTGGGAGGACTCCCTAGCTAGTTCCCGGATTAAGTACCAAGTTTGTTAAAACCGGTCCACCCCATTTTAAGGAATTATATGTTCGAATTGCTAATAATTGAAACAGTATGAGAGATCTTATATAGCTTTACATGTCTAAATAAATTTCAAACTGTCCGGCTACTTACTTGGAAAAGTGGATAGCATATGAAAGCTCTAGTATTACCTTTTCAAATTGCTAGCTAGCAATTTGGACTGTGGATCCTTATCCTTGTGGAATTCAAGCTTGCCATTTCTGTCCGCTCTCGGTGGCGTGGACATTTGATAAGTCGTATCCCCTTTTTGTTAACTTTCTTGAGGTCTTAAGTCTGGATTTTCAACTAAAATTTGCGTGAAAGGACCGGACTTAACACAAGCTATGTGCTTGGGGTCTCTTTTTATGATGATGATGATGACGACTGATGCCTTTGACGAATTGAAAATAACTTGTGTTTGTACGGAATCTTTATAAAAAAAGAAAATTGCTCTTAACGTGAGGAGAGTCACTCTGCTTTTAAGAAGTTATTTGTTCATACCAATTCTGATAAATTGGTATGCATTGAATTATAACAAACACTTCTCTAGAATGCAATGGAATTCTGAACACTTCTGAAGTTTTATTGGGTTTTACATAAAACAAAACGAAACCAGAACATCCTCAAAGTTTCTATTCTAGCAATGAGAAAAATACGAATTTTAAAACTGTAAAAAGATTTTATTTTTCCTATTTGTTTTTGTTTTGTGTTTGTATTTGCCCAGAAAAGAAAAATACAGGACATCATATTCTGCTGTACATCTTTCATTTATCTAAATCTTTTTTTTTTTTTTTTTTGGTCAAATTAACCATTATGGAAGATGTACATAGAATATACAACGAAGCTTAACTATCTTGTTAAATTAATTAAACATATTAACTAGAGAGGTAGTAGGTGCCTCAATTTCTGAATCTTTTGATAACCGACCATGTTGGGGAGCTTTGATATGGAAATATTAATAGCTCTCATTTTCAGCCAAAAAGAAAGAAGAAGACATTCCATTTTCTATGGAATGGAAAGGCTGGAAAGCAGTATAAGTATTAATTAGTCCTACAAAGAGTTCCAAAAACAAATTCAAATGCTGCTGCCTAGAACTATTAGAGCCCATTTGGGATTGTGTTAAAAGGGAAAAAAATGAATCCGTTTGGTAAAAAATTTATTGCTCTAAAATAAGGCTTATCCTAAAAAACTCTTTCAACTTTTTCTATAGACAAAAGCTCTATTTTTTAAAGGTAATCCTAAAATGCTTTTGCCTTCAGCGAGCTTCAAGATTAGTTATTGTCACCTCATTTACTGAATAAAGTCCTCCACCTTCGACTGAATCTCTTCTGAAAATGAAAGCAGGCTGTTTAGGAGAAGGAAGAGCAGCTGCTTCACTACTCAGCATGAGAAGAACTGCCGACATAGTTGGTCTATGCATTACATCTTCTTGCACACATAGGAGCCCAACTTGAATGCATCTCAAGACTTCATGGGAAACACATGACTCATTTATTGATGAATCAGCTATGTCCAGGGCTCTGTCTTCTCTCCACAGCTCCCATACCTGTGCGGTTCATGGCATTATCTATAAGAGATTGACTGTCTTAGAAAATCATGCAAATGCTGAAGATTGTTGTTTTCTGTTACTTACATGCCCGATCAATGTTAGGGAAGGATGTTTCTGATACGAGCCGTTGTTTTTCTTGCCACTTACGATCTCTAATAATATGACACCGAAACTAAAGACATCTGTTTTTGTTGAAAACTTCCCAAATACTGCATACTCCGGTGGCATATAACCACTGCACATGAACAATATCAGATGTGAATAGCATAAAAGGTAACCTTAAATTTCTGTCTATGTTTGTGTTTGATACTTACTATGTTCCGACAATTCTGGTTGTCTTATCTTGAATTTGGTCCCCGTCAAATATACGGGCGACTCCGAAATCTGAAATTTTGGGATTCATCTCAGCATCTAAGAGAATATTGCTTGTTTTAAGATCCCTATGGATTATTCTTAATCTTGAGTCTTGATGAAGGTACAAAACCCCGCGTGCAATCCCCATGATGATTTCAAAGCGTTTACTCCAATTCAGGGATGAACTTCTTGTATCATCTACAACCAAATTTTGCTCTAGTGTTGATGTAAAACACCATACAACAAAGAAAGGAAACAGAGCAATAGAAATTATCTGACATACCAAAGATAAAGAAGTCCAAGCTTTTGTTGGGCATGTACTCGTAAATCAGCATCTTTTCTTCCTCCTGAATACAACAGCCTACAATTTTGACAAGATTCCTGTGTTGAAGTTTCGCAATCAACATAACTTCATTCTTGAATTCTTCTATTCCTTGCCCTGAACTCCTCGACAGCCTTTTTACAGCTAGTTGTTGTCCGTTCGATAATTGACCCTGAAAATTGAAATCATGATCCAAACTTGAGCTACTTGTAGCTATGAGTGAACCTTTTTTACACCCCCACAATAAACAAAAACGTGCTAGATATTGAAACTGTCATAGATGAAATGTGGCTGTACCTTAAAAACAGAGCCAAAACCACCTTCCCCAAGTTTGTTGGCGGGAGAGAAGTTGTCAGTGGCAGCAACTATACAGCTTAGATCAAAAACATGTACATCCGGATGTCTATTACTTTCCACGAGCTGATCTCCCCTCAAAGAGCTTTTGGTACCAGTAAAACTAAATGATTTATTGTTCGATTTTCTCTTGTCTGTCGTAAAACACATTGGGAAATATTTGCTTACTAGAAATTCGTAATTGAGCACTTAATTTACCAAGACTTAGCAGAATACAATGCAAGTGAGTTTCTTTACCTTTTGTTTTCCTCTTCTTCAGCAACCACATACAGGCTAATAAAGATACAAGAAAGAATGGCACAGCAACAGATAATACTGCAATAACCAGCTCCCTGTTTTTGCCAAAAAAATCTTTGGACTTCCTTTTGTACATCGCTGAGGAGAAAAAAGTAAACTTTGATCCAAGCAATGAAAAAAAAAAAAAAAACAGAACTGAAAATTCAAGAAAATGGAAGAAAAGAAGAGTACCTAACTCAGCAGCATCCACACGAACATTTAGATCCCACCCTTCATCTATATTCACTGAACCATCTACCAATTTACCATAATATGCCAAGCAACCAATCCCTGTTCCATTAATATCCAGGCTGACATAAGCTGTGCAAGAGCAATTCATCAAGCACGCCTTCTCGCACTCTGCGCTGCTCATGCTCATGCCCACCCAAACGGCGTTGGTGGTATCAGGAACCTTCAAACGCCCCACGTTCACAAACCCTTCTCCATTCCCGCACATCGGCAACCCCATCTGCTTCCTCACACACCCATCAGAGCCATTTCTGAGATACCAATTCCTTGGAGATTTTGGTTCGTATCCTGGCAAACACGTACACTCGAATTTGTTAAAATTGTCGGGACTACATGTACCGTATGGACCGCAGAGTCCGTACCGCTCACACCGGTATCTGGGTGCTGACCAGAGTTCCTTCCATTTAAGATCGCCATCATCCCACTCAAGTAGCTGGAGTAAACCAGAGCTTTGCAGGACTAATCTGGTAATGAGCGAGGGGTCATCAAGAGAGTAAGTGTAAGATATCTCGTCTTGATTGTAAACAAAATTGCTCTTATAATCCAACGTTCTTGTTTTTGCTAATGAGCACGGCCATGGCCATGGCCAACTCCGCCGATACGGCGTCGAACCATTATACAAGAAGAACTGTGGAGAGCCGGCAGGATTTACCTTATAGAGGGAATGCCCTGTTCCGGGGTCATTTTCTGACTTCCAAGATATTAGAAACCGGTCCAGCCCGGTTTTCCGATTCAACCCAAGCTTCATGCCTTGAAGCGAAGTATCTGTCGGATAGTCGAAGCTTTGCCATAAAATCCTCTTGCTATCTTCCCGGTCGACCAATACTAGGTTTCCCGTGTCTAGAAGCTGAGCTACAGTGGAGATTGTACCTTGGACAGAAACATTTGTAAACCATAGAGAACGGTTATAACGGTCGTAGAGGACAAGGTTTCCGCGCTGGTCGATTGAGAGAACTGATCCGGCGGAACCATTGATCGGATCATTCCTGTTCGCTACCCACACCAGAGTTTGTTCTTTCACTTTGAAAAACCGAATACCCAGATACCGATTGCTAGAGTTGCCGGGGCTGAAGAAGCCTAATTCGAAATTCTTTTCTTTGGACACCAAAAATTGGCCGTCCTTGATGGACTGGTTTGGTGTTAGAGTGTCAATGGCCCTGCAAAATGGGAAGAAGAAAAGAATGAAGAGAACCGAAGAATGGAACATTTTTCTCAGTATCGAGTTCCGAGCCAGTGATCTTAAAAAACTATTTGAAGTTGTAGTGGGAGAAAATATTGTTGTACTTTTCAACTTGTCAGACAGGCTTCGGCTACAAATTGACGCATGAAAGTCCACACACGCAGCCTTTGCTTGACTGGTGATGCTTAAATGGAATGCCCAGAGGGACGCCACATTCGTGAAGAAAAAAAGAGAGAAACGTGTAAAGACTTCATGAGAGTCAAATTTAAAAATGTTGAAGTTTCAACTGAATGTTGGAAAGGTGGCGGAAAGTTCGCACTTCTAGAAACTTTTGTAGCATTCCAAACTTAAAAATGTTAAAGTTTCAACTGAATGTTGGCGATTATTGGAGCAATGGTTCATTCGGTGAAGAGATTCTGATTGTTAATAGCTAAGATGGAAACCAAAGAGTTACCCTCAATCAACAAATTGTTGTAGCCTTGTAAGATAGTAAAATCAATCCCTGCAAGAGCAGCCATGGATTCTCCCTTAATCGTCTTCATTTTAAGTGAAATAGAAATGATTTATTTTACAATTAATATTTTAGTTATTGCATTTAAAGCAAGGAAAAATTACACTTTACCCCCCAAAGTTTGAGGCGATTTTCAATTCGACCTCCAATATTTCAACTTTTGCAATGCACCACCCCAAACTTTCAAATTTTTGCAATTCAATCATTTCGTCAGTCAAAGCCGTTTTGATTGATGGAATAGTGATCACATGACTCATACGTGATCATTGTTGACTTTTTTTTCCCCCAAAATGCTTTTCATCCCAACCTCCGATCACTCTCTTTCTCTCTCCTTGCCGACAAAGACGTCGACGACACCTCCTCAAGAGCAACGTCGAACTCAAAGGCCGAATTAGCTTCTTCTCTCGATCGAATTGTAGGGACTGCACGTCATTATGTACCCTCAAAGAGAGAAGGAGCTCGTGGAGAGGACTGGAAGCTCGTCCTTACCGCAAGTATTTTTCAACGAGAAGCTATTTGGGAGCCTGGTGGCGTTGAACTCTTTGAGGAACAATGGCGAATTTGATTGGAGATTGAAGGAAATGATAGGAAGTAAATGTCTTGATGATGCGCCTACACCGCCTATTTATGGATTTGACGATACCGAGGAGGAATGGAAGGACGAGATGGTCGGGATCGTCAGGGTTTTGAGTCAGAAATTGCCCATTTAGGATTGTCTGATGAAGATGAAGATGGTGAAAAATTGCTTCTCCGTGAGTGAGATGGTGGAGGTGCTGATTCACCACTTGCACTGCGGCCGCAGGAAGGTACATGTGGGTGGGCAACTGTCATCGACATCTTCGTCGGCGAGGAGAGAGAGAGAGAGTGATCAGAGGTTGGGGTGGGGGCCATTTTGGGGAAAAAAAAAAAAAAAAAGCCAACACTGATCATGTGCGAGTCACGTGATCACTCTTTCGTCAGTCAAAATAGCTTTGATTGATGGAACTGTCAAATTGCAAAAATTTAGAAGTTTGAGAAGGTACATTGCAAAAATTGAAACATTGGAAGTCGAATTGCAAAAATTTGAAAGTTTGGGGAGGTGCATTGCAAAAATTGAAACATTAGAGATCGAATTGAAAATTGCTTCAAACTTTGGAGAATAAAGTGTAATTTTTCCTTAAAACAATCTACATAATGCTACATCATTTAAAATTTTTCAAATTACTGTAATAATGCACACACTAATAGTTAGGACGTGTTAAAAAATAATTTATAGATTTTTTCTTTTTTGAAAAAATTTATAGACATACAAAAGCCTCTTTTTTTTTTGATAAAAACTGAGTAATCATCGGTTAAAATCAGACGGAAACAGATGTAGAAAAATTGAGAATAAGCTTTTTTGATGTAGAAAATCCTAATAGAACTTCGTAGAGTTTTACCAATTATATTGTCCTTTGAATAAGCTTTTTTATGTAGAAAAAAAAGGTCAATAAGTATAAAAAGTAGCATTTCTCGGTCTGTATAATTCCATAATTATGTTTTAAAACTGGTCCATCCTGGTCCTCTAATTCAACCCTGTCTACCACGCTGGACTTTTGACTTTTATATAATTGGATTCTCGTTTGATTAACAATTATTAGGCCTTTAGTCTAAATTTTTTGACTATAAGTTTCACGAGAAGACCAGATATTGCATAAAATGTATTTCACTAAGCACAGCTAGTCAACGAAAGCTACACACGATTGGGGTTCATTTACGATGATGGTTCATGCCTTTGACCAGTTGACAATAACTTGTATGTGTTTGTTTTCAAATACTGGGGATGTCCAAAACTGATCAGCTTCTTGTATTGATTTGATACCAGGAAAGTTCAACGTTTTTATTTCATGTGTTTCAAATAAAATGAGATAATAGTGGGCTGGCAATTTTGACATGATCCTCGAATTCGACACGAACACGACAAAAAAAAATAGGTATTGGATTTAGCCTTATTGGGTTCGAGTTTTAATCGTGTCAAAAACTATCGCCACGTCAAAAAAATTCTTTTTGATGTGTTATCTCCAACACGTCAAAATTTTTTGATGTAGCACTGTAGATACGTCAAAAATCTAAAATTTTTGACACCCCCGTTTTAACCGTTGAGAAACGTCAAAAGGCACACGTCAAAAGGGGTTTTTGACATGTCAATACTATTAACACGTCAAAAACTCCTAGTTAAAAATTTTCAGCATTTTTGTAGTGCCAATTAATTTCAATGTCTGGCAAGTCTACCCAACGGGTCTGACAAGTATACCCGCCAAATACGGTTACTGTTCAGGTCTAACAGGTATCTGTTAGACCCGGTTACTGTTCGGGTTTGGCGGGTACTAATTATGATGATGATTCATGCCTTTGACCAGTTCACAATAACTTGTATGTGTTTGTTTTCAAATACTGGGGATGACCAAAACTGATCAGCTTCTTGTAATGATTTGATACCAGGAAAGTTCAACGTTTGTATTTCATGTATTTCAAATAAAACTAGCCTAGAGCTCCTGCTATGCGCCTGGTTTTTTTTTTTTTTTTTTTTAACAACAAATTTTATTTTCTTCTCTTAATTAACAAACTAGCTATCAAAAATGACAAATGCTCATAATATTATTTTAAACCATAGTTTTTAATTAATAGCATAAACCCACATATCCAATAAATTTAAAAATTCATAAATTTTAGTTCTTATAAATTGAAACGTGTTAAATATTTGTTCCCATATATGTAGTTTAAAATGAAATATAAAGGAAAAAAAATTCAAAATAAAAACCTAGATTAATCAATTATAGAAAATGATTGATTAATCATTATATTTCAACAATGATACCACTTCTCAAAAAAATTGTTCGTGAGGAGAAAGTTTCAACTCCTGAAAGTTCACTCTTTTCTAACAATGATACCACTGACAAAAATAAAGAAGTGTTCTAAAATAAATGAGCATGTTGATATATGATTACAATTATGTTTACTAATTTTGTAAACAAAAGAATGTTGGTAGTTTGATTTTTCTTTTAAAAAAGAAAGAAATAAAGAAAATTTGCAAAAACAAAAATGAACAACAAAAGTCAATTAAATTTACAAAAGAAAATTTGTAACTTGTATTAAATAAAATTAATAAAATTTGAATGAAAAATAATACATAAATTAGAATAGAAATTAAGGACCAAAAAAAATGTCAACAAATGAAAAATACTAATATAATAAAAAAGAACTCTTTTTTCTATATTTTTCTCAGTTCCAATGAAATCCACATATATTAGAAAAGGTTTTGTTAAATAGATTTTTTCTTTTCAACCATCCTTCACTTATATAAAAGTAAATGAAACTAATTTTAAGACATAAGAAAACAAAGACAAAAAAAAAAATCTACGATCGAAATATTGAGAGTGAAATATATTGAAAAAATTGAGTTTCTACGAAAAGAAACTCTCTCATTATTAACATTTCTTGAATTCAATGTAAAATTTATAAAAAAAAAATAATCATTTGAATAAGAAATAATATATAAATTAGAAACAAAAATAAGGGTCAAAAACAAAAAATGGAAGAACATAAGCACCGGAAATAAAGATAAAGATTAAAAAAAAATGAAAATATGAAAATATTAATATAATTGAAAATAACTATTCTAGCATAACGAAAAAAAAAAAATGTAGTATAATTTTTCATTGAGAAACAACAATTGAAAAATTGAAAATAACTGTTATAGGAAAAAATAAAAAATAAATAAAGAAAATAACTGTAGTATAATTTAAGTAAAAGCAGAAAAAAAAAAAAAAAAAAAAAAAAAAAAAAAAGGAGACAAAAACAAAAATGGAAGAACATAAGCACCCGCAAATAAACATATAAAATGACAATATTACTAATATAATGGAAAATAAATGTTCTAACAAAAAAAAAAAAGAAATAAAAAAAAAAAAAACTGTAGTATAATTTTTTATTGAGAAACTATTGGAAACTCTCTCTCCCTCTCTCTCATCTTTTTCCTCAATTGAGTGTGAAATTTATAAAGAAACATTGAGATATAAATAGAAAGCAAGAGAAGAAAAGAGAAAAATAAACAGAGAGAAGAGAGAGAATTTGAGAACCTTTTGTTTTCTTCATTAAGATATCAATTAAATGCATTCCAAATAAAACCCCTACGTTTTAATTGTCTCACATTGAGATATAAAGAGAGAGCAAGATAAGATAAAAAGAAAATTAAATAAAGAGAACCTTTTGTTTTCTTCATTAAGACAATTAAATATATTACAAATAAAACTTATATGTTTTAATTGTCTTACATTGAGATAGGGCTGGCAATTTTGACACGACCCGACAACCCGACACGAACACGACACGAAATTAGCGGGTTTGGGTTTACATTAAACGGGTTTGGGTCATAAACAGGTCGACCCGTTTATGACCCGTTTATGAGTGCTTAACGGGTCGTGTCGCGGGTCGACCCGCGGGTGACCCGCCAGACCCGTTTGTCTTTTTTTTTTTTTTTTTTTTTTTTTTCACTTAAAAGAATTAAAGAAAAAATGAAAAAGTAAAAACAGCACAGAGAGGCTAAGAGCCATACATTAGATCGTGAAGCCTCCAGTCCAGATCTAGAATTATAAACAAAAACCCATTCGGCCATTCCTCAATTTCCTCCCTCTCGGCCTCACCGGACCTCACGTCACCGCCCACGCCACTTAACTTCTAACTATTAAGTGATTTGGTATGGCTAGCCTGCTAGGAGTTTAATTTTAAGAGATAATTGCTAAAAATATTATTATTTTATTTAAAAACAAAAAAAAAAAATCATTTTTTAAGTTAAACGGGTAAACGGGTCTCACGGGTCGTGTCGTGCGACCCGTGAAAAATCCGGGTTCGAGTCGTGTCGGGGGGTCCGACCCGTTTAATAAACGGGTCGTGTCTGGGTCTTGGTTAAACGGGTCGCGGGTCCCCGCGGGTCGTAAACGGGTCGACCCGCGGACCCGTTTTGACAGCCTTACATTGAGATATAAACATAAAGCAAGAGAATGTGGAAAGAGAGAATTTGAAAAACTTTTGTTTTCTTCATTTAGACAATTCAATGCATTACAAATAAAACCCTTTATGTTTTAATTGTTTCACTAAAAGGCTAACATCTAAAACGCTACATGTCGCAATTGAGATATAAACATAAAGCCTATACGTGATGAAAAGAGAGAATTTAAAAAGCTTTTGTTTTTTTCATTCAGACAATTCAATGCATTACAAATAAAACCCTTATGTTTTAATTGTCTCACTAAAAAGCTAACATATAAAACGCTACGTGTCGCAATTCTAGACAAGAGAATTTGTGAACTTTTTGTTTTCTTCATTAAGACAATTAAATATATTATAATTATCTTATATTGAGATATAAACATAAAGCAAGAGAAGATGAAAAGAAAATTAGATAAAGAGAGAGAGACAAAGAGAGAATTTAAAAACCTTTTGTTTTCTTCATTTAGACAATTCAATACATTACAAATAAAACCTCTATGTTTTAATTGTCTCACTAAAAGGCTAACATCTAAAATGCCACGTGTTGCAATTCTAAGTACTTTTTAATAGGACTAGTTGTGGACACGTGTCGCAATTCTACACATTCTCTAAGCCAAAACTTGGCTTATATATATATATATATATAGATATATATATGATGAGATAATATTATCTACACTTAACACAGAGGAGCTGAACAGAGGCAGCAGGAGCTTCAATTTCTGAATCTTTTGATAAGCGACCAAGTCAGGGTGCTTGTACCTACCTGGAAACATTTTAGTAAGAGTGTTGGCAGCAGTAATAACTGAAAATGAAGCAATTTAAATGAAACTAACATAGTTGGTCGATCCATATTTACCTTCAGCGAGCTTCAAAATAAGTTATTGTCACCTCATTTATAGAATAAGGTCCTCCACCTACGAGTGAATCAAAATCATTGGAAGGTCTTCTGAAAATGAAAGCAGGCTGTTTAGGAGAAGGAAGAGTAGCTGTTTCACTACTAAGCATGAGAAGAACTGTCGACATAGTTGGTCGATCCATTGCATCTTCTTGCACACATAGAAGCCCAACTTGAATGCATCTCTAGACTTCATGGGAAACATAGGACTCATTTATTGATGAATCAACTATATCCAGGGCTCTGTCTTCTCTCCACAGTTCCCAGACCTGTGTGGTCCGTAGTATTATATATAAAAGACTATATTATAAATGAAAATGGTAAAGGTTTTTGTTTTATGATGCTTATATGCCCTATCAAAGTTTGGGAAGGGTGCTCTCAATAAGAACTGCTATTCTTCCTGCCACTAACTATCTCCAATAATATGACACCAAAACTAAAGACATCGGATTTTGTTGAAAATCTTCCAAATACTGCATATTTTGGAGGCATGTAACCACTGCACTTGAACAACATCAAAGATCGTCTTGACATCGGTTTATGTGATTAGTGTGAAAGGTAATCTTAAAGTTTGTGTTGTGCTTAAATTCTCTTTTATCTGTGTGCAATGTGTGCGTTTCTTACAACTGTGTCTGTGTGTGTTTGTATTTGATACTTATTATGTTCCTACAACTCTGCTTGTCTTGTCTTGAATTTGATCCCCTTTGAATATACGGGCTACACCGAAATTTGAAATTTTGGGGTTCATTTCAGCGTCTAGTAGAACATTGCTTGTTTTAAGATCCTTATGAAAAATTCTTAATCTTGAGTCTTGATGAAGATACAAAACCCCGCGTGCAATCCCCATGATGATTTCAAAGCGTTTACTCCAATTCAGGGATGAACTTCTTCTATCATCTACAACAAAAATTTGCTCTAGCTACTCAAAAAATGATTGAAATCATGTTAAAGAATGTGATTTTATGTACTTCAATTGTATTGTTTTTCACACACACAGATCATATATAACAACAGAACATACAGCAAATGAAGGCGATAGATTTTTAAAACGTAAACTTACCAAAAATAAAGAAGTCCAAGCTTTGGTTGGGCATGTACTCGTAAATCAGCATCATTTCTTCTCCCTAAATGCAACAACCTAAGATTCTGACAAGATTCCTGTGTTGAAGTTTTGCAATCAACATTACTTCATTTTTGAATTCTTCTATTCCTTGTCCTGAACTTTTGGACAGCCTTTTTACAGCTATCGGTTGTCCATTAGATAATTGACCCTGAAATCATGATTCAAACTTGATGATCAATCCTCATTTCATCATGACTAAGAAGATGATTGTAGAGCTCTTCAATATTCATGGTAATGACTCTAGTTATGATAGAAGTCACAAAGGGATCAAAATCTGACCCTAAACCAGCAAGTAAAATGAAAGTGATTCATCATCAGTCAGAGACTGCCCCGCAGCAGCAAGCATGCTGCATAAGATTTTGACACGTTGAAAGTACTCTGAGATGGAGGCATTGCCTTTGTGCAAAGTGGCAAGATGAGTTCATATTTGAAGAATACGAGCTCGATCCAGAAATAGTGTTTGAGATTATAGAATTTCACTACTTCACGTGTATAAATAAACTTTACAAGATAAAAAGTAATGCTAAAATAAAACTCTTTGAAATACAAAATTCAAACACTATTTATCTGCATCAGAATCATTGTAGATAGGAGGGACTCCTTGTGTGTATCGGTTAGCTGTGCCTCAATAACCCTATTCACACACAATATTTGGATGTGAAAGAGAAACAAAAATGTGCAAGATATTGACAATGTTAGAAAATAGTTGAAACAGTACCTTAAAAACAGAGCCAAAACCACCCTGCCCAAGTTTGGTGGTCGGAGAGAAATTGTCAGTGGCTTCCACGTCTTAGATCAAAAAGTAGTAAATTAGGATGCCCACTACCATCTCCGAGTTCATTGGCCTGCAAAGAGCCTGTAGTAGCAGTAAAGTTTAACGATTGATTGTGTGATTTTCTCTTCACTGTCCTTAAAACATATTGAGAGAAATTGCTTAATACAAGTTTGAAATCGAGTTAATGTACCTAACATCTTGCAGAAGACTCCTGAATAATAAATACTGTGCTAATTATGTTATTTACCTTTTGCTTTCCTCTACTTCATTAGCCATATATAGGCTAGTAAGGATAACAGAAACAATGCCACTGCAGCAGATGATAATGCAATAGCCAGCCCCCACTTTTTGCCAAGAAAACCTTTGGACTTCTTTGTATTATTGGCTGAAGGGAAAAAAGTAAACCATGATCCAGAAAGTGAAAAGACAAACGAAAACTACTGAAAATTCAAGCAAGCAAAGAAGGATACCTAATTCACTCGCATTCACACGAACATTTAGATCAAACCCTCCATTTGTATACCCTGCAACGTCCACCAATTCACCATACCATGTCCAGCAACCAATCCCCTTCCTATCAATATCTAAGGTGATAAAAGCCGTGCAAGAACAATTCCTTAAGCACCCCTTTTCGCACTCTTCACCACTCATACTCGTGTCAAGCTGAGATGCATCTGGTGAATCAGGAATCCTCACACGCCCCATGTTCGCAAACCCTTCCCCATTCCTACACATCGACAACCCTGGCTGCTGCCTCACACACCCCTCAGAACCATTTCTGAGACTCCAATCCTTCGGAGACTTGGGCTCATACCCTGGCAAACAAGTACACTCGAACCTATTCATATTGTCAGCACTGCATATACTATTCTTACCACACTGCCCATACTTGTCACACCGGTATTTAGGCGCCGACCAGAGTTCCTTCCATTGATGATCACCTTCATTCCACATCAGTTGCTGGAGCACTCCAGAGCTGTCCACCACTAATCTTGTGAGGACTGAAGGGTCATCAAGATAGTAGGAGTAAGATATCTCCTCCTGATTGCTAACAAAATTGGCTTCATAATCAGACAAGGTTTTTTCTGTCACTAATACCCATGGCTATGGACCAGTCCGCCATAATGGGGTCGAACCCTTATACAAGAAGAACTGTGGAAAGCGAGCAGGATCTAGCTTATAGATGTAGTCCCCAGCTCCAGGGTCATCTTGTGATTTCCAAGATGTTAAGAACCAGTGCATCCCTGTTCTCCAATTCAACCCAACCTTCATGGCTTTAACTGGAAGCAAAGTATCTGTAGGATATATAGTCAAAGCTCTGCCATATCATGTTCTTGTTATTGTCCTGGACCAATACAAGGTTGCCTGAATCTTGAAGCTGAGCTACGCTGGAGGTTGTTCCTTGGACAGAAACATTTGTAGTCCATAGAAGATGGTTAGAGCCGTCGCGGAGGACAAGGTTTCCATACTGGCTGATTGAGAGAACTCCAGAGGAGCGATTGATAGGATTGTTCCTGTTTGCAACCCACACCACAGTTTTTACTGTCACTTTAAAATACCAAATACCCAGATACCAATAGCTAGAGATGCCCAGGTTGAAGAAGCCTAAGGCGAAGTTCTTTTCTTTGGACATCAAATATTGACCGCCCTTGATGGATTGGTTTGGTTTCAAGGTGTCAATGGACGTGCAAAATGGGATGAAGAAGAAGAGAATGAACAGAATCAAAGACTTGAACATTTTATCAGCATCCATTTTTTAAGCTCACTCTTTTTCTTTTACGACTTGGCCTCCCTCCATTGATTGGAACCAAAAAGTTGATTAATAAATACTAGTGTTGCTTCGCTAGTCAGTTACAATTGCGTGTGTGGACTTTCTATGATGTGAGTCAGATATGTCGTCCAGCCCACTTGACATTTAAACGTGTGAAGTGTCCACCAAATCCATCATCTAAAGCGACAGTGAACTCCCAAAACGCACCCAACTCTAGAGGAGATGCAACACTCGACACCGCATACATCAAATGCTAAACAAATAATAACTGGAAACTTTATTCAACTCCGTTGAACTTTCATTTGCAAAAACGGCACCAAATGAGGCTTCCTTAAATGTAGGAATTCTTCAAATATGTTTCCTTCCCAAATAATATCCAGTAAACAAGTGACAAATTCTACTGACTTCGTAGTTAAATCAGCAGACTAGTAACAATCATGAGCAAGAAACTTTTGTAAACAGCAATTGTGATATGCTAAAGTAATTCAAATTCAGTATCAGAACATAAGCATTGCATTGCCTAGTGGAATTAGAAAGTGAACATAAAAGATTAAATAATCACTCTGTTTTTTTGTCAAAATTTGAGTTGCTTTCTTGGAGTTCATAGCCAATGTTAACAAGCCGCTTAAACTAAGCGTAGGTTGGTATATCTTACTTTGTTATGTTAGGTTATGGCTCAGTCAAACTTCAAGAAGCGCATGCGGTTCCTACCATTTAGGTTTCTCCTGTGCGGCTCCCAGAGGGTAGGTGCTACTATAGTCATGCTCAGGTAAAATAGCCACAATTAGTCTCTTGGCCTACCCCTTTTAATTATAAAAAATAAAAAGACAAAAGTATTTCCAACTTCTAAAAAGTAAAAACAAAAGTATTTCCAACTTCTAGGACAGAGTAGTAGCACAAAGCATATCACTAACGACCCTCTAACAATTTAACAGATATCTCATTTGAATCAGAATTAATTCTTCCCACTGATGATGAGTCTGTATCTGGAAGGCACCTTTCTGCATAAAATCCAGGTGGTCCAGGTTGAGGTAACAATGCAGTTTCGCTATCCAGAATCAAAAGCACAGATGACATTGTCAGCCTCTCTTCTGGGCGCTGCTGAACACACAAAAGACCCACTTGAATACATCTTAGCGCTTCAGAGGCAGGGAATTGATTCTCCAGCATCACATCCATCAATTCCAAGGTCTTTCCTTCATTCCAAAGTTTCCATGCCTAAAACAAATTAAATTTTCATAGTTATTTCAAAGAACAACAACAAGATTTCTATGTTTAGTCAAAATCACTTCTAAAAAATTGGAGAGAATCATATTTTTCTTCTACTCACATGTCCAATGAGATTTAGTTTATGGCCTGGATGAAAAAACCCCCGGTTTTTCTTGCCACTGACTATCTCCAACAGTATGACACCGAAGCTAAAGACATCGGATTTCAAAGAATATTGTCCGTCTATGGCATACTCTGGAGACATATAGCCACTACATCGGTTGCCAAAGAGATTGATATTAGCAGCAACATATATACATACCAAAAAGATATATCTAAGGCAAGTGTCTATTTACTTACTAGGTTCCAACTACTCTTTTGGTTTTTGCTTCAGTTTGCTCCCCACCAAATATTCTTGCCAGTCCAAAATCTGAAATTTTGGCATTCATATCACTGTCCAGTAGAATATTGCTGGCTTTTAGATCCCTATGGATTACTCTCAGTCTTGAATCTCTATGAAGATAAAGAAGTCCTCGAGCTATCCCGATAATAATGTCTTTTCTCTTTTGCCAATTGAGTGAAGAACTCCTTGCTTCATCTGCATTAATCATTACTTCAGATACAATTTGACTTCCAGTGTTTTAAATGTAATGGCTTTACAACTAGCTTGTAAATAAAACTCATCGGACAAGAAAAGAAATGAAAGAGAATAAGTGAACACAATCCTACATTAATTTTATCATAAATACATATATGCATGAGTGTGTGTGACAGTGTGTATGTTTGAGATACCAACCAAATATTAAGGAGTCTAAACTTCTGTTCTGCATGTACTCATAGATTAACATTCTTTGTTCCCCTTGAATGCAACAGCCTAGAAGCTTGACAAGATTCCGATGCTGAAGTTGGGAGACCAAGATGACCTCACTCTTAAACTCCTGTAGGCCTTGTCCAGAATTCTCTCCAAGCATCTTTACTGCTATTTCTTGCCCTGATGGTAGCTCACCCTACAATCATAACAAGGATGTACGTTATAAGATTGTCACCTAAATCCCATCTTCATAGAGAAGATAGTGAAAGTCGGGTGAGCCTTAGGGTTGTCTTGCTCTGATAAATGATTGTCCGATCATAATCCATCAAGCTATCCATACATGAAATCTCTTCCCTATAACAGATTTGGAAACTCGTTTGACGAAATATATAACCCCAAGTAATGTGCCCGGGAAAGTGCTTACATTGACTTTAAGCTTGCTGCAAAATAATATCTTACCTTGTATACAGGGCCAAATCCTCCTTCTCCAATCTTATTGGTAGCAGAGAAGTTGTTAGTGGCAGCTTCAATGGTGGATATTTCAAGGAACAGGAGCTCAAGGTCATTGTGTTCGTTTCGAGCTCCACTAATGCTTACTTGATCATTTGGCTTGCTGGCTATTTACAAGAATGCAGATAACTTAATAAAAATGATAAGTGACTGGAATTGCCATGAAAATACTACAATTGGACAATCAAATTTGTGTTGTGGATTTACCTCCGTTTATTCTCTTCCAAATAAAGAAACAGCCAATTGAAGCCAAGAGGATCATTGCCAAAGCTACTGGTACAGCCACAGCAACTACCATTTGCTTCTTCTCCTTACTCCTATGAGCACTTGACACTAACAACAAGAAATGAAAAATTGTACAGAATATTGATTCCTTGTCTATTTAAGTACTAAAACACAAATGGTCACAATACAAGATCTTCATCCCAGCTCCAGATAACATCAGAGCAGGGCTGTTTTGGAGCCTTTCTTGGGCAAACACAGTGCTTTGGTCTAAGTTTCTACCATGGCAGCATGGGTAATTAGAGAAAGTATGTTAATTGGCATTGCGATTCTGCAGATAAAAAGTGTGATTTTAAACTAGATCGTGGAAATTGTATTGTTTAGGAGTGCATTTTTATTAAAATTGCGATTTGAAAACGTGAAAAAATCTGAGCTATTTTATAGGCTAAACTGCAATTTTAAAGGCCAAGCATTCATACCTAATTCTGAAGCTGCCACTCTTACATAGAGATCTTGCCCATAGTTAGCAACCTCTCTTGTATCAATCAATTCTCCAAACCAGGTGACACAGCCATTGCCAGTGCCTCTGATGTCCAGTTTAGCATAAGCCACACAAGAGCAGTTCTTCAAGCATTCTGCCTCACAATCTTTGATACTCATACTGACGTTTACAGAAAATTGTGATGCATCCGGCAGTTTCAATCCTGTCAACTTAATAAACCCCTCTCTGTTTTTGCAAATATGTGAATCATCTGGAACACATCCACCTGACCAATCAAGCATTTTCCACTCCTGGGGTGATCTGGGACTAAAACCCCTCAAGCACTCACACTTTACAGTATCTATGATATCGCAACTTCCATAACTACCACACAGGCCATAGTGGTCACAGCGGTCTCCTTGAACTGTGAATAGCAGGTTCCAACTAGGGTGCCCATCATTCCATGAGAAATGCTGAACTAAACCAGATTGATCCAACACAAACCTTGAGATAATGTTGTCCATGGTTTCATATGTATAATATACTTCATCAGCATTAGAAACAAACACGGGCTTGAAAACTGTGTTTGCTGTCAGAACTCGATCACCACTAAATTGTTCCCCATACCAAGGACCACTTCTAAACTGCTTAGTTGATCCTTTTCGAAGAACAAGCTGAGGAAGCCCACGGGGATCCACACTATAGGTGTAATCTCCAGGAGAGGGATCATCTGAGCTTCTCCATGAGCTCAAATGTCGATTCAAACCAGTTTTCAAGTTCCACCCAAGCTTCATGCCAGGCAACAGAGTATTAGATGGATAATCAAAGCTCTGCCATAAGTAGTTCTCAGAGTTGTCACCCACCACATCTTTCACAATAAAATTTCCAGAGTCTAAAAGCTGTGCACCTGGACTTCTTGGCGCTCGTGACGTATTTGAAGACCACACGACGCTTCTAGTTTCATTGATAAGAAGAAGCTTTCCATTTCCGCTTAATGTTAAGAAACCTTCAGAATTATGAAGAGGACAGTCTCTGTTTGCCACCCAAACTACTGTCTTATCTGGGATATTCTTGTACCAGATTCCTAGATATCGATCACTGGAACTTCCAGGGCTGAAGAAGCCTAGTTCAAACTTCTGATCAGATGAAACTAATGTTTGGTTATCTTTCAAGGACTGTGTGGCAGCTAAGGTGTACCCTGCATTTGAAACTTCTAAAAATGAAGATATCAAAGAGCAGCAAATACCCAGAAACAAAATGCTATCTCTCAGTATCTCCATATGTTTCCTGATCTTTCATTTACTTGCCAGAATAAAACTCAGTCCTCAAAACTTTTTCGAAGTGTGAAGTTGAAGACTTGAAGGCATATGCAATTGACCTGAAAAGGGAGGCCAAAGACTTAGTCAAAATGGGGAGCAGTTGGAGCTCTTGGGCCCAGCCCTCTGCTGGAAGACTAAATACCTCTTTAAATGTGAAGAAGACAACTAAGAAAAACTTATGAGTTCTGTATATAAATACCATCTTCGTTTCTCCTCGAGTCTTTTCACCAACCCAACAGCTCATATGAAAAGTTCATAGTTGAGTGACAGTTGTGCATATGGAAACATTGGAAGGAGCAGAGAAGGATCAAAGTTTGAAAAAATGAACCTGTGGCTAGCTTTCCTTTTTCCATGACTTTGAAGACACTGGTCATTGCCCATTATCCAATAAAAAAACACTTTCTCAATGCTGTATGACTGGTGGTAAGAATTAAACAAGGATAAAGTATATCACCATCTGATTACAGAAATTAATTAATATTGAAAAGTCCAAATCACCCATCAAGTCTACCACTTGCCCTGCAATTCTCTGAAATTTTTATATTGAAAAATGATTGGTACGGAGCATCATTGGGAAGATGAATAGTCCACGTAGAGGGTGGATTATAAAGGTACTAATTAAATTAAAACTCTTAGGAAGATTAATTCACATCTTCTAATGAGACATGATGAGATACCCTTAATCAAAAAGTTTAAGCTTATGAGTTTAACTCAACTATGCTATATTAATCAATCACTCGTGACGCTTTTTAATGTGTAACTTACCTTTCTATATTCACAGTGTATACTTAGAACAAAGAATATTCTACTTGGTAATAAAATAATAACTACAGTCCTGTCGACCCACCCAATTAATTGTTAGCACAATCTTGAAGAACAATTTGACCAAAGTCGCTGCTTTCAGCCTCTACCAACTTCTTCCTACCCTATGATAATAGATTCCAACTATGCCAGCTAGTTTGGCTAGAAAATATCCAACTATACATTTTCACTTTTCTTAAAAAGTTATTTGTTCCCACCAATTCTGATCAATTGGTACGCACTGAGTTACAACAAACACTTATCTAGAATATAATGGAGCCCATAAATCCTTTGTAGTTTGGTTGCATTTTGTGCAAAACAAAACCAAACCCAAAATGTTTTCGGAGACAAAAGATAGATTTTTTTTTTTAAAAAAAAAAAAAAAAAAAAAATTAAAACTAGTTAGTGGACTATATATAGTTTGAATTTAGCATTAAAGCATCCTACAATCCATACCAAATCGTATGATGATGACCATCCAAAAAAAACAATACTTAGTTGTATATACTTACGTGTATGCTCTAGTACAATACCAAGCATTGAATGCACATGCACACTGCTCTACTAGGGATATACACACAAGTGCATACACCTAAGCATTGCTTGTTATTCAAATTTGGTGTAAGTTTGACATTTTGAATGCCAACTTTAATTTCTCTTTTTCCCATGTGGGACTCTTCTTCCAAAACTCTTTAAGAACCTTCCATTTCAAAATATTCCCAAACCATTTACACTAATTTTGAAAACTCATAACATAAGTCTCTTAAGAGGAGATAAATACCTCGAGTTTTCAAATGAGGCATTACTATAGGGACATGCTATTTTGCATTCTCCCAACATTTTTTCAGCATACTCAACTGATGTGGCGTGCTCCATCCACATTTGAATTTTTCCTTTTTTATTAAGATTATCTAAGGGTAGATTGAGCATATCACATCGGCCGAGTACGCTAAAAAATAATGGAAGAATGCGAAATAACAATTATCTTTACTATAAAATCTTGATTTACTTAACCTAAGTCTCTTCTGAGGAGGGAAATACCTCCAAAGTTTCCAAATGAGGCATTACTATATCATCTTGATATACTACTCGACTCAAAAACTTAAAAGTCAACAGGTTTACTTTGGTATGTGCTCCTCTTCATTGATTTCAAAGTACTTTCAACCTTAAACTAACGATGAAGATATTATAGATGTCCTTTTGTGTCTGCAATGACAAAATGTTTATCTTCTGAGCAGTGACACATTCAAAATTCTGGTGGAAAATACTGAATGTAGAGAGCCACATATGCTTTGCTACAAACATGTACAGAGTCTAAATCACACTTCTATCTACCTTGTAACATTGTTATAGTTACTTCATTCGTAGCATATTGTCTTTTCCCTGTTGATGATGAATCAGCCTCTGCAGGAAACCTTTCTGTGTAAAATCCAGGTTGTTGAGGTTGGGGTAGTGAAGGATCCTCACTGTCTAACATCAAAAGAGCAGAGGACATTGTAGGCCTGTCTTCAGGGCGTTGTGCAACACACAACAGGCCAACATGAATACATCGTAAAATTTCGGATTCAAGAACCGGCTTCTCCATCAAAGCATCCATTAGTTCCATGATCCTGCCTTCATTCCATAACTTCCATGCCTAGAGAAATTCCAACTTAGAAATTCAATACGATAGAGGGCCAAAAAAAAAAGAAGCTAATACGAAAAATAACTGTTTTAAGAATCTGAAGGAGGAAAGTTTCTGATCCTAACTCACATGTCCTAAAAGGTTGTAGTCATGATCGGGATGATAAAATCCTCTATTCTTCTTTCCACTCACTATCTCTAAAACCAGTACACCAAAGCTAAAAACATCAGACTTCAAGGAAAAGAGCCCATCTATTGCATATTCCGGAGACATATAGCCACTGCATGTAATGAACAAAAATAAATGAAATTAACATAAGGTTGCAATATTTGAGAGCGAGAAAGAGCTAGAGAGAGATAATGTTGTTATACATACTATGTTCCAATGACCCTAGTTGTATTCGCTTCAGTTTGGTCACCTCCAAACGTTCTTGCCAATCCAAAGTCTGATATCTTAGGATTCATCTCACTATCTAAGAGAATATTACTAGCTTTAAGATCCCTATGAATGATTCTTAGCCTTGAATCACGGTGAAGATAAAGAAGTCCTCGAGCGATCCCGACTATAATGTCGAAACGCTTCCCCCAATCCAGTGCAGTACCTCTTGTTTGATCTGGTCCAATTTATGTGAAATTAACTTTGATATTTTTAATGCAGAAGGTATGAGGAATTTAAAAAGGTTAAGAGTGGCTAACCAAATATGTATAAATTTAAACTTCTGTTAGGCACGTATTCATAGATCAACATCCTATCGTCTCCATGAATATAACATCCCAAGAGACTAACAAGATTTCGGTGCTGAAGTTTTGCAATCAAGATAACCTCATTCTTGAACTCTTTGAGACCTTGTCTTGAGTCTTTGGAGAGCCTTTTCACAGCTATTTGTTGCCCAGTTGAGAGCTTACCCTGTAGTTCAGCCAACAAGAGATATAGGTGTGCAGTTCAGCCAACAAGAGAATTGAATTTCTTTCTTTTCACACTACATAAAAGTTCCTAGATGTACTGTGAAATTACCTTGTAAACAGGACCAAAGCCTCCTTCACCAATCTTATTTGCGAAAGAGAAGTTGTTAGTAGCAGATGCAATAGTATGAAAATCAAAAAGTGGCAGCTCTACGTCTTCCTCTGAAACACTTGGCTTGTAATCTTGATTTGGATTATTTATGCTCAGCTTCTTAGCTGCCAAATTAGGAAATCATTAGGGAAAATACACACATGAAGAGGTTTGCTAACGCATGCATATAAATTCAAGGTTGACAAACCAAATGAGATATTCGATTATACATTACAGAAGCAGTTTTGTTTGATTTACGGGTTTAAGAGCTTTTGGATCAATAGTTAGGCCCTTAACAATTAGTGTCAAAATGGGCACCATGTCACAGATTTGAGTCGTGGAGTGTAAAAGATACTTCAACCAAGTGATATTGGCAACAACATTTGCAAGGGATTTGTATTCCGCTTCGCTGCTCGAACGAGCAATAGTGGCTTGTTTACGACGGTTCCAATACGTACGTCATTTTATCACATTAACCCAATTTATTTTTATTCAATTATAAGGAATTCATTAAATAATTCCTTGAACATTACAACATGCATCCGAAAGGGTTGTGTGGAAGAACAACGTTGTAAATGAAGGCCAATGTGGGTAGTTTGCTTGATATAGCAGAACAGTCGCTTGACTTGAATGATTGTGAGAGTGTCATTTCGAGCTAAGGATTGTTAGGACACAATATTAATTGTTCTTGAGGGGTCCAAAGTGGTTCAAAAATTTTGAAACAACTTTTGGTCACGTCAAGTCGATGATAGTGAGACTAGTGAATATAAAAATCAGGGAGTTGGTGGGTTATCGTCAGTTTCGTCAACTAAACATTTTCTTAAGCAATAATTAATTGGTAAATGAACTTTTTAATCAAAAAAATTAGAGAGCATAAAGATGATAAAAGAAGCAGTTAACATATAATTACTTACCTTTGCTTCTGCGAATCATCTTCTCCCGGATGAAAAGCCAGCTGACTGAAACCGACAGAAGAACCACAAAAGCAACTGATACCGAAACGATCACCACCGTTCGTTTGTCGTTGTCATTGGACTCTTCAAGCAGCCACAACATATATCCAGTAAAGAGGAAAATAATGTTAGAATAACTATTAATCTGTTTTACGGGCCTACCATACTTGTCCTGGACTAGAGCTTTCAAAGCACGAGATTTCAGTTTCCTATTTTCTGGCCACACCACCCAAAAAACAAATTCCCATTTTCCACACCTAATCCCACCGCCACTAAATGCTTGGAGCGTAGAACACTAGAACCTGTACTTTTCTTTGATTGAGCCATAGTTGAACTTTGCAGCAGTGACAATTCATACGCTTTAATTACCCTTAGACTTTGTGTCCTCGTGAGCAATTAATTATATATATATTATCATAGGATAACTAATAATTTAGAATAATATTTTTAGGTTTTATCATATAATATTATAATTAAATATTAAATATTAAATATATTTGATCACACCTATTAAATGAGATTTTTTTTTTTTTTGAAATAATTAATGATTTAAGATAATATCGGAGAAATTACACTTAGCTCCATTAATCGAACACATCATTTGTATGAGAAGTGTTAGGGAGCTAAATAAATGAATACAGAAAAATTTTCAAACTGACGTGGCAAATCGTGAGTAGCAAATAAAGGAGAGAGAATTGCCTTTTTTTTTTTAATTTAAAAACTCTTTTCACGTCAGTTTGAAAATTTTTCTGGGTTTATTTATTTGGCTCTCTAACACTTCTACATTTGTATTAGGAAAAAATCATCTTTAGCCCATAAAATTTTCATCTTATTTGAATTTAGTCATTGAGTTTAATTTCAATTTTTTTTTTTTTTTTTTTTTTTTTAAAAAAAAAAAAAAAAACCAGCCTTTAGGTTTTGCCAAAGTTTAAAATAAGTTTCTATGTTAAACAATCCTTAGGTTTTGTCAAAGTTAACGATTTGTCATCTATCACACATGTCTTAGTTGACACGTTATGAATACCTCATACAATGCCACGTCAACAAGTACTAAGGCTTAAGCCATTCATAGAAAAAGAAAAAGAAGAAGACTCACAAAAAAATAATCGAGCTACACGTAAAACTAAAAGAAATACAAAACATGAGAGCCTAAAAAACAAACCCACACTAAGAAAATACTTTGGTTCCATTGACGTGGCATTGCATTATGGTGTTAAGATAGACACGGGCCAAATAAGACATATGATAGATAAAAAACGGTTAATTTTGACGATAAAAGTGATGTAAGAACCCATTTTTAACTTGGGAAAACTTAAGTACCATATTCTTGAAATTGAAAACCGAAGCAAAAATGTTCAAAATGAATGCTGAAACAATTACCCCAACTGAAAGGAAGATGTGAATACTTGGATTCATGGCCAAAGAGACTACTTACCAAGTTCAGAAGCAGCCATCCGAATAAACAAATCTTGCCCACCTTCACTGTACTCTCTAATATCAAGCAAGTCCCCGAACCAAGCCACACAGCCACTCCCGTCAGTTTCAGCATAAGCCACACACGAGCAATTTCTCAAGCAGGCCACCTTACACTCCTCCGACCTCATCGCCGTCTTGTTCACGAAGATATTTGAATTATCCGGCAACTTCAGCCCGGAAAACTTCCTGAACCTCACGTTTTCACTACAGTTCAACGGAGTTTTTATGGTGCATCCGCTGGACCAATCGAACACATTCCATTCTTGTGGTGATTTTGGAGCGAACCCAGTTGGGCAATCGCAAGCAGGGGACTTGTTAATCTTGCAAATCCCGTAAGGGCCACAGTTTTCGTACTTGTCACATTCATCGTCCTGCATAGTTAATATCTTCACCCACTCGCCGCGCTGGCTCCATGTGAGGTGGTCAATCGAGCCCGACTGGTTCACCACGAACCTTGAGATTATAGAATTGTCGTTGTTTTCGAAGGTGTAGTAGACATAGTTTGTGTTGAAAACGAAGATGGGTTTAAATACTGGGTTTTCTTGGAGCGGCGGATCTCCGCCAAATCGAACCCCATCCCAAGGCCCGCTTCTATATTGAATGTCACTTCCTTGGCGGAGAACCGCCTGCGGAAGCCCACCAGGGTCTATTTTGTAGGTGAATTCTCCGGTCGATGGATCTTGAAGGCTCTTCCATGAAGTCAGGAACCAGCTCTGGTTATTCCTTAGATTCCATCCGAGCTTCATTCCTGTTAAAAAGTTTGATTAAACGATTAAATTCATATCAAATCATAAATACAGAGTTTAAACCATTTGGGGGTGATGATTTAACAATACCTGGTAGCAACGTATCGCATGGGCGATCAAAGCTCTGCCAAGCATAGTTTCCATTAGCGCCATCTTTAACCACAAGGTTTCCTGTGTTTAAGAGCTGCAAGACTGGATTTTTCGCTAATGAATTTGAAGACCAGATTACAATGCTGGAATGGCGGTCGAGGATGGTTATGTTTCCGGTGGAATTGATATAGAGGACGCCGGAAGAATCCGTTAGTGGGCGGTTTTGGTTGGCAACCCAAACGACAGTTTGCTGCGGGACATTCTTGAACCATATTCCGGCGTAACGGTTGGTGGAATTCCAGGGACTAAAGAAACCCAATTCGAATGCTCCGCCTGTGGAAACGAGAGTGTCGCCATTGTGGTCTTTGAGAGCTTGGTCTGGAGCTATGGTGTCTAATGCATTAATGGAAATAGAAGTGAAGCAGAAGAAAATGGAAAGAAGGAGCTTCATGGGTTATGTTATCTCAGTAAGAAAAACGCAAAAACACTTGTGTTTTGTCTGCATCCATGAATCAACAGAAACAAGATAAGGGAGATCAGGAAATTGACTCGTTGAACATGAAGACAAAGGTAGAGGAAAGGAGACTATGATGACAATTATTTATACTGGCCGGCGCTATTGACCCTGAAAGTCAATGGTTTGTTCTGAAAGAACAAATGGGTACCCTACTTCTTGCCGGGATGATAACGCTATTAAGATTTGGTTTATAAATCTTTTGAGTTTTCTTGCTTGTCCTCTGCATGTGCGAGGGGCTTTTCTTATGTGTGTCAAAGCCATTTGGCAGAGTAGATAAAGACTATGGGTAGGTATTGGTGCTTGGTTGGTTTGATCATAGAAGCTCAAGCAATTTTTTTCTCCGTTGGTTGTGATAAGAATCTGGCCCCAAGAGTTTTGGACAATGTTGGTTGAATTTGAAACTATCCATATAAAATTAATAGATTAGGATTCCCGCAATTTCTTTGTAATTCAGGTAGTTCGTTACATCGAACGGCTTGAAAAATGCCACCTATTGAAAATGTGGCATGTTATTGAAGCAGAAAAAAGGATTTTTCTTGCCAAAATGCTTCTTTTATACTTTCGCAAAGACGTTTTCTTTATAAAATTAAAAGTCAACTTTTGGCTCAAAACTTTTTTATAACATTAAAAGCAAGAACAGAAATTGCATATATAAAAATTGACGATAATATACTAAATTCTCATTAGTAACATGTTACTTTTTTAATAAGTGACATTTTTCAAGAAACGAACCACTTGACCTGAATTACGTAATTTTAGAATCGACATTTTGCTGGGAATTCTTATCGGAAACGAATCTTTTGAGGCTTTTTGTGTCATCTTGCGAGTGGGCTGCATAAATTTATCTTTGAGGATCTCTGCAGGATTCTGTCAAAACTTTTGAGTATAATGGCACCTTTATAGTGGCCCATTCGAAGAGAAACTTTAATTGGATGGGGAACTCACATGAAAAATAAGAGATGTTATCATTCATTGTGATATCCCGAATTGTCACGGATGTCTATCAAGTCCCATATTGGGCCGGTAGAATTTGATAATGTTGTATGGGTACTAAACTAATAATTAAGTTTCATATTAGTTGTATGTCAAGTATATATATTTTTTTCTTTTTTTCTCTTTTTTTTTTTTTTTTTTGGTCTTGGAGGAGGTTGGGTTGGGTAAAAGAAATATAGCCATTTTGAAGTTGTTCCATCACCCCATTATATATATATATATATATATATAAATTTCCTTTTAATTGTTTTGCTATTTATATTTTCAGTTTTTTAAAAGGTTAAATATCTTTCAGCCCCCTGTAGTTTAACAACTTTATTTTTTGTCCCCTCAATTTCAATTCGTATCACAAATAGTATCTGGGTAATGGATAAAAATTAAAATAGTACTTCCGTCAATCTGCCATTCAAAAATTAACGACAATCCACGTCACTGCCACTAAACCCCTTTAAAATGTCGACACTTGTCCTAAGTGCCAAATAGACACATCTGGCTAAATAAAATAATTGCTACGTAATAAAACAAAAGCCACATCATAAGCAAGTATTATTTTATTGCACTCATACAACCTGCCTTTTTCTTAATCTAACCAAATTAAGAACTAGTTTTGAAGCTGGGTTCCAGGTTATTAAGTACACTTCAGTTTTGAAACTGGGGTTCAAGATTACAAGTTTTTATTATGGAGGACACTTGTCATAATATTATTGGTGCTAGTGTTGCACTGTAACGATTTTCGTCAAAATTTCAGACGTAGGTTGAGAGCAAAGATTAATTTGTTAATTTTGCTTAGCAAAAGAATTTGTCAATAAAATTTTACTACTCCATAGAGCTATTTACAAATCAGTGAAACTGTAAAGATTGATTTTGCATTTTCCTGTTTCTATTAAGCTAATGAAAAAATAAATTTCAAAATATATGATGTAAGTTGTGTTGTGTGATATAAATTGACAAGGAATTCTCTTACTGGTTACACAAAGAAGATCAACCAAAAACTAAATCTATGGCAAAAATCACAGACGAAGATTTACACAAAATTTCAAAGGTTTGAAAATATACCAACATGCAAGATCAGGCCCTACCTTTCTTCACTTTCACTACCTAGCATCTAACATTGTAACTGTAACTTGGTTTACGGTGCATGATTCTTCTTGCTTACTAGATGAAGAACTAGTTTCAGCAGGATTCCTTCCTAGGCAGAAACCTGGCTGCTTTGGCTGGGGCATTGTTGCAGTTTCACTACTCAACATCAAGACCACAGAAGCCATTGTAGGCCTATCTTCTGCACGCTCCTGGACACACAAGAGGCCAACCTGTATGCATCTCATCACTTCAGAGGGGGAATATAAATCACACAGAGATGGATCAATTAGCCCCAAAGCATCTCCTGCTCTCCAAAGCTTCCATGCCTGCAGCAAATGGAAGTTGAGATTTTTGGTCAGTGACAGTGATACAGTGAGATGAAGTGGGTTTGAAGAAAAATCACTACTTCACTTACATGTCCGAGAAGATTTAGTTCATTGTTTGCGTAGTAAAACCCTCGGTTCTTTTTACCACTTATAATCTCCAAAACTAGAACACCAAAACTAAAAACATCAGATTTCACTGAGAAATGTCCGTCCATTGCATATTCAGGAGACATATAGCCACTGCACAAAAATCAATGTAATGAAATAAGTATTATGAAGAAGCTGGAGTTTTAGTCCATGAAAGACCGCAGAGAAATCTTATTTTGGTACTCACTATGTTCCGACAACTCTCCTTGTATTTGCTTCTGTCTGATCCTTACCAAAAATTCTAGCCATGCCAAAGTCGGATATTTTTGGATTCATTTCTCCATCTAGTAAAATGTTGCTTGCCTTTAGAT